>NC_133502.1:173192500-173492500 GCF_049354715.1 Callithrix jacchus
GTAAAAGTAGTTAAAAAAAAAAAAAAACAAAAAGCAAAACCCTCAAAGAATACAGGGCCCCAAAGTGAGAGTAAATCCCACTGCTATCTATTCTCCTTCCCCTAATCACTCCCAAAAGCAAGTGGCGAATATTCCATCTGTTAAGCAATATTAAAATTATTTTTCCTTCTTTGTAGTTCAAAAAGATCTGCAGTTTAGGTGAGAAATTCTAACTCACCTCGGTTCCCAGTGCTTAGAAAATAGCAAATGCTTGATGAATGTTAGCTGCATAATGATTTCATATACAGAGAATAGAATAATGAGCCATTGATATAACCCTGAACCCAAAAGGTAGGCAGGTTGACAACCCCAAAGTTACTAAGGCAATGATTAGCATACTAACAACACTCCCAACTTTACCACTTCATGGTAAAGCTCCTGAGAAAGGGCTTTTAAACATGGTCATGGCAACTGTCTTGGTATCTATTTATCTATCAGAACATGGGAAATTAAGACTAACTTTACTACTCTTCTTTTCCTGATTATGATTTAACATCTCCGTTACCTTAAAGCCCACCCCCTCTCCATTTTCTTGCAATCCACACAACCGTAAAAGACTTTCTGTAGAGAAAAGTCCACAAATTTTGCAGGGACCAATTCATGACTAATTATTACTGGCAAAGGAATAGCATGTTAACACTGCAATTGGTTCTAGAAGGCTCAGCTGGCCCCACTGGTTGTACAGCATTTTCAAGGCTAAATTTCCAGAGCCCCTCCCTGATTGTTGCCTACTGAACGGAGGCTGTCCAGGAAGACCTACTTGGAGTATAAATACCACCAGCCCTAGGCTCACCCAAGAGTTCTCTCTTTCTTAATTTCCCTAAATTTGCTCCTCCTCGAAACTCATTTCAATTCAAGCCATGTTAAGCATGTTCTGGGCACTCTGACAGTTTTCTTATTTAATTCCCATAGCAGTCCTGTGAGATAGGTATTACTATCCTCTGTTGCATATATGAGGAAACTGAGGTTCATGGAGGTCAAGTGACTTGGCCAAGTGAGAGTCAAGCTGATGAGGTTCTTTCCTCACACCAGGAAGCCTGTAGCAAAGCCATATATGTAGCCAAGTTTTTATGAGCCACCTGGGCAGCAGGGGAGTCCTTGCCATACAGACCAAGAAATCCATCCAGGGGCAACAGAAGCAGCAGTTTTTGTTTCTTTGTTTTAATGCTTTAAAAATCCTACAGGAATTCTTATTGGTCCCACTAACAATCCATCGAGGCTCACCAGCCGGTTGACTCCTGACCTTCCATGCTTCTCATCCTAATTAATGCAAGGTCCTTGGATCACAGTGTGAGCATCAAGACCCTGTTAGAGTTAGCAATGACCTTTACATCTATCAGGCTTTTCAAAATATGTAAAACAGCTGTGCAGTGGGAACACCCCCACCCCAGCCCTGACCAACTCTTAACCTTGAAATATGGATAGATGCATTTTTCCTAATTATGGTGTTTTCCCCAAGTTTTTAGGAAATGACTTTTTACATGGCTAAAAACCATTTGACATGTAGCTTGTTTTTCAATGGCCCAAGCAAACTACTGAGGCATGCAAAAAGATAATTCTTGCAAATAGATTAATTTCCTTGGCTTAAAAAGAAACCCCAGTAACAGGGGAACAGAAAAAAAAAGAATGATTTGAAAAAATTAGTGGTGGTGGGGAGGGAGACTGTTTGGCTTCCATACTTGTGCCTCTGATATCCTTTTGTTCTCCCACTTCATTGTATTAAGGATGCTAAATCAAACATGATTGCAGTGATGTTTGTGTGTGAAAATGACAAAAGCAATGGGCCAAAATCCCAACCTCATCTTGAACCCTGAAGACTTTTATGGCTTTTCCTTCACTAGGCCCTCCCCCAATACACATTAAAGACCACATTGTTCAAAAGGGTCATGGTAGGTTTCATACTCCATTTTAATACAACGTAAACGTCCAAGTTTTGTTAGTAATATTTGTATGCCCCTGGAAAATGTCCATTAAAATAATCAATTGCTTGGTTTAAATATTAATAGATAATTACAATATATCAGAGGGGCAGAATCAATTGTATCAAGGAGGTACTGTTTGTGGTGATTAAATCAGATTTTCTTCCTGTACATCATTTTCCCCAGCAAAAGGGTACGAATTAGAGATGAGTTAAAAATATCCAGAGGATGTGAAGCATCTAGGTATTTTTCCTAGCCTTAAAATTGTCCAGAATATGTCAGGTATCAACTCAAGAAGCCTAGAATAAACAAAACTTACTAATTTCAAGTGCAGGTCTCCCTGCCTCCCCTTATTCCATTTGTATGTCTGCAAGCCACATTATAGACCCCCAGTTCATTTATGCATTTATTCCTGGAAGATGTCAAGTTGGGAGAAAACTATTTGAGGCTGTTTAGGATTCCATTTTTCTCAGCTGTTACCAGTCAGTTGTCACCAGGACTTTGGAGGTTTAGTGGAAGAGAGGTGGCAATGACTCTATTACTCTTTCCAACTGCCATAAAGAATCTGCATCATAAAAGTACCTACTGAATTAATGCCTTAGTCCTCTGGAAAAGGATACAATAAAACAGGAATGTTAGAGGGTTTGGGAAAGGGGAATCTGAAGAACGAAAATCTGGCTGGAGTAAAGTAACAACAAACTTGGTAGTGTTTGTAATACCACAGTTTCATTGGCGGAATTGCTCACTTTCCCAAGCTCAGGTGTTTTTGCTTAACACCCATATAATATGCATTAAGATGTGGCATGATATCACAACTTCATTACATTTAAAAATCAAATCTATAATTTTTGTAGAGTTCTTGACTATAAGTCTGGTTTAAATTATCTCAAAATAACACACTAGGAACATCTGCTTAGCTCAGTCGAAGTTTCAAGAGCCAATACCAGCTGTTGGGGGAGGGATTTCACACATGTGTTACTCAAATCCTAACCAAATCTTAGTTTTTTTCATTCCCTTAATGATGCCTCCAAAACCAATAGGGTAAAGCAAACATTAGAATAAAAAAGAAGAGAAAAAGGGAGGGAGGAAGAGAGAAGAGAGGGGGAGACAGAGAAGAAAAAAAGATTACTCAATGCTTTGATGCATGTGACCAAGACCAAAATGATCACCCTCTCCAATTCAATACAGTATTAGCATGAGGACAAAAGGCATTTAAAAATCAATTTGGAGTTATTTCTAGTGGGGGTTGCCTAATCTTTACAAGTTGAGGAATGAGAATATTCCCAAACGTTGAAAGGGCACTCAAGTATTTTTCTCCTTTAAGCGGCAATCTAATTTTCACAGGGAATTCATTCAGTGTCATTGTTTTGGTTTTAGGTGTCTGTCCTGCCAGGCAGGGGCCGTGCACAAGGGCTGCATCTATCTTGAAGTGTGCACAATGGCCTCTCTTGCGGCTCTCTCTCTCTGTTATTGATCCTTACAGATGCTCCAAAGCCCTTCCCCCACCTTTCTCCAAATCCCAACCCCCCATTCTGAAAGATAGCTTAAGAAATAAGACTTCCTGCCTAGCGACTGGCAGGGCTGAAAGACCAGATTGTATGACTCCACAGATCAGGCCTGCCACAGTGAAAGCTTGAATAGAGTTAACCCTCTGTGAACTAAAACAAAACATTTGTATGCCCAGCTGTGACAAAGGTTAATTTAAATGGACAAGGGCCCAATATCTAAAACCAGGCAATGCTTTTTTTACAGTAGCGTTTTCACTGACCTCTTTTGTAAGCAGTTGATTTTGCCTCTTAGGCTTCCAAAACCACCTTCAACTAGTATAATTCATTTTGCTTTACCAGAATTTTGTATGAAAGATTCAGGTGAACAATTTTAAATTTAGTTCCTTATTTTATGAAAGTTTCTGTTTTGGTACCGTAAGTTATTTTCTGCAGTTGAATGGCTAAGAAAAACTGAAGTTTTAATACTTAAATATGAACTAGGGGAGAACTTTCTGTGCAAACCTTTTTTCTCTTTCAGAGCTAGCAGACTACATATCACTAAGAGACTCAAGCTAGTCGAAAGAAAATCTAAATCCTCCAGAGTCATCCCTTCTAAACTCATGTAATTACTGCTCTGGGACTCTGTCAGCTCCTAAACTCCTGTCCAAGAGATCCAAAGCAAATCTTACTTCTTAAACTACTCCTCTCTGGAAAAGCAGTATATCCAGAATAGTTTAACAAGCAACTTCTGTGCATATTGGGAAAGAAGAGGAGACTGTTCAAGATAAATAACAGGTCTTATATATTATAACTGGTATTTTCTGTGAACTTTCTTTTCTTTCTGTTAATGTACACTAAAAACCAATAAATTCTGGCATATAAGGTGCTGGGGGCCAACATACAAGGGAGGAAAGAAACCAAGGTTACTAAAAGGAAGAATGCTATTATCAAAGGGCGTCCCACTTCCTTGGTTTGTGCATCCCCAGATTCAGAATGAAACTGCAAAGCTGCCTATGGCAGATGTTAGCCATGCTGCAAGGAGCTGGGAAGCTTTCCCAGGACCAGCTATTTCATAGGGTTAATGCCAGTCCTAGAAATTTATCAACTGCTACAAAAAGTAGGGAACTCTTCTCAGCAGTGCTTGCCTTTAAGAAAATCAAACTCTTTGCAAACTCTTAGCCTGCATTTTATAAACGTGGCAAATCTTTAATACTAAGATTCATCTTATATCTGTTCCTTCAGCTGTATGTGTCTTTCCTGGCCTAAATAATAAAGCTGTGGAAAACTGGGGTTTCTCACATAACTAGGAAACTATCCCAAATAAACAAGTTATAACACTAACTAGTCACTACTAATTACATTACATGTACATGCAGAAAATGTACCCACTTAAAAAACCCACTTAAAAAGAAATTAGCAATGACTTAGCCTTACATCCCAAACTGTAAAGTATAGAGGTTCCCCCACAGAGGATGAGGTTGCCTTATCAATGGCCTCATGACCCCAATTCTATCTATAATTAACAGTAGTAAATAAGGCTTTGGCAGATATCGAACTGGATTAAGAAATTTAAAATATAAACAACTGTTAAGAGGTAAACAGAACAATTTTTTTAATGTAAATTTTAACTACTGGAACATAAAATTCAGTTTAAAAAAATTTTTTTAAATCACTGTAAGATTTAAACCCGCACCCCCTTTCTTCTGCTTTTCATCAACCACAACAATGAATTCACTGCAGTTCTAATTCTTTTCTCCATTCCAAAACATTTACAGCCAGTTGCTACATATATGAAAACTTTATAGCTGAATTCTGTTAAGAAACAAAAAAACAGCTGCCTGTGGACTGCCTCCCTTCTCCCTCAAGGCTATTTGCTCTAAACCTTCAAAGAAAATTTCTAACCCTTAAATTTGGGCCCCAGACTTAAACAGTCAGTTCCCTTACCTTCCCATGTCTCCATTTCATTCTTCTTGTAGTCTGCTGAAAAGTTCTATTGCACCCATGAAGAAACAGAGATTACAGGACAAGTCCAGCTTGATGACTACCCTTCCGACACTTGGTCAATTTCTCTAAGCAGGGACTACGACAGTCATCCTCACAGGTCAGTTTACAAGCTGGTCATGTGATTACAAAGTTCAGGCTCTAAGGTCACAACGTGTATGGAGTTCGTTTATTACCAAAGGTTATCTAAGTGGAACTGATAGACTTATTTTCTTTAGTTAACAATACTGCCTAGCACATCTTTCTGAAAACTATTATGGGAACCATTTCATAGGAAATTCTCCTCCAATCTTCTTTAAGCTAAGATCCTAAAATTAAAAGGCAGCATTTTAAAAGAATTTATTTAAAAGGGTTCTCGGATGCTGGGTTTTTTTTTCCAAGAGCTATTTTATGCTATAGTCTTCTGTACTACATTAGAAAATTTAGAGCCAAAACCTTTGGCCTAAGGAAAAGACAAAACAGAAACTCAATGTTAGGTATGTAGGTTTTTTATGGGGGGCATGGGGGGCATGCAGGAGTGGGATTCCCTGTTTTCTGTCATTATAATAAACAATGACAAGGCAAATTCCTCTAAGAAAATTAATACATGGAGCTAAGAGTTGTTTGCAGGGCTGACTTTAGTCCTTCATTTCCATGCTCTGGTTATCTGTACTAGATTCAAAGAATATTCTGGTTATACACAACCAGTTTGGAGAAAGGAAACTAGGTCTGCAAAATCCTTTTGGAAAGCAAAAGTTACTAATTTCACTCCCCGCTGTCCCTACTCTTAGCCAAAACTTTGGCTTCAAAATAAGCTTCTTGCTTCATTCCCCTAAAACTCATAAGCTCTTAATCATTATGCTATAGCTTCCCTGATTCGTGAACCACACCAGCAGCATGCAGCAGACTGTATAACACCCGGTGTGCACATACACACACACCTTACCACAGCACTGCAAAGGCAAGCAAATTGGAGCCACGTGCTAATGGCACGTGATGTCAAACATTCAGCTAAACATTCAAGTATCAAGATACAAAAAAAGGGCAAGTTCCACTAAGAAGGTGGAATGGCCCAAAGAGAAACTAATTCCTGAGGATAAATGCTTTTTAACTGTGTAAAATGCTTCATTCTATGAAATCTCCCCTCCTAATTTAGCTTTAGGAATAACTTAAAGGCTGTGCACACTTTATAGCAGTATTCCAGAAAAAGGAGACCCTTCTTGGAATAGGACTGGAATTTGTCACTTAGCAGCCATATAACTGAATGGCAAATATTGCTACTACCATTACTAGAGGGCTTTTCTAACCAATAGAGAACATTAGGGTCATCTTACAAAGTAGGGCCTAAAGAGAAAGTGACCAGTGATTTAGAGGAAGAGAAAGGCTATAATTTGTCTCAAAATAAATATTCTGCCACTGCCATGACACACTTTACCCCATCATAAATACACTGACCAGCTTTCCTACCCCCACCCCAACTGTATAAGAGATTTATCTTTTTTTCTCAGTCCCTGTGGATTTAATGTAGCTGTTAAATAATTTTAGTAAAGTAACTACAAATAGAACAAGGGTGGAAAAAAATAGAAGGGGAAGGTCTACTAGCAAAAAGCTACTCAACTGGAAACACTTATTTAAAGGGTAGCTCTCTGTCTCCCTTAAGGATATGGATTTATTAGAACTAAATACCTGCAGTAAGAGGTGCAGTAAGCCTCTGTGCTTTACTGCACAAACCTTCAGAGGAAAAGACTAAATAAGGAGCTATTGGTCTAATTTCTCTCAAGACTGAAGCAGACGCATTTTCAAGGTGGGTCCAACTAACAATCCTTGATGTACCCATAAGCCTGAGAACAAATCTTTAACATAGCTTAAAACGACAAGTAAGTTTCATCTTTGGATACAGAGCCACATTTCTCCAGCATTTTCAGTCCCAAAGGTTTTTTGAGAGCCCTGTATAGACTCTACTGGGAGGAAGAGAGAAGATGAACACACACCACACTGCCCATGTGAATGTAAAAGATGAACTCTAAATCTTATTTTTGTTTTGTGGGTTTTTTTCCTTTCCTTTTTTTTTTTTCCGGGACAGGGCCCCACTTTGTTCACAGAGGCTGGAGTGCAGTGGCACAATCATGGCTCACTGCAGCCTCTACCTGGGCCCAAACGATCCTCCCACATGAGCCGTCCACGTCGCTGGGACTAGAGGTACGCATCACCACACCTGGCTAATTTGTAAAAAATGTTTGTAGAGACAGGAGTTTATGTTGCCCAGGTTGGTCTTGAACTCCTGTGCTCAAGTGATCCATCTGCCTTGGCCTCCCATAGTGCTTCGATTACAGGCATGAGCAACCACGCTTGGACTAAACACTAATTTTTAACTATGGCTACAAGTAAGATTGTTTAGCTGGGCATACACACCAGTAGTCCCAGCTGTTCAGGAGGCTGAGGCAAGAAGATGGCTTGAAGCCAGGAGTTTGAGGCTGCAGTGCAAGGATTGTGCCTCTGAATAGTCACTGCACTCCAGCTTGGGCAACAGAGTGACCTCATCTCTATTAAATGAAAACAGAAGAGAGAGAGAAGAAAAATCATTTAAGATAACAGAACTACTGGAATTTTAAGAGGGAAGGAGAGAGAAAACAGGAAATCAACATTTTTTACTTGCTAATACTAGCTTTGAAACGTGGAAAAAAAGTAAATGAACAAAATTCTACATCCAAACATATGCAGCATTTGCATACCGCAAACCTAATGGCGTCGAAATTATTTTGAATTCAATTATTTATATAATGTCTCTTGCAAAAATGAAACAGAATAAAACAAACCAAAAAGGAGGGGCAGTGTAAAATTAAAAAAAAAAAAAAAAAAGGAAGGGAAAGAGAGGAAAAAATAAAATAAGATGATTTATTGTTTCTCCTTAGCATCCTCTTTGGTCTCCTCCTTCACCTAAAGAGCTTCTAACTTTTCCGCCACTTTTTCGGTATGATCGTTATTTGCCCCATCCTGTCTTTTCTCTCTCTTCGATCTCTTTCCTGCATTCTTCAAACTTTGTTTTGAATTTCTGTGCATTCTCAGCATTCAGGACGTGCGTGGCCAGCAGCTCTGGCTTGGGGCGCCCGCCATCGCTGAAGTCAGGGTGGGCGTTCCAGACCCAGACACGGTAGCTAATATTAGTTTTGAAATGTTTTTAAAAAGTAGATGAACAATATTCTACATTTTGTTCGACTTTGGGCTCCAGCTCCACCATCGGCGTGATGTAGGGTTGGCACAGATTGTCAACGTCTTGTCCCTCCACATGAGCAAGCGGATGATTCTTTCTCCTTGTGCTTCACGAGCGTGATGTCGCCAATGCCTCGCTCCTTCCATTTTGGAAGACCATTCTCTGCAGCAAATCGAAATCGTTTTGCCGCCATTTTAGAAAGTTCCTCTTCATCTTCCTCCAGCATTTAAAATTTCTTGCTCAGGAAGATAAACTATTGGCTCAAAGTGAGAGTCATAGTTAGAGTCGTCTGCATTCTCAGTGGAAGTATCGTGGTCTTCCTGAACGTCCTTGGTGGCCGCAATGGGGGCGGGGGACGCGGTGGCGCCAGCAGCGGCGGCGGCGGCAGCGGCGGTTCGGCTGGGTCAGTAGTCGCTGGCTCCACTGCCTCTCGGCAGCTACTCAGAGGCTACTTGTAGTTCCTTCTCTCCGCGTCTAGCCATGGAGTCCAAATTATGAATGGCAGAACGTTAGTTAACCACCAAGAGACTGTCTCCACTTTCATTTTAAAGACGCACAAACTGAAGCTCAAAGAAAGGAAGAGGCAGTGGTCATCAGACCATATCCTAGTCATCAATTTCTCCCACTAAACAACGTATATTTAGGACAGGAAAAGGCAAAGCCTCTTTTGAGATGTTCCTAACAGCATTTCCCCTATGTTTATTCAAACAGAAGCTCTCAAAGATTACTGCAGATTTTGAGGCTGAAGGGGTAATTTAAGTTTAGTCCTTCAGTGTAAAATGCAAGACAGCAAATCTAGTGGCCTCACGTTCACTTAGAATAATTTCTGCATTATTTAAGACACTTTCAATGAATGATGCAAAGTGAAAGCCGGGTGACCATTCTTGGGGGGGGGGATGACGACGACTTGTATCCATTTTAGAAAATCAGAAACATGCAGAAAATGTTTTAAATTCCTTTCTAAATTTACAGAGGTTAAAACAAAAAACAAGAGACCAAGATCTCTGGTTCTCATCTGTCAGATCCTTGATATAGACAAGGTAAGAAAAGTGTTAGGGAAACAGAGATGAAGAAGTAATTCATTAGAGCAGACTGAGATGGCATGGAGAAGGCATTACATTTGAGCTGAACCTGGACATTCCACAAGCAGACAACTAGGAAAGGTTTTTCAAGACTTGAAGGAAAAAGGAGAAGGAATAAAAAAAATCTCAAAGGATTTTGTAATGCCAATGCTATGTAAAAGGGCAACATGACCGCTGTGGGGGAAAAAAAGGCTAGAGAGTGTACTTTAAGAAAAAAGACTAAAGGGTGCTTACGTAGGCTTGGCAAGGTGGTTCACACCTGTAATCTTAGTACTTTGGGAGGCAGAGGTCTGTGGATCGCTTGAGCCCAGGAGTTCAAGACCAGCCTAGGAAACATAGGGAGACCCGTCTCTACAAAAAATTTAAAAATTAGCCAGGTATGGTGGTACACACCTGTAGTCCCAGCTATCCCAGCTGAGGTGGATGGGTTGCTTGAGCCTGGGAGGTTGCAGTGAACTGTGATCCACCGCACTCCAACCTGGGCAACAGAGCAAGACCCTGTCTCGAAAAAAAAAAACAGCCTTATGTAAACAACCAAATGTAATACATGTACTTTTAGATCCTGGTTTGAACCAAACAACTGTAAAAAAGACATCTTTGGGACAATCCAGGAAATTTAAATATGCCTAAGATATTTAATTAGGTAAGTTTCCTACCTGCAAACTGAGGAACCTGGAAAAGGTGAGCTTTTCCTCCATTTAAAATTTCACAATTCCCCAGTCAAATCCATGAATTTTTAAAGTATCCCAATCAAGAACAGATTATAATATGAATAAATAAGTCCTTTTTGAATAAAAAGAAAACAAAGGAATCAGATATAGAGCATACAATATAAATGCAGTCAACTGTTGTGTCTCCTGAGAGGTCTAAACAAGTTGGGACTTATTCATCCCATATGGCATCCCTGACTGTTTACCTTCTTCTCAATTAAGATCCAGATCAGCCCAGAGATTAATGCAAATAAATACTCTAGCTCTGAACACAGCAACAGCTCAAAGTGCTGTTAAGCAACATGTGCAGCTGAAGTAAAAAAAAGATCAAAGTCGTAAAAAGCAAGTCTCAAACTTGGGGGCAGAGTGAAGTGACAGGCTTTCTCCTTTGGTGCTCCTAAAAAGGGAGACCACTTGAAGGTTACTTGTTTCCAAGCAGACTCTGGCTTCAGCCCTGACTTCACTGGTTGTTTCATTTGTCCATCCAACCATCTACCTGACTTAGAGACAAAGTCAGATGACACAGGAAAAGACTTCTATCTAAAGGGAACTCAGTTCTATGTGAGAACTCTGGGAAAAGGCCTGCAAGATAAAATGCCCACAGTGAGTGTGGCATGATCTCATTGAGTCCCATCAATGGCTCCCAAGAACCTATGATATAAAGGCCCACACTCCTAAGGCCCTCCCTCTATAACCCAGCTCCTCCTGACCTCTCCAGCTTCTCTCCCACCACTTCTCATAAGTACCCATTACTCCAGCCATGCTAACCCACTTACTTATAGTGCAAATATTACATTAAGCTATTCCATTTGCCTGGAATAAGTCTTCTCACTATTTCCTTATAGTTTCCACTCCCACTTACCAATCTTATTGGACTCAATTTAAAAATCACCTCCTCTGTAAAATATTTTAAGACCCCATTCTCCCAGCCTTAAAATCAGGCAAAGTCAAATCACACTCTCCTTCCATGCTGCCCAGATCCCTAGAACATACTATGACAGTACTTATCAATCACATAGTATTTTTACTTTACAATTCTATCCTTCCTTATTAATCTCATGTACTCCAAAGAGTCAAGCCCAGGGTTCCGTCTTTGGTTTAGTATATAAAAGGCTTTCATAATACGTTAAAGCAAATAGATGGCTCTGCAAAGGTATGTGTGTTGTGTGGGTGGGGTACAGTTCTTTTGCTGAACTTCTTAATAGTGAGTGCATTCATATACTTCTTCACTTTCACATGTTCTCTTTTATCTTACCTCATGAAAGGTTTTCTCCCCTAGAAAAGCTCTACTTCAGAGTCTCCCATGTGTCAGGTCCCGTGTTTTATTTATACATACACACACACACACACACACACACACACATTCTGATTTATAAGCCTATCTGAGATTAAATCTTCCAACAATGAAGGGCTGGTACTGGTAGTCAAAGGTTCCTGATCAATATGTCATTTGCTGGGTTCCTGCATTAGTGTAGAATCACATGTTGCTGACAATCTTTTGATTAACATATATAACACATGTATCTGTCACTGGATTCCAAAATATGAGAGAAAGGACTGTGACACATATTTTTGCCAACCACTGTATCTCCAGCACTTGAATATTTGTTAACTGAAGAAGAAAGGAAAGGAGTTGCTTCAGAGAGCAGCAACATAGGAAAGGGGAAAAAATCCTTCAGGAATACAAATAGACTGCCTAAGGCCAGCCATTCCTGCAAAGCCAAAACCAGTTTCCCCAGTCCCAATTCCAACTCCAGTAAATCCTACCCATCCACAGTGCTCTCCTCTAATCGAGGGATTGGCTGTAATAAATCTGACAGATTGGTTGCAAATAGGCAAGTGCAATCCTAACTGCACCAACTCTATCCCTTTCTACTCTACTAAAAATTCAACTCTCTAAGGATGGCACAAGTAAAAGAAAGAACAACAGGAGCTTATGTAGTCTTTCTTTGGGGTAGAACTTGGCTCCTGATGGCAAAGGAATTGATTTTTATCAAACAAAAAATAACACACATAATTCCAATCTGAATGAACTACACTCAGCAACTGAGCCTTATCCTAGGTCCTGAAGTCAGGAACTGCTCCCCTGAATCTCACATCCTGATACCCAACTGCTCCCTGGGCATCCCCACTTAGATGTATCCATCATAAGCATCTCAGACATGTCCAAACCTCCCTGTTCAGTAAAAGGCATCAACCACCCAAGCCAAACACCTGGCACTCTTTTTGTGACTCCTTCCTCCTCTTTGGTTATAACCACATATAACCTGTCATAAACCCTGTCTTTTCTACCCCCTCAAAAGTAGATGAATCAGCTACCCTCAAGAGGTATTTATTAATCAAAGATGGGCTAATTTGAGCATCACTTAAAAATTATTAAATAGGGCACAGTGGCTCACACCTGTAATCCCAGCACTTTGGGAGGCTGAGGTGGGGACTGCTTGAGCTTAGGAGTTCAAGACCAGCCTCGGCAATATGGCAAAACCCCGTCTCTACCAAAAATACAAAAAATTAGCTGGGTGTGGTGGTACATGCCTATGGTCCCAGCAATTCAGGAGGCTGAAGTGGGAGGACTGCTTCTTGAGCCCGGGAGGCAGAGGTTGCAGTGAGCAGAGATCGTGTCACTGCATTCCAGCATGAGTGACAGAATGAAAATTTTTAAAATGAAAAAAATTATTAAATAAAAGGGAAAAATTAGCATTTATTCTGCCTTTTCTAGATGAATTATATCACAAGGTAATAAACAACTATGGACAAATTTATTCATAGAAGCACTCCAGCTGATAAATGAGAAATACTGGAATTAGAATAACACTATGAAATAATAGATCCTAGATACTAATCATCTAATGCAAAAAGAGAGAACAAGATTTCTGATGGAAGAATTCAACACCCTCATTGAAGTACTCTTGCCAAAAATGTTGGATCTGAAGGCTTGAAGTTGATTAAGTCTCTATATCCAACTTCTACAATAAAAGAACTACAAAGTTCAGAATAACACATTCATCTACATTACAAGGATGTAATCAGCAACATCTGGGTGTGGTAAATTCAACAAGACAAACCACCAATGTCTTAAATTAGAGGGGTAAAAAAGATGGAGGATAAATCTACAGATTAGGAAAACTTAACCTGGTAACAAAGTGAGACCTGTCTTTACAAAAAAATTGCCAGGTGTGGTGGTATATGTGCCTGTAGTCCTAGCTACTTGAGAGATGGAAGTATCACTTGAGCCAGGAGTTCTAGGCTACACTGAGCTATGATCATGCCACTGTACTCCAGCCACTCCAGCCTGGGTGACAGAGCAAGAGTCTGTCTCAAAACAAAAACAAAAAAATACCACACTTTTAGAGGATAAGGATTCATACTAGAATATTAACAAATGAAATAAGGATACTTAAGATTTGCTTCAAAATAAAATGGAAAAGGAGGATGTGGGTGGAAGTATGAGTGGGACAGGGTTAGCCACTGGATGATGGTTGCTGAAGCTGGGAACATGGCTTCATTACACTACTTTGTATTTCTATTTTTGTTTTATAAAAATTAAACCACACAAATCTTGAATCCATCTATTTGTTTCTCTCATCACTCTCACAGCCTCGGCTACCACTATCTCCCATCTGGCTTATTTCAGTAGCTTCCTTTATGGGTATGTCTTCCTTGCTCCTTTTTCCTTTCTCTCTCTGCATCACCTTCCCGCAATCCATTCTCCATTCTGGCTGCTAAGACTCAAGTAAAATTATCCCAGTTCTACTTAAAACCTTTCACTGCCTTCAGAATAATGTACCTTCCCAACCTCACATGAGCCTTTCTCTCCCTTCTCATATTCTCAGTGCTTTCAGCAAATAGTGCTATTTGCAGTTTCTCAGATGTGCCTTTGCATGTAGTGTTTACTTCTGCCTGGCTAGTTTCCCTGAGTTATTTAATTATCAGCAAATTCAAGCATGACATCTTCTAAGAAATCTCCTACTCTTCCCTGCCCTAAAAGTTCTAATTCTATGAATTTCCAAAGTTTCATCCCTTTGTGTGCCTGCCTCCAGGTGTCCATGGGTCTGTGACTACTCCCAGAATAAGGGACCAGGGTTTGATTCATTTCTGTATTCCTGGAATCTATCACAGAACATGGCACAAATGGGTACTTGATATACGTTTGACCAATTAAAAAAAAAAAGTCCTAGGCGTCCAAGAAATCCATAATTCTATATAAAGAGCTAAACAAAATAAGGGGCAGCCTGGAATTACATACTTTGGAGTCAGACAACCTTGGTATCAAATAGCAACTATACAACATGCATTAATTTTGTAAACCTGGGCAAGGCACTTCAGTTCTCTTAAGTATGTTAAATGGGAACAGTTATTCTTCAGGGTCATTGATTAAATAAGTACACAATTTAAACTAACTAAAATTACCTTTAACAACACAACCCTATGCTCATGTGTCAGTGAGAGAATTTAACAAACTCCAAGAACACTGGGTATGCGCCATCATCCACTAGCAGCTTGTCTGACACCAAAGGCCGTGGGCACCTCACTGCTTGGTAAACTGAGAAAAAGGGATATTGCTTCCCTGCTACTTTCTAAGTTTCTGCTCCCTCTCTGTGTATATTCACTCATCTTTCTCTTTGGTGAATCCTGAAATAGTATTCAGTCCTGGGCTTTGGAACTTAGGTTTTTGTTAGTTTAACCTTTAAACATGCTGAGTAAAGGGAAATGGGTATCAGAGACTGGGATACATACTCCATCTATCACAAGGGACAATAAAACTTCATGCTGCTCCTGGACATCCTGGAACTGCAACTCAGGCTCCATTCTCTCAAGCACAGGACTATTTATTTTTTTCTTTTATAGAAAGATAGAATAAGCTGGGCATGGTGGCATATCCCTATGGTCCCAGCCACTCAGGAGGCTGAGGCAGGAGGATCACTTGAGCCTAGGGATTTGGGGCTATAGTACACTATGCCAATCTAGTGTTCCACACTAAATTCAGCTTCAATATGGTGATCTCCCAGGAGCAGGGGACCACTAAGTTGCCTAAGGAGGAATGAACCGGCCTAGGTCAGAAACAGCAGGCAAACTCCCATAATTATCAGAAGTGGGACTGTGCCTGTCAGTAGCCACTGCATTCCAGCCTGGGAAACACAACGAGATCCCATCTCTTTAAAATGAATAAATAGGAAGATAGAATAAAAGGGAGGTCAAGCAAACAAATTCTAGGATCAAATTTTGGATCTGGTAAATTGCATAACTTATCTCAATTTCCTCATCTAAAAAATAGGTTGTTAGTATTACCTACCCATAGAGTCTCTGTGAGAACTGCAAGAGAATCTTACGAAAAATGTTCAACATAATGCCTGGCATACAGTAAATTTTCAATAAACTTAGTTAATATTACTTAGAATGTTTCTTATAAAATAATACCTGGGTGGGCACAGTGGCTAACACCTACAAACCCAGCATTTTGACAGTCTAAGTTAGGATGATCGCTTGAGGCCAGGAGTTCAAGACCAGCCTGGGCAACATAGAGTGATCCTGTCTCTACAAAAAAAGAAAAAAAAAATTAGCCAGGTATGGTGGCACACAACTGTAGTCCCAGTTACTCGGGAGGCTAAAGCATGAGGATCACTTGAGCCCAGGGAGTCAAGGTTATAGTGAGCCGTGATCATGCAATTATACTCCAGCCTAGGAGACAGAGCAAGACTCAGTCTCAAAAAAAATAAATAAAACAATTTCATGCTTAGTGGGAGGGAGGGGAATAACAACCAGAAAACAAAATTTAAAAAAGAAAAAAAGCATTTTTAAAATTTACTTTTTATTTTTTGAGACAGAGTCTTGCTCTGTCACCCAGAGCAAATTTACTGTATGCCAGCTGGAGTAGAGTGGCACAATCTCAGCTCACTGCAACCTCTACCTCCCAGGTTCAAACAATTCTCTGCCTCAGCCTCCCAAGTAGCTGGGATTATAGGCGCCCACCACCACACTCAGCTAATTTTTGTATTTTCAATAAAGACAGGGTTTCCCTATGTTGGCCAGGCTGGTCTCAAACTCCTGATCTTGTGATTCACCTGCCTAAGACTCCCAAAGTGCTGGGATTACAGGTATGAGCCACTGCACCTGGCTTAAGTTTATTTTTATTATTTTACGTTTCAGGGTATATGTGCAGTATGTGCAGGTCTGTTACACAGGTAAATGTGTGCTATGTTGATTTGCTGCATGTATCAACCCATCACCCAGGTATTTAACCCAGCATGCATTAGCTATTTTTCCTGATGCTCTCCCTCCCTCACCCCTCAACAGGCCCCAGTATGTGTTGTTCCCCTCCCTGTTTCTGTGTGTTCACATTGTTCAGCTCCTACTTATAAATGAGAACATGCAGTGTTTGGTTTTCTGTTCCTTTGTTAGTTTGCTGAGGATAATGGTTTCCAGCTCCATCCATATCCCTGCAAAGGGCATAATCTTGGTTTTTTATGGCTGTATAGTATTTCATGGTATGTTTGTACTGCATTTTCTTTAACCAGTCTATCATTGATGGGCATTTGGGTTGATTCTTTGTCTTTGTTATTGCGAATACTGCTGCAGTGAACATGTGTGCGCATGTATCTTTATTTTTTTTTTTTTTGTTTGTTTTTGTTTTGTTTTTGAGACGGAGTTTCGCTCTTGTTACCCAGGCTGGAGTGCAATGGCACGATCTCGGCTCACCGCAACCTCCGCCCCCTGGGTTCAGGCAATTCTCCTGCCTCAGCCTCCTGAGTAGCAGGGATTACAGGCACACACCACTGTGCCCAGCTAATTTTTTGTAATTTTAAGTAGAGACGGGGTTTCACCATGTTGACCAGGTTGGTCTCGATCTGCCAACCTCGTGATCCACCCGCCTCGGCCTCCCAAAGTGCTGGGATTACAGGCTTGAGCCACCGCGCCCGGCCGCGCATGTATCTTTATAACAGAATCATTTATATTTTGGTATATAATTTAAGTAATGGGAATGCTGGGTCAAATGGTATTTCTGGTTCTACGTCTTTGAGGAATCGCCACACTGTCTTCCACAACTGTTAGACTAACTTACATTCCCACCAACAGTATAAAAGCATTCCTATTTCTCTGCAGCCTCACCAGCATCTGTTGTTTCTTGACTTTTAAAAAAAATAATCACCATTCTGGCATGAGATAATATCTCATTGTGGTTTTGATTTGCATTTCTCTAATGATCAGTGATGTTGAACTTTTTCTCCTGTTTGTTGGCTGCATAAATGTCTTAATTTGGTGTCTGTTCATATCCTTTCCCCACTTTTTAATGTGGCTTTTTTCTTGTAAATTTGATTATGTTCCTTGTAGTTTCTGGGATATTAGACCTTTGTCAGACTGATAGATTGCTAAAACTTTCTCCCATTCTGTAGGTTGTCTGTTCACTCCGATGATAATTTCTTTTTCTCTTTAGTTTAATTAGACTCCATTTGTCAATTTCTGCTTTTGTTGCAACTTCTTTTGGTGTCTTCATCATGGAATCTCTGCCTGTGCCTATGTCCTGAATGGTACTGTCTAGGTTTTCTTCTAGAGTTTTTATAGTTTTGGATTTTACATTTCAGTCTTTAATCCACCTTGAGTTGATTTTTGTATATGGTGTAAGAAAGGGGTCCAGTTTCAATTTTCTGCATATGGCTTCTCAGTTCTCCCAGCACCATTTCTTGAATGGGGAATCCTTTCCCCACTGCTTGATTTTGTCAGGTTTATTGAAGATAAGATGGTTGTAGTTGTGCAGTCTTATTTCTGAGTTCTCTATTCTGCTCCATTGGTCTATGCATCTGTTTTTGTACCAGTACCATGTTGTTTTGCTTACTGTAGCCTTGTAGTATAGTTTAAAGTCAGGTAACCTGATGACTCCAACTTTGTTCTTTTTGCTTAGGATTATCTTGGGCTCTTTCTTGGTTCCATATGAATTTTAAAATAGTTTTTCCTAATTCTTTTAAGAATGTCAATGGTAGTTTAATGGGAATAGCATGAATCTATAAATAATTTTAGGCAGTATGGCCATTTTCACAATATTGATTCTTCTTATCCATGAGCATGGAATGTCATTTGTTTGTGTCTTCCTTGATTTCCTTGAGCAGTGGTTTGTAGTTCTCCTTGAAGAGGTCCTTCACTTCCCTTGTTAACCGTATTCCTGGGCATTTTATCCTCTTTGTAGTAATTGTGAATGGGAACTCATTCATGACTTGACTCTCTGGTTATCCGTTTTTGGTGTATCCTTATGATTTTTGCACATTGATTGTGTATCCTGAGACTGCTGAAGTTGCTTATCAGCTTAAGAAGCTTTTGGGCAGAGATGATGGCGTTTTCTGGATACAGGATCATGTAATCTGCAAACAGAGACAATTTGGCTTCCCCTCTTCCTATGTAAATATCCTTTATTTATTTCTCTTGACTGATTTTCTGGCCAGACCTTCTAATACCATGTTGAATAGGCATGGTGAGAGAGGGCAACCCTGTCTTGTGTCAGTTTTCAAGGGGAAGGTTTCCAGCTTTTGCCCATTCAGATTCTGATATTGGCTGTGGGTTTGTCATATATGGCTCTTATTATTTTGAGGTATGTTCCTTCAATACCTAGTTTATTGAGAGTTTTTAACATGAACGAATGTTGAATCTCATAGAAGGCCTTTTCTGCATCTTTTGAGATAATCATGTGGTTTCTGTCTTTAGTTTTGTTTATGTGATGGGTTACGTTTATTGATTTGTATAGTTGAACCAGCCTTGCATCTGGGGATGAAGCTGATGTGTTCATGGTGTGTAAGCTTTTTGATGTGTTGCTGGATTCAGTTTGCCAGTATTTTACTGAGGATTTTTGCATTGATGTTCATCAGGGATATTGGCCTGAAGTTTTCTTTTTTTGTTATATCTCTGCCAGGTTTTGGTATCAGGAAAATGCTGGTCTCGTAAAATGAATTAGGGAGGAGTCCCTCCTTTTCAGATGTTTGGAATAGTTTCAGAAGAAATGGTACCAGCCCCTCTTTGTACCTCTGGAAGAATTCAGCTGTAAATCCATCTGGCTCTGGGCTTTTTTTGGTTGGAAGGCTATTTATTACTGCCTGAATTTCAGAACTCATTAATTATTGGTTTATTCAGGGATTCAACTTCTTCCTGGTTCAGTCTTCCTGGCTCATACACCATGGCTCAGGGTGTATGTGTTCAGGAATTTATCCATTCCTAGATTTTCTAGTTTACTTGATAGAGGTGTTTACTCACTGACGGTTGTATTTCTGTGGGATCAGTGGTAATGTCCTCTTTATCATTTTTTATTGTGGCTGATTCTTCTCTCTTTTCTTCTTCATTAGTCTAGCTAGCAGTCTATTTATAAATTTCAAAACACCAGCTCCTGGATTTGCTCATTTTTTTTGAAAGGTTTTTCATGTCTCTATCTCCTTCAGTTCTGCCCTCATTTTGATTATTTCTTGTCTTCTGCTAGTAAAAAAAAAAAAAAAAAAAAAGCCCTTAAAATCCCACTATCTAGATAGAACTGCTAGAAATTAGTTATATGTTGGTGTACTTACTGCCATTATTAAAAAATAAAATTGGAACATATTGTACATAATTTTCCCTCTCAGCTATTCTCCAATGTTATGAAATATAAGTAACACTGCCTTATAAAGCTTCAACATATGTCTTAACATATTATATAAATATAATGTCTTTATTATTTGTAAAGATATTTAATAGGACCAAAGTATTCCAGTAATGGATGTAGCATAATTTAAATAATAACACTGCCTTATAAAGCTTCAACATGTCTTAACATATTATATAATGTCTTTATTATTTGTAAAGATATTTAATAGGACCAAAGTATTCCAGTAATGGATGTAGCATAATTTAAACAATACTTTGTTGCTTGACATTTGATTGAGTTGCTTCAAATTTTTCAATATTTTTTAAACTCTATAGCAAAAACCTTTATACATCAATCTTTGACTAACTCTGATTCGTTTCTAAGGATATATTTGCAGTGTAGCAAAAACATATAAAGTGCCCATCTCATGTGTGGAGTTTTTCTCATTTAACTTCTCTGTGGAGGACATAGGGCAGCACCCTGAGCATGTGGTTACCCTTGCCAATGGTAGCAGCTGACTTCAGGACACTCTTCTGTGGGAGAGTGAGGAATAGGCAATTCATAAGCAAGCTAGTTAAAGAGCTTTAAACAAAACATACAAAAAAACCCTTGCCATTTTGGGAAGTATAAGGTTGGAGAAATTAAGTGTAATTGTACATTTCAAGAGATTAATACACCAAGCTGAGGGGAAAGGTACTTTTGTCCCCAAATATTCCTTTCTGAATCTCAGGTTGGAGTGCCATTTAGGGATATTACCTGAAGTATCTTCTTCCTGACCCATTCAGTAGTTTAGCCTTCTTAAAAACTTACTGTAGGGGAGGAGGAGGCAGGTATAGTGGGCTTTGGAGTTAAACATGCTCAGGGTCCCACAGTAAGATACAGTAAGTTTCTTTATCTCTGTGAGCCTCCACTTCCCTTATTTAAAAAAAAAATTGGGATCAGGCCATTTTGGTTGAGAATGTATGTAAAAATACTTCATGCTAAAGTACTTATTGCAGGCCCAGCAAACCTAGCAGTAGTTATTACTTTCCTTACTTCCAGAACCATCAGTTTCGCCACAAGAATCTCTGTTCTCAAGCCCATTAGTGAGAGAGTGCTTGCTCAGTCATCTGTAGGGAAGGGATCCCCCAGAGCAGCCACCAAAGACTACTCTCCATTCTTTGCTCCAAAATTAGAGACAATTTAAGCTGGGCACATGGCTCACACCTGTCATTCTAACACTTTGGGAGGTTGAGGCAGGGGGATTGCTTGAGGCCAGAAGTTTGCGGCCAATCTGGGCAATATAGTAAGACAGGCATTTCTACAAAATTAAAAACTTAAAAAAAAAAATCAGCTGGGCATGGTGGTACATGCCTGTAGTAGTCCTAGCTACTTGGGTGATGAGGTGTGAGGGTCGCTTGAGCCTAGGAGGTTGAGGTTGCAGTGAGCCGTGATTACTCCACTGTGCTCCAGCCTGCACAACAGAGTGAGACCCTGTCCTAAAAAGAGAGAGAAAGAATTCAGCATTCAGAACAGGTCAGCACCGAGCAATTCTCATTCTGTGCTAAGCTGCGGATTGGTATGTCAAGGAGAATGAGTCAAAATCTTGTTCTTGAAGAGCTCAAGCCAGTGAAAGAGACGATATCTATCTTAGACGAGGGGCAAAATACAAGATGTGCTCAGAGGAGAGGTGCTTGTCTTAGCTGGGGTGCCAATAAGCTCACCACTATTTTCTTGGGATCTAGTATGTATCTGATGAATGTCTGGAAGGGCTTCCCAGAGGAAGTGATAGCTAAGCTGTGCATCTATCTGTTTAGTTTCTTATGTCCCAGAGCCTTTTGCTTTTTGATAAGGTTTCCAAATAAAACTAAACAAAGAATTTAAACCAGATGTCAAGTAACAAAGGATAGGTTTCCATTGGTGACTTGAACCACTCTTCTCTTCTGCCCTTCAGTCTCATAGTCCATCCAGATGATTCCCAGCAGCAATCTTCATTTGGAACAAAAGACAAGATTTATGCAGACCCTCCACATTGATCCTGGACTCAGATGTGTAAGAACAAATCAGTGTGGAAAGCAGAGGAAAAAAAACAGTTCCAGGACTGAGAAGAGACAAGTGACTTCTAGAAAATGCTTTCCTGGGTCTTCTTCAAGCATCCCTTCTTGATAAGCCTGCTTGGACAGAGACCCCAGCATCTCCGCAGGACTTAAATGCACTGCAGCTAAAAGGAAGAGTACCAGGAATAGGTAGGGGGAACTCACACCTGGACACTGTGTAAAGGAACCTCACAGATACTCCTCTCTTCTGAGTTACTTAACTGGATTAGCAGATGGGCCAGCTACAAATCACACCAATCTAAGAATTTGCCTGCCAAGAAATTATACCCTTAAAAATGATCCAATTTCACTTATAACTCTTGTACTGTGGTCAAGATAAATCCCCCAGATATCCTATCAGCGTCAGTGAAAAGTAATCGTTTGTTTTTTTTCTTTCTTTTTATTAGCATCTTCCATCACACAACCATTATACAAATTGGTAGAACATTTTGAGAGGTTATTTTTGGCATTATTTATTAAAGCCAAGCCCATGCTTCAAAATGACCATGCCATTTAATAGAGCAGTTCTAATTCTAGGAATGTACTCTACAGAAGTACTTATGCAGCAGTGAGAAGATATTCATAGCAGTACTGTATAAAGTTTAAAGTTTATATAAACTTTAAAATTCAAAGCCGGGGTGGTGGCTTATACCTGTAATCCCAGCCTTTGGGAGGCTGAAAAGAAAGGATTGCTTGAGGCTAGGAGTTTGAGACCAGACTGGCTAACAAAGTGAGACCCTATCTCTACAAAAAATTAAAAATTAGCTAGGTGTGGTAGCACATACCTGTAAGTCCTATTTGGGAAATGACATGTAAGGATCAATTGAGCCAAGAAGTTTCATGCTGCAGTGAGCTAAGAAGCCGCTAGTGCACTTCAGCCTGGGCAACAGAGCAATACCCTGTCTCTAAAATAAAAATAAAAATTAGGGCCTGGTGTGGTGGCTCATGCCTATAATACCACCAGTTTTGAAAGCCAAGGTGGGCAGATCACTTGAGCCCCCGAGTTTGAGAATAGCCTGGGCAACATGATGAGACCATCTCTAAAAAAATAAATAAAAATAAAAAACACAAAAATTAGCTGGGCATGGTGCAACATACCTGTAGTCCAAGCCACTAGGGAAGCTGAGGTGGGAGGATCACTTGAGCCGGGGTGGCTGAAGCTGCACTGAGCTATGAGCATGCCACCACACTCCAGCCTGGGTGGCTGAGGCTGCACTGAGCTATGAGCATGCCACCACACTCCAGCCTGGGTGGCTGAGGCTGCACTGAGCTGTGAGCATGCCACCACACTCCAGCCTGGGTGGCTGAGGCTGCACTGAGCTATGAGCATGCCATCACACTCCAGCCTGGGTGACAGGGTGAGACACTAGGTCAAATAAAACAAAAAACAAATAAGTAAATAAAAAATTTAAAGAAAAAATCTTTGCAATCAATAGGGGGATGGCTAATCTGTATAATACAAAGAATATTACTGGCATGTAAAGAAGCCTATAAGATCTTGTTAATGAAAAAAATGTTTGATCTCATTTACAAAAGCATATATTTACAAGTACATAAACTTTTACAGATGGACTTCTGCTACTCTGGCCAAGATGGAGTAATGGGGACCAGATCTGGCCGCCTAAGGCAAATACAGAGCTGGACAAACTATATAAAACAATGATTTTCAGGTACTAGACTTCAGGTGGAAAAGGACAGTGACTCCAGAGAGAAGGGAAACAAGGGAAGGCCTACGAATACCCACCAAAGCTCTAGAGTTTCCAGCCTATAGTATAAGAAGGGAGAACGCAGGTAGAGCTCAACAGTCCCAGGAGTTGAGGATTAGAAGCTGGGAGTCCAGGAAGTCAGGGCAGCTGGAGTTCACAAAGAAGAGGGTTAGCAGGGAGAAGGCTATTCAGAGAAGGCACAGCTGAGA
This sequence comes from Callithrix jacchus, assembly GCF_049354715.1. Classification (NCBI taxonomy): domain Eukaryota; kingdom Metazoa; phylum Chordata; class Mammalia; order Primates; family Cebidae; genus Callithrix; species Callithrix jacchus. The sequence continues at coordinate 173,216,514 of NC_133502.1, forward strand.
TCTGCAGAGCATCCTCCAAGGCTTCAGCTGAGGACTGATCAGTACACATATAAGAGAAAACTACCCAAAACTGGGGAGAGAACCACCCCAAACGAGTAGAGGAAACATCTGTAGGGCTCACACAGGGCCAAGAATAGTTTTTGTCACCACCAGCCAGAATGAAAAACTTTCAAAGTTACAGAATTTATTTCCTGAAGGTCCTCATTAGCATTCATATATTCCCCAACAACTGGCCCTTGGGTATTCTAAGAGCACTGATTGGTTTATCAAGATTAGCTGTTTGTCTTATTCAATCCATAAACGATAGAATCTAAGACAGGTGATGACAGCAGGTTTGTGGCGTGAGAGATGGATAAGTCATCAGGAGCCAGAGAGGCAAGTCCAACGGGTTGAGAGAAAAGATACTAAAAATATACGTTGCCTTAGGCTCATCTTGACATAGACAAAAATCCACCACTATACCCAGAAATTCGCTTTGTAAATCAGCTTGGCACAAAAATGACTGTAAAGATAATATCATCATAACCCTCCTCAATGAACTGGCTACCACTGAAATTTTTTTCTTCTTGGTGCTTTTCAAGTCTCTCAAACTCTGCCCAAACAGACCTTCCCATTCACCATGTCCTTCTTCTTTGCAAGAGACACTCATATGCATTAAAGACAATCCTTGCAATCCTATTCCTGGAAAAATGACTCTTCACAATCTTATTTGACCTTTTGGTCCCAGTGATATAACTGTGGATTCAAAGCCTGGTATTGTTCTTTTAATGGTGTTTACTCAGTTCTGACGAAGTTCACTTTTTGCACAAAAAAGATACTTGGATTCCACTGAATGTTTCTATTCAGATCAAGTTAATACAAAGCTGGAGAGCTTAGATGCTTTATCATATAACTTTGAGAATTCTCAGATGAATGCAACATAAAAAGAAACTGCTAAAATTTTTTTCCCATTCTGTTGGTTGCCAGTTCACTCTAATAATTGTTTCTTTTGCTGTACAAAAACTCTTAAGTTTAATTAGATCCCGTTTATCTATTTTGGCTTTTGTTGCCATTGCTTTTGGTGTTTTAGTCATGAAGTCCTTGCCTATGCCTATGTCCTGAGTGGTTTTGCCTAGGTTTTCTTCTAGGATTTTTATAGTAGTAGGTTTTATGTTTAAATCTTTAATCCATCTAGAGTTAATCTTAGTGTAGTGTGTAAATATCCAGAATCTACAAAGAACTAAAGCAGATTTACAAGAAAAAAAAAGCCCATTCAAAAGTGGGTGAAAGATATGAACAGACACTTTTCAAAAAGAAGACATTTATGAGGCCAACAAACATATGAAAAAATGTTCATCATCACTGGTCATCAGAGAAATGCAAATCAAAACCACATTGAGATACCATCTCATGCCAGTTAGAATAGCGATCATTAAAAAGCTGGAGACAACAGATGTTAGGATATGGAGAAAAAGAAACACTTTTACACTGTTGGTGGGAGTGTAAATTAATTCAACCATTGTGGAATACAGTGTGGCAATTCTTCAAGGATCTAGAAATAGAAATTCCATTTGACCCAGCAATCCCATTACTGGGTATATACCCAAATGATTATAAATCGTTCTATTATAAAGACACATGCACATGTATGTTCACTGCTGCACTATTTACAATAGCAAAGGCCTGGAACCAACCCAAATGCCCATCAATGATAGACTGCACAAAGAAAACGTGGCACATATACACCATGGAATACTATGCAGCCATAAAAAAGGATGAGTTCATGTTCTTTGTAGGAACATGGATGAATCTGGAAACCATCATTCTCAGCAAACTGATTCAAGAACAGAAAACCAAATACTGCATGTTCTTGCTCATAGGTGGGTGTTGAACAATGAACACATGAGCACAGGGAGGGGAGCATCACACGTTGGGGTCTATTGGTAGGGGGGCTAAGGGAGGGACAGCAGGGGGAGAGGAGGTTGGGGAGGTATAACATGGGGAGAAATGGCAGATATAGGTGATGGGGGGATGGAAGCAGCAAACCACCTTGCCATGTATGTACCTATGCAACAATCCTGCATGATCTGCACAAGTACCACAGAACCTAAAGTACGATTAAAAAAAAAAAAGAAATTGCTGAATTTCCAGGCTAAGACATTAAAACTTGCATAGAATGTAATTCCATCATTATAATGCCCTAATTAAAAAGATAAACAAAATGGGTAGGATGCTTTTTACAGTGTGCTTCACAACTAGTCATAATGATTTGAAAATCAACACTTGGCAAAATGATGACAGGCCTCTGAGAGGAAAGTGGAGTGGGCATATATAGTTGGAGTTCCAGCATGGGCACCAGGTACAAAACTGGAAGTGAAATCCTGATTAAAGGCCCATACACCACCTTTAAAATCCTGCATGTGTATATGGCGAATTCTACAGATGTCAAACACTGGAAACTAGAAAAGGTTATTAAAATCAGTAGTAACACAATATTTATTTCAACTATTTCATAATTTTAATTATCCCAACCTTCCAACTTTCTCCATTCCCCCACAAAGCACCTAACAAATCCTTGTGAAATATAAGGGTTTTTGCCTTTTTTTTTTTTCCAGAATAATACAAAACTTGGTAAACAGACACTGAGCCACATGGTTTTTTTCAAAGAGATGAACAAGAGAAGATTGATTATAGGTCAACATTCACATGTTTCTAGAATTCAGACAATTAAAAAGAGCAGTAGCTAGAACGTTTGGAGCTAGAAAAACATTGCCACTTAGTACTTGTACAATCTTAGTTTTTGTTTGTTTTTGAGATGGAGTCTTGCTCTGTCTCCCAGACTGGAGTGCAGTGGCGCAATCTCAGCTCACTGTAACCTCCACCTCCTGGGTTCAAGTGATTCTCCTGCCTCAGCCTCAGGAGTAGCTGGGGTAGCTGGGACTACAGGTGTGCACCACCACACCCAGCTAATTTTTGTATTTTTGTAGAAATGGGGTTTGGCTGTGTTAGCCAGGCTGGTCTTGAACTCCTGACCTCAGGTGATCTGCCCACCTCTGCCTCCCAAAGTGCTGGGATTACTGGTGTGAGCCACCACGCCCAGCCCATTTCTGTTTTAAAACCAAGTTTTATTTGGCCATAAAACTTGTTGGGAGCTCATGAAACAGAAATTTCCTGATATATAAAAGAACTAATTCACTAAGTAAAGTGATCACTTGAGGCCAGATGTTCCAGACCAGCCTGGTTAATCACATGGTGAATCCCCATCTCTACTGAAAATACAAAAATTAGCTGGGTGCTGTAATCCCAGCACTTTGGGAGGCCGAAGCGGGTGGATCACGAGGTCAAGAGATCGAGACCATCCTGGTCAACATGGTGAAACCCTGTCTGTACTAAAAATACAAAAAATTAGCTGGGCATGGTGGGTGCGTGCCTGTAATCCCAGCTACCCAGGAGGCTGAGGCAGGAGAATTGCCTGAACCCAGGAGGTGGAGGTTGCAGTGAGCCGAGATTGCGCCATTGCACTCCAGCCTGGGTAACAAGAGCAAAACTCCGTCTCAAAAAAAAAATTAGCTGGGTGTGGTGGTGCATGCTTATAATCCCAGCTACTCGGGAGGCTGAGGCAGAAGAATTGCTAGAACCCAGGAGGCAGAGGTGAGCCAAGATCATGACATTACACTCCAGCCTAGGCAACAAAAGCCAAAGAAACTCCGTCTCAAAAAAAAAAAAAAAAAAAAATTAGAAGAAAAATAAATAGAAGAACATATTCTAAGGGGGTATCTTACTAAGCATAACATGAAACCCAGATATCATTAAAGATACGATGATCAGATATATAAAGGTCTAACTTCTAAAAGGCAAAAACCCCAAAATATATATACATACTTATACACACACACACATATTAGTATTTACAAAACAAAGAATTCCTAAAAATTAGTAGGAAAAAGACAAGCAAACCGCCTAATGGACAAAGCATATGACCATGCAAAGATGCCCTAATATGATTAGAATGGGTAATAATGAAAAGGTCACTAATAAAAACTCAAAGTAAAGCAACCATTATAAATCATTTCTCATCAGATTGGCAAAAAATTGAAAGTAGTGATATATTTCAGTGGTGAAGGTTTGAAGACATGGGTATGCTCATACAATGCTGATGGTTGATGTACAACTTGAAAACAGCTTACAGGATCCACCAACATTTAAACTACACACGCCCTGTGACCCAAGAATCCCACTTCTCTCCATCTTAGAGAAATACACATATTCACAAAAACATATGTATAAGGCACATTTATTACAATTTTTAAAAATCAGAAGAAACCTAAATACTGATCAGTAGAGGAAGAGCCATAATGGAGAGATGGTTAAGGAGATTAGAAACCAGACTTTTAGACTTCACCCAGTCACTCTGCAAATCACTTATTCTAGATTTTAGCCAGGCTGTCAGTCATTCAGCTAGTCCCTTCCTCCCATTGTTTATTAGCACCAATATCATCCAAGGAAATCACTCCAGCTTTGAGAACTGGTTTGGAAGATTCCAGGGTGGCAACTTATCCTACATAAGATATCTCTTCTATGGTTGCAATTGGTATATTCTGCCTGGTTTTTGTTTTGTGGTAAATATGTTCGTTCTTCTATTTTTGCCTGTTATGTAGCCAATTTCAGCAGCTGTAAGCCAGTTGCCTGAACAGAAACACAATTAGCTAGTGCAGGATACCACCGTGTTGTTATTCTTTTGCCACTACAAATAACGCACCAGTGAAAGTTTCTGTGCTTGTATCTTTTCTAATTTCTGATGAATTATTTTCAAAGGAAAAAGTCTTAGGACTGGGTTATGAATTTGGAAACTATAGACTGGCTCCCTACAGCTTTGTCAGTTCCTCTAGTGATTAGACCCATCGAAACTGCTGTGAGTGTGCTATAGTCCGCCAGCAGAGGGCAGCATCCTCCAGACCAATAGGGCCTCAGGATGCAGACACTAAGCCTGGAGAGTGAAGAAAGTCATTAAAGGACAAAGGCAAAATCCACAGGACATACTAACCAGGGCTTCCAAGATTTGGAAGGTATGGCAGACCCTGGTTCCTGCAGGATAACTGGGATTATCCACAACTAGCAACACCTAACACTCTGTGTTCTTGATTCCTTAACTGCCACCAAGATTAAAAAGTTACCTCCCCTTAAACAGGTATATATACCGCTATGCTGGCCACACCGACCATGCCAAAACTTTATCAACTAGAATCTTGCCAAGCAACAAAGATTACTGAAGCCCTACCCCTGCGAAATCTAAACAGGGGATGCATTAGGCTGCTGGCTTCATTTTGGCAGTTTCCTACATATCCATCACAAATGTCCGTTTCTCATTCCCTTTTCTTGGCTTCATTTTAAACTAAATTGGGGACAAGGGAAGGATACTGTAGGCAGCAATGAGTTGAAAGGTAACCACGGCTGGTGCAGTGGCTCATGCTTGTTATCCCAGCACTTTGGGAGGCCGAGGCAGGAGGATCACTTGAAGTCAAGGGTTTGAGACCACCCTGACCAACATAATGAAATCCTAACTCTACCAAAAATACAAAAAATTAGATGAGCATGGTGGCACGTGCCTGTAATCCCAGTTACTCAGGAGGCTGAGGCAGGAGAATCACTTGAACCCAGGAGGCAGAGGTTGCGGTAAACCAAGATCGCACCACTGCACTCCAGCCTGGGTGACAGAGTGAGACTCCATCTCAAAAAATGAAAAAATAGAAAAAAGAAAGGTAACCATGAGTCCAGAGTCACTTAGGTTACAGGTCAAAGGAAACAGAAATCACTATGGATGAAATGTCTCCAACAGGGTTCACTTTAGATCATTAACCAATTGAGTCATCCTAAATTAATCTAAACTAAAGTTTGGGCCACTCAGTATTTCAGCTCTTAAGGGTCTAGGGAAATACCAGATCCTTACCTATCTAGAGGCCAGACACTGCTATCATTTACCATTTATTCACTGCCACTGATATGCTAACTTCTCCCTGGAACATTTTTATGATCTATATCACAGGCCACACTAATCATAATAAATAATACACCATTGGTGAGAGTGGAAAAAGTGGGTTCTCTTATACCCTGATTGCAGAGGTGAGGTGGTAGGAGAATAGAGGTGGAGGTAGTATTTACCACTATTTGGGAGAGGACAAATTTAGCAGTACCAAGATTCAAATGTACAAACTCACCTAGAAACTCCACTTCTAGAGTTTTATGCTACAAAAGTGATGCCATAAGTAAGCAAAGTATTATACAAGGATATTCACTGTAGCCCTGTTCATAACAGAGAACAAACAAAAAAATCCAATTTCCGGAGACAATCCAAGACGGCCAATCGCTAACATCCCGGGATTGCAGCTCTCAGTGAAGGCGCGGAGAACTAGAGGACGCCACACTTTCAGACAAATTCTGGTCGCTCACGGAGCAGAAGATCCCCAGTGGAGGAAACACGCGGGTCGCCAGCGCGACTCTCGTGGCCGGCACGGCAGCTCTAGGAGCAGAGTAAACAGGTTTGGAGGACCCACAAGGGCCCCCAGCACAACACCAGAGCCCGGCGCAGCAGCTGTGACGGCACCTCGGCGCGGCAGCGCTTGGCGCAGAGTAAACGGGACTGGTTCTCCTTCTGACCGAGGTTTGGAGCCCCGGGAAGGCAGAGTCGCCTACTACGGACACAAGAAGGAAGCAAGACAGGAGAATCCTGGGAAGAAAAGCACCATCAGTTTTAACGCCACTGCTCTGGCCCTGGGAACTAAAAACCTGGACGCCCACTCAAGAGACCTAATCTGAAAGCTGGTAAATTCAAAGACGGCAGGAGGATAAATTTACAATGACGGGAAGAAACCAGTGTAAAAAAGCTGAGAATACTCAAAGTCAGAATGCCTCTCCCTCTAAAGATGATCACAATTCCGCATCAACAATGGAACAAGGCTTGATGGAGAATGAGCGCATCCCAATGACAGAATCACTCTTCAAGGAATGGATAATAACAAACTTCGGTGAGTTAAAAGAACACGTTGTAGCCCAATGTAAAGAAACTAGGAACTTTGAAAAAAGGTTTGATGAAATCCTATTGAGAATAGACAACTTAGAGAGGAGTATGAGTGAATTAATGGAACTGAAGAATACAATACAGGAACTTCGAGAAGTATGCACAGGTTTAAACACTCGAATTGTTCAAGCAGAAGAAGGGATATCAGAGGTCAAAGTCCAACTTAATGAAATAAAACGTGAAGAAAAGATCAGAGAAAAAAGGATAAAAAGGAATGAGCAAAGTCTCCAAGGAATGTGGGACTATGTGAAAAGACCAAATTTACGTTTGATAGGTGTACCTGAATGCGACGGAGAGAATGAATCCAAGCTGGAAAATACCCTTCAGGATATTATTCAGGAAAATTTTCCTGAACTAGCAAAGCAGGTCAATATTCAACCCCAGGTAATACAGAGAACACCAGGGTTGAAACGAAGGAGAAAATACTAAGGGCAGCCAGAGAGAAAGGTCAGGTTACCCACAAAGGCAAGCCTATCAGACTTACAGCAGATCTCTCAGCAGAAACTCTACAAAAGAGAGTGGGGGCCAATATTCAACATCCTCAAAGAACAGAACCTTCAGCCCAGAATTTCATATCCAGCCAAACTAAACTTCACAACTGAAGGAAAAATAAAATCTTTTATGAACAAACAAGAACTCAGAGATTTTATTACCACCAGGCCTGCTTTACAAGAGCTTCTGAAAGAAGCATTACACACAGAAACAAACAACCAGTATTAGCCTTTCTAAAAATACACCAAAAAGTAAAGAGCACCAACATAAAGAAGAATTTACACCAACGAATGGATAAAACAGCCAGTTAACATCAAATGGCAGTAACCCTAAATTTAAATCGACTAAATCCCCCAATCAAAAGACACAGCCAAAATCCAACGGCATGTTACATCCAGACCTGTCTCACATGCAAGGATACACAAAGACTCAAAACAAAGGGATGGAGAAAGATTTACCAACCAAATGGAGAGCAAAAATAAATAATAAATAAATAAAAAGCAGGAGTTGTAAATCTCGTAGCAGATAAAATAGATTTTAAAGCAACAAAGATACAGTGGTAAAAGGATCAATGCAACAAGAGCTAACGATCCTAACACCCAGATACGTAAAGACTTAAGACTCAATGAGGCAGAAAATTAATAAGGATATCAAGGACTTGAACTCAGATCTGGAACCAGTAAACTTAATAAATATTTATAGAGCTCCCCACTTCAAATACACAAAATATACATTCTTGTCAATACCACATCACACCTACTCATAAGTTTAAATGAAACATTGATTGGCCATTATTAATACCCAATTTTTTTCAGAATAAAGCAGTATTTCCGTTTACTCTCCTCCTTTCTCGTCCTCTTTCTTCCTCTCCTTTACTTATTTTTTTTTTCTTTCCTTCTCTCAAAAAAAGAAATCAACTTGTAAACCTCTAGATCCAGGTCGGCAATGTCTCTCTCATTGCTTGATTTCCTTCCTTCCCTTCCCTCCCTCTCTCCCCCCTTCTTCCCTTCCTTCCTTCCTTCATCCCTTCCTTCCTCCCTACCATCCTCCTTCCCTCCCTTCCTGCCTTCCTCCCAAAAAAAAAAAAAAAAAGATTCTAGATCCCCCCCCACCCAAAAAAAATCCAATTTCCACTAGCAAAAGATGAATGAAACAAATCCTGGCATATCCATTAATGCAACCATTCATTAAAACAATGAGACAGAGCTATGACTCCTATAATGGAACAATCTCTAACACAATTAAGTGAAATAAGCTACACAATAAAGTATGTAATTTTAATTAAAAAAAAATTTTTGGGCCTGGCAAGGTGGCTCACGCCTGTAATCCCAGCACTTTGGGAGGCCAAGGGGGGTGGATCACAAGGTCAAGAGATCGAGACCATCCTGGTCAACATGGTGAAACCCCGTCTCTACTAAAAATACAAAAAATTAGCTGGGCACGGTGGCGCATGCCTGTAATCCCAGCTACTCAGGAGGCTGAGAATTGCCTGAACCCAGGAGGCAGAGGTTGCGGTGAGCCGAGATCGCACCATTGCACTCCAGCCTGGGTAACAAGAGCGAAACTCCGTCTCCCTCTGTCATCCAGGCTGGAGTGCAGTGGCATGATCTTGGCTCACCGCAACCCCCACCTCCCAGCTGAAGTGATCCTCCTATCTTGGCCTACCAAGTAGTTGGGACTATAGGTGTCCACCACCATGCCTAATTTTTCTATTTTTTGTAGAGACAGTGTTTCACCATGTTGCCCAGGCTGGTCTCAAACTCCTGAGTTCAATCAAGCAATCTGCCTGCCTTGGCTTCCCCAAGTGCTGGGATTACAGGTGTGAGCCAGCATACCTGCCCTATAATTGTTTTTTAAACTGCATGTTTGGAAAGTCTAGAACCAGAATATACATCAGACTGCCCAGGTTCCAATTCTGGCTCTGCTGCTTACTAAAAGTGTAACTTTATACTTAATCCTCAAACTTCAGTTTCCTTATCTGTAAAATGGGGAGGGGGACGCATATCGCCTTCAAAGGATTATGATGAAAATTCATTTATTTTATTGGCTGGGCGTGGTGGCTCATGCCTATAATCCCAGCACTTCGGGGGGCCAGGTGGGTTACCTGAGGTCAGGAGTTCGAGACCAGCCTGACCAACATGGTGAAACCTCGTCTCTACTAAAAATAAAAAATTAGCTGAGCATGTTAGTGCATGCCTGTAATCCCAGTAACTTGGGAGGCTGAGGCAGGAGAATAACTTGAACCTGGGAGGTAGAGGTTAAAGTAAGCCAAGATCACTCCACTGCACTCCAGCTTGGGCAACAAGAGTGAAACTTCATCTCAAAAAAAAATTCATTTGTTTTATATACACCTATAAAATTAACTGAAAAATATATATATGTGTGTATATATAGAGAGAGTAGCACAGTACCTGCCATACAGCAGATTCTCAGAAGTCTCAGAAGATGTTGATGGTTATTATCAACATCACTACCTCTGGGAAGTAGAATTAAGGAGGCAACTTCGATTTACCAAGTTTTATACTTCTGTAAATAAAGAATTTTTCAGAATAGGCATGAAGTACTTTTATAATTAAAAGATATACCATTATACCCAAGAGAAAGGAAAACATATGTACAAAGACTTGTATGTGAATGTTCATAGTAGCACTATTCACAAATACCCATCAACCGGTGAAGGGATAGATAAAATGTATGTATATCCATACACTGGAATATATTCAGCAATAAAAAGGAACTGACTACTCAAGTGCCATGGCATGGACAAACCTCAGAACCACCATGCTAAGTCAAAGCAGCAAGGCATAGATGCTGCTGCAATACATATGGTATAATTCCATTTATATGACATGTCCAGAAAAGACAAATCTACAGAGACAGTAGGATTAAGGACTGCTGGGATTAACAGTAAAAGGGCAGAGAGGTTCTTATTAGGATGATGAAAATGCTCTAGAACTGATTTATGGTAATGGTTGCAAAACTTGGTAAATTTACCAAACATCACTGAACTGTACAGAGGAAATTATATATGTGAAACATGCCTCATTGTTTAAAAAGATACATCCTCACAAGCCACACATTATTTTATGCTCATATAATGCTCTGCTCTTGGGAGGGGCTTTAACTTGCATTTCTCTATTTGATCCTCATTAGGTATCATGTGAAGTAGACACAGTAAGGACCAGGCTCTTTGGAGAAAAAAGAAAAATGATGTTCAGATTGGGCCATAGCTACTGCTAGCTATTAAAGCACCCAGAGCCCAGGCCTAACTAACTCAATAGATATGGAGGTAAAAATGTAAATAGACTTCAAGATTCCAGGGGTAATAACCAAAGAGTGATCATAAGTATACTGATGACCAGGGGCTTTGCCTGCAAAGTATATTCCTTTTTAAGATTCTTTAACTTTTTGAATAAATGTACAATTAAGAAATCTGACATAGGCCTGGCGCGGTGGCTCATACCTATAATCCCATCACTTTGGGTGGTCCAGGTGGGTGGATCATGAGGTCAGGAGATGGACACCATCCTGACTAATACAGTGAAAACCCATCTCTACTAGAAATACAAAAAAATTAGCCAGGCGTGGTGGCACATGCCTGTAGTCCAGCTACTTGGGAGGCTGAGGCAAGAGAATCCTTTGAACCCAGGAGGCGGAGGTTGCAGTGAGCCGAGATCACACCACTGCACTCCAGCCTGGGTGACAGAGTGAGACTCTGTCTCAAAAAAAAAAAAAAAGAAATAACTCATGTTTTTTGTTCCTTACACAGTGTGGCTAAAAGTCACATCATTATGGATATGCATAAATTCTCTGATACAAGAAGAAAACTCCTTTTTGGTAGCTCAAAAAATGCTTAGCATACATTGGAGATTCAAGAAATGCTTATTAGGCTGAGTATGGTGGCACACACCTATAATCCCAGCACTCTGGGAGACCAACATGGATCGCTTGAGTCCACGAGTTTGAAACCAGCTTAGGAAACACAATGAGACCCAATCTCTTAAAAAAAATTAGTGGGGTGAGATGGTACAGGCCTGCAGTCTCAGTAACAAAGGAGGATAAGGTGGGAGTATCGCTTCAGCCAAGGAGGTTGAAGCTGCAGCGAGCTGTGATCATGCCACCGCACTGGAGCCTGGATGACAAAGCAGTAGCTGCAATTCTGCAAACCCTAGTCAGTGCAGACTGGAGAAAAGTATAGGAAAATACTGGTTGGTCATGCCAGACTTTTGTTTTCTTCTTCTCACTCTGTCACCCAAGCTGGAGTGCAGTGGTGGCATAAGCCACCAAGCTGGGCATGGTAGCGTGCACCTGTGATCCCAGCTACTTCTAGCTGAGGTGGGAGGATTGCTCGAGCCTGGGAGGTACAGGCTGCAGTGAACTGAGATCACACCACTGCACTCCAGCTTGGGTGACAGAGTGAGAAGAAGAAAATAAAAGTCTGGCATGACCACCCAGTATTTTCCTATACTTTTCTCCAGTCTACCCTGATTACAGTTTATAGAACTGCAACAAGAAAGAATTGGTTCTGTGTGTAATATCCCACGTCCTTTACACCAAACTGGGTTGATAATGTCGGTGATCTCCCTAAGTCCCATTTTCCAAATGGAAAAATAGGTTTAGACAGGGAAAACAGCCAAGTTTCTTTGGCATTTTCTGTTGGTCACTGCTGAAAAGATTGTGGTTTTTGAGCTGTTAAGCAAAACACGTTGTGCCAAATCCTGATGCCTAGCTGCAGTAATGTTACCTAATCACATTCTGAGGGGAAATGTCTTAGAAATAGCTGTCAAAATATGATAAAAGTTAATCAAACTACAAACACTGAACCACTATAATGTATCTGGGACTTTTGTTTTCATACTTGATATATTTTTCAGGATGTATCTGGGACTTTTGTTTCCATACTTGATATATTTTTCAGGATGTATCCTACCTACAGAGGATAAAGACTATTAGGAAAAAGTCACAAGTCATAAACAGGTTTTGGGATTCTGCGTGGAGGAACAAAAACACTGGAAAACCTCTTAAAAAAAAGGAGGAAACTGAGCTCAATTCTGGCTTCAATGTGGGTGGAGGAATGAACTTCTCACAGAGGTGTAGATCCTGCACAAGCGGGGCCCGATGTCCAAGTGGGTTCAATTTGAAAATGGGATTATGCAGACAGAAATGGACCGTGGGAAACGGTCTATAGACCCATGGTTGTTGGGGTCCATCAGAAGACTCACAATGTAATAAAACTACAGTATCATAAAAAGGAGGCTAAAATACTTCTCAAGGTCCAGAAATCTATTTCCCTCCACGGTGTGCCAAATAAGAGGTCTAGCCCTGTAGGGGTGGCTGATAAGACCTCTGCCCCTCTTATCAGCCAGCCCATCGCAGAGGTCATGGCATGACAAGGGAAACAACTGTCAAAATGAAGTGACTTGAAAGAAGGTGAGGATATGACTGCAAGTGTCAAAACTTGATCTCTGGACAGTTCTGAGTTTTGAAAGGCTTTGGAGGAAAGGGGTCTAGCAAAGAGCTAGGAAAGAAAGGAGAGTCCTTTCAGAGGACTGAAATGGATAGCATATGTCTAATGAGTCCAATTATTATTATTATTGTTTAAGACAAGGTCTCGCTCTGTCACCCAGGCTGAAGTGTAGTGACATGATCACAATTCACTGCAGCCTTGACCTCCCAGGCTCGAGATCCTCCCACCTCAGATTCCTGACTAGCTGCTAGTACAGGCATGAGCCACCATGCCTGGCTAATTTATTTTACTTTTTTTTAAGAGATGAGGTCTCACTCTGCTGCCCAGGCTGATTTTGAACTTCTGGGCTCCTGTGATGATCCTACCTAGGCCTCCCAAAGTGCTAGGATTACAAGTGTGAGCCACCACACCCAGCCCAAGTCTAGTTATTTATAATAGACTTATTATAAATAATAAGTTATTATTATTTATAATAATATTGTCTTAATTTCTCCTTCCTATCCCCTCAGTATTTAGTAAGGATAGACCTGCTTTAGCCATTCTAGCCCTACCTCAGCTGTACCATATGAGATCTTGAGGGAGAAACTACTTACCTTTGCTTAGACCAGAAAGTTAAAGAAGAATGGATGTCTAACCACCCATAAAGCTCTATTTGACAGACAACTGAAGCCTCCTCCCCACTTCTTCTTCTACCCTTATTAAGCTCTTACTTAGTGCCTGGCACCAGTGTTAACTGTTTAACATGTACACCTCACCACAGTCTTCTAAGTTTGGCTGTACGTTTATTATTCCCATTTTAGAGATAAACTGAGGCTCAGAGGTTAAGTTGCCCAAACTCAAACAGCTAGTAAAGGGCAGAGCTAGGATATGAACCCTGGAATGTCTGAGTACTAAGGCACAAACTCTTAACTACCACGCCATACTGGTGGCAACAATTAGTAAAAGACTTCAAGGGTATGGTGACTTGCAGGGGCAAGAGTCAATGTACTCTTCTCCTTGCAAAGACTTCCTTCCAGGCAAATGATGAAAGTTCTATCGTTCTTAAGGGCTGTGGTGGTTTCCTGGTACATGATGGCAGCAGTGGGATCACAGTCATAGGTCAGCTAGGCTAGCGAACCAAAGCATCCTATCCTCAGACAGATGAGAATGTTATGTTCTGAGGTCAATTTTCTAATACTAAGCTGAATACTGAAAAGACCTTTTCTATTTTATTCTCTCTTTGAATAGGTAATATCCAGTCACTCCAATTAGCTTCATGTTAGATATCTTTTCTTGAAATCCCTGTTGGCATCATGTCCCTGCTCAGCCTGAGAATGTGCAGGGAATGCTGGGACAGGAGTTATCCTAGGACACACTGACTACCTTCATAGGACCATGAGGCTATTTCCCAAAAGCTGAAATCAAGAAAATAGATCCCATAAAACAATTAGTGTTTCTAAAAAATATGAAACAGCTCTTTGAGATATCAAATATTATTCAATCGAACCTTCTGATTTGAGCTTGCCATTGGTGGAGGCTCTGCAGTTTGCTCAGTGCTCTGGGTTTTGCTCCAGATCTGTCACATTGCATTAGTGCCCTTCCTCCTCATTGCCAACAAAAATAACAGCCTTGAACATGGCAGCACAATCCATTTGTCCTGCTCTAATTACTTTTTGACATTACTTTTTCTGTTGATAACTCTTTTTTTCTTTCTACCAACCTAAGGGCATCATTAGAGTCATCTGAAAACAAAATCTTTAGGTTCTGCCAACATATATTTGGACAATTTTCTAGCACAGAATGGTTCCAAGGAGCAGTATGATAGTAGTTATAAGAAGAAAAGCCACAAGGCACTCATAACTATTTCCAGAATGCCCCAGATGCCACAGACAGCATAGCCAAGGACAAAATGCCATAGCTTGAACTTATAGGACCTGGGCAAGTTGCAGCTCTACCACTCACTAGCTATGAGACCTCTGAGCAAGTCTCTGAATCTGTCTGGTCTTAGTTTCCTCTTTTGACAAATGGAGTCATGTCTCTACTCCGGTAACTACATAAGAACTGCTGTGAAGACTAGTTGAGATAATGCATGTGAAATGCTTTAGAAAGAGCTACAGTATTATTATCATTATTGAGACGATGTCTCACTCTGCCACACAGGCTGAAGTGCAGTGGCATGATACAGCTCACGGTAGCCTCGACCTCCTAGGCTCAAGTAAGCCTCCTACCTCAGCCTCCCAAGTAGCTGGGACCAAAGGTATGTGCCACCATGTCTGGCTAATTCTTTTTTGTAGAGGTAGAATCTCCTTATGTTGCCCAGGCTCATTTTATTAAGAGGCATAAAATGATAACCAATATTGCAAGATTCTCTAGGTTTTGTGTTCATTAATTCTACTGTATTCTTCATTAATTCTAGTGTAATAGTTATTTTTATGTCAAGTTGGCTGGGCCACAGGGTGCCCAGATTGTTTATTCAAGTATTATTCTGGGTGTGTTGGGGGGGGCAGGTAGTTTTGGATGAGATTAACATTTAAATCTGTAAACTCTGAATAAAGCACATTATCCTCCATAATGTGAGTGTGCCTCATCAAATTAGTTGAAGATCTGAACAGAACAAAAAGACCAACCTCCCTCCTACAAGAAAGAACTCTCTAACAGCCTGCCTTTGGACTTGAACTGGAACACTGGCTCCCCTGGGTGTCTCTGGCCTGCAGACCTTCAGACTGTAAATGCAGCATGGCTTCCTTGGGTCTCCAACTGAATGAGCCATCCTGCAGATTTTGTGTTTTTATTATTTTTTGAGACACAGTCTTACTTTGTCACCCAGGCTAGAGTACGATGCCATCTCAGCTCACTACAACCTCCACCTCCCAGGGTCAAGTGATTTTCCTGCCTTAGCCTCCCGAGTAGCTGAGATTACAGGCATGCAAGCACCATGCCCAGCAAATACTTGTATGTATTTTCAGTAGAGATCGGGTTTCACCATGTTGGCCAGACTGGTCTTGAACTCATGACCTCAAGTGATGTGCCTCCCAAAGTGCTGGGATTACAGGCATGAGCCTGTAATTACTGGCCTCCCAAAGTGCTGGGATGACAGGCATGAGCCATCATACCCCGCCAAATCCTACAGATTTTGGACTTGCCAGTCTTCATAATCATGTGAGCCAATTCTTTAAAATGAATCTCCATCCATTCATCCTCAAAGATACTGGTTCTGTTTCTCTGGAGAATACTGACTCAAACATCTAGGATCTAATCTTGTTTAGAATTCAAATGATCATACTATGTGCTAAAAATAAGAGGCAGAAATATCAGGGATAATTTTTTTTTTTTGAAACAGAGTCTCGTTTTGTCGCCAGGTACCAGGCTGTAGTGCAGTGGCACAATCTCGGCTTACTGCAACCTCCGCCTCCAAGGTTCAAGCAATTCTCCTGCCTCAGCTTCCCAAGTAGCTGAGACTACATGTGCGCACCACCACGCCCAGCTAATTTTTGTATTTTTTAGTAGGGATGGGGTTTAACCACGTTGGCCAGGATGATCTCTATCCCTTGACCTCGTGATCTGCCCGCCTCGGCCTCCCAAAGTGCTGGGATTACAGATGTGAGCCACTGCGCCTGGCCTATCAGGGATAAATGAAATTCGGAGATGTATCTTCTAGAGCCTCCAGCATGATACTGACTTACAAATTATATATGTTTCCAAAAGTCACTTTTTGGGCTGCTGCCTGGAACTTAAAAAGTTAACGGAGCTTCAGGACAAAAGATTACTAGGAAGCTATCCTTATAGGAGTTGACTGATATATATGTGTTAGTAAGTCCACAAATTAATGTTGTTCTATTTAGAAAATGCTTTTGGAAGTATACATTTCCTGAGCAGTTCCTGAGTAGTAGGCACTGCACTAGATGTTTCACACGCATTGTTTCATTCAACACTTCACACCTGTAAGACAATGTTTCCCATTTCTGAAAATGACAAAACAGGTCAGAAAGATGTTCTGGCCTTGGTCATGTATCTAAAATATGGTGGAACTGAGATCAGAACCCAGATGTTTCCACTGCCTTGCCTCTAACTACAACACAGCCATATTAAATAATCTATCCCTACCTTAAAAAAAGAAAAAAGAAAAAACGGCAGTGATTAACTAAGATGTACCTTTTTTCGTACCATTTTTTTCCCTTCCTCTACTCACTCCTAATGGAGGATGGCAAAAAGCTCTGAAGGAAGAAAACAAAAAGTACTGGACCAAGATTATGGAAATCGATAGGCTGAGGGGTTTTCAGCAGAATGACAAAGTGAGCAATTCAATTCTAGCAAAAGTTTGGATGTAAAGAACATCTTAGCAAATGAGAATAAGAACTTCTTTTTAAAAATTTTTTAGTGTTGGTGTCACTTTGTCACCCAGGATAGAATTCCTGGGCTCTAGCAATCCTCCTTCCTGCCTCGGCCTCCTGAGTGGCTGGGACTATAGGTATGTGCCACTACACCCCCACTAATTTTCAAAATTTTTTATACAAATGGGTTCTTGCCATCTTACCCAGGCTGGTCTTGAACCCCTGAGCTCAAGCCATCCACCTGTCTTGGCCTCCCAAAGTGCTAAAATTATAGGCATAAGCCACTTCGCCTGGTCTGAGATTTTTTTTTCCCCCCTAAGCAAAGCAACAGAAAGTGCAGTGGTCCCAAGGAACTATGAATTAGATGGAAGAAAATATGATGTGTGTACAGGGTGAAGGGGACTCTATTTGGCCTTTGTTTTTTTTTTTTTTTTTTTTTTTTTTGAGATGGAGCCTTGCTCTGTCACCAGGCTGGAGTGCAGTGAGTGGCATGATCTCGGCTCACTGCAACCTCCGTCTCCTGGGTTCAAGCAATTCTCCTGCCTCAACTTCCTGAGTAGCCGGGACTAAAGGCATGTGCTGCCATGCCCAGCTGATTTTTGTATTTTTAGTAGAGACCGGGTTTCACCATGTTGGCCAGGATGGTCTCGATCTCTTGACCTCATGATCCACCCGCCTCGGCCTCCCAAAGTATTGGGATTATAGGCGTGAGCCACCGCGCCCGGCCTGCTTTTTCCTTTCTTAAGGCTATTTCTCAGAGCGTGCAAGGTCTTCCCTGTTAGGCCTCTCACTTTCTTGAGGTGTACTGCTTGTTTTATACTCCTTTGCCTTCCTAGAAAAACGTCGTTTCTTCCTGTCATCTTAGCACATTGCTCTGTGTACGATGTTGGATTAGGCACCACTGTAGCTTAGCTTCTTAGTCATTTCCATTTGAAGAACAACAAAATCATGCCCTCCAAGTTGTAAGTCACTCATGTAGTTTTTCTAAAATAGTCACCAGCACAAGGAAGGAATTAACTCCAGGAATACTGATATTTTCCTCCAAATTTTAGGGCACTTTTATCTCACTAATTTCTTAGGTAAAGTATAAATGTTCTGTGGACAACAGGCAAGAACCTTTTCCAAATGAACATTTTGAAAGGCTAAAGTAGTAACCATGTTGTCTAAATTTTTCATACATATTTTCAAGATAGTAGTAAAACCTCAAAATGACAGTTCCAGGTCAAAATACTTACACAGAGCTATATGTGAATTATATTTTATCATACAATATCTAGAATTAAACTCCTAAAAAATTTAGAATTGCTACACCTTTCTAACCTTACCCATTTCCAGTTTCTCCAAATCAGCTTCTTAAAACCAGTAAAGGCTGCCTATTATAGGGAAAAGAGCATAGGTTCTGAAATCAGACACACCTGGGTTCCTATTCTTGTTCTACTATTTTATACTTTTGACTCCTGGGCAAGTTACTACATTTCTTTCTTTTCTTTTTTTATTTTTAAAGACAGGGTTTCAGCATGTTGGTCAGGCTGGTCTTGAACTCCCGACCACAGGTGATCCACCCGCCTTGGCCTCCAAAGTGCTTGGATTACAGGCATGAGCCACCACGCCCAGCCATTTCTTTTTAAGACAGTTTCACTCTTGTTGCCCAAGCTGAAGTGCAATGGTGCCATCTTGGTTCACTGCAACTTCTGCTTCCCAGGTTCAAGCGATTCTCCTGCCTCAGCCTCCTAAGTAGCTGTGGTTACAGGCATGCACCAACATGCCTGGCTAATTTTGTGTTTTTATGGTCTCAAACTCTCAACTTCAGGTGATCCACCTGCCTTGGCTTCTCAAAGTGCTGGGATTACAGGTGTGAGCCACCGGGCCCAGCCCTACATTTCTTGAAGTCTCCGTTTTCTTACACAAAATAAGAATGCCATCTCTTATCTTTTACAGCTATTATGAGGTATAAAGTAAATGAATGAATCTATCAGACAAGCTCAGCCCCTGGGATATCGATGGTGTTCAATAAATAGCAACACATGTTTGTTAGGAACCGTTTTAAAAGCTCTATAATGAATATGTGTGTTGTACCTCCCATAACCAGAGACAGGTAAATGAAGATTAGTGATATGACTTAAAGTGGTGAAGATTTATTTCTACTTCTAGAATTTGCACTTTAGTATTTGTTTCTCCCTAAATTAGATAGAATATGGCCAGAACTGGAAGCTGACTTTAAGGTGAAATATTAAGATACAGGGATCTATCATCAGTGATTAAATAAAATGATTTTTTACATCTATATACTAAATAGTACCCAAATTGCTACAATGAAAAAAACACTTTCTACACAGCTTCCATTTCTGCAGCATAGCTTTAAAAGAAACCACTCTAATCCCACAGATTATGTCTAAAAATAGAATGATAGGCCAGCTGTCAGGCATATACATTAAAGGGAGCATGGGGCCAAGAATCTTTCCCCAAACACCACTGCAACTCTTCTGGCATTTGCTCTCACAAAGACAAAAAACTAAAATCTATTCAATTCCAGCAGTTACTGTTTTTTTTTTTTTAACTTTTAAGTTCAGGGGTAAATGTGTAGGACATGTAGGTTTGTTACATAGGTAAACGTATGTCATGGGGGTTGTTGTACAGATTATTTCATCATCTGGGTATTAAGTCTAGTATCCATTAGTCATTTTCCTGATACTCTCCCTCCTCCCACCCTCTGCCCTCTGATAGGTCCCAGTGTGTGTTGTTCTTCTCTAGGTGTCCATGGGTTCTCATCATTCAGCTCCCACTGATAAGTGAGAGCATGAGGTATTTGGCTTTCTGTTCCTGTATTAGCTTACTAAGAATAACGGCCTCCAACTCCATGTATGTCCCTGCAAAGAACATGATCTTGTTCTTTTGTATGGCTGCATAGCGTTCCATTATGTATATGTACCACATTTTCTTTATCCTATCTCTTTATTCTATCATTGGTGGTCATTTAGATTAATTCCATGTCTTTGCTACTGTGAATAGTGGTGAGCTAGACAGGTAATGCTTCTGGTCAAGAGTCTCACCACCATCTCACCAAGGCAGGCACAGATCCTGCCCAGATCACTTCTAAATTCTGACCCTCAATGGTCAAATGGAGAAAATGTAAAATGTTTCCATCTTGCATTTAAAACACTCCATACATGCTGGTTGGACCTGGAGAAGAACCGAGCTTACCCTAATGCTTTTTGCAAAGTTGGCAGTTTCAAAGAAAAACAATCACATGCTGAGTTTGAATAAGGAGCTGTGGAGTGAGATACCGGGGACTGAAATGATATGGCAGCCACTTTTAGCTCCTGCTTCTTGTTTTTTCTGTCCAATACCTCCCTCCCCCTAGGAAATACAAAGAAATAATGGCATCATTAGGCAAAAAGTGACACAGTGGAAAATGTATAAGAGGGAAAGCCTGGTGTCACAGTTGTCCAATCTGTATCCTAAAGGATACAGGTTGGCTACCTAACAATGTTATTGCAAAGATAATCTTGTGTGGGATGTTTCTCCCACAAGATTATAGGCTTATTCTCTCCTAAGCCTCCGGCCCATTATACATTTTTGCAACAAACTCAAAGACTCTGAGGGTGAGGATTAAATTAATTCAACATTTATGGGATGTCAAATCCCCATGGTGGGAGATTCAGCAGCAAATAAGACTGGCATGGTCTCTGCCCTTACAGACTTCCAATTTAGTAAAAGAAACAAAAATTGAGCAATTATGTAAGAAATGTTAATTATAAGTGTGAAGCTGTAAGTTCAGGAGGTATATGTAACAATGAAGAGACCTAACCTGGCACAGGGTGGGTAAAAAAAACTTTCAAGCAGATGAGTGAGCATAGGCTAAACTTTCCACAGAAAAGAATCAAACACATGCTTGCTTTCTTAAAAAGTGACCTAGCCTTTTCTGTTCCTTAGGTCTCAGACACATGTGCCTCCTCAGTGCTCACAGAAGCCTGTACTTGTCCTTCTTGGCATCACTGAGCTAATTTCACTGGAATGTGACAACCAGTTTATGAATATCTTCCCTGTTTGATTGTAAACTCTTCCAAAATAGAGACCTCACTCTTTTTTCTCCCACTTTTTTTTGTGGAGATGGGGTCTTGCTGTGTTGCTTGGGTTGGCCTCAAGTGATCCTCTGATTCTCCTGCCTTGGCCTCCCAAAGTGCTGAGATTACAGGCATGAGCCACTGCACCAGGCCTCAATTTTATTCTAATTCAATCTATTTCTGTGCCTCTGGTGCCTAGTATTAGACTAGATACTGAGTAGGCCTCAGAAAGTTGCGGTTGTCATTATCATGATTACTCTTCAGACTGGTCATTACACAAATTATGCAAGTCTGTTTCCGTTCATTGAGATCTTGGGCTCTCTCGCCCACTTCGCAGAAAAATACCAAATCGGTCCTAAGTATAGATCATCTACCACTGATCTCAACACCTGCCACTGCTCTCAGTTTGTTGTGGTAAATTTTGCTTGTTTACATGGCTGATAACAGAGCTATCTTTTCAACTGTGTTTGTGTTACTTCCAATGCAAGATGATCAGCCAAGAATAGCAACGCCTTAAAAGGCAGTGATATGAAGATCACAAGGTAGAGAAGGGGTAGGGTGAAGAGAACTAGGACACAGCTGTAGTGTTCTGCAGGCTAAAACACAGACTCAATGTGTCACAGAAAATTAAATCAGAAGTTGAATGTAATTCCTGGTCTCCTGAATAAAGATAAGCAGGGCCCCTGGTACTGTCACCAGCCACAGTGGAGCCATTCTAGGTCCTCAGTGACATCCAATTCTAAGCCCCAGGATCATCCTAAATTGTGGAGGCAAGGTCACTGCTCCATCAGGCCAAATTCTACAAAGCTCCAATTGCCCCAGACAGAAAAAAGAGGATGCCAACTGCTAAATCCATTTTGATAGCTAGAGGAGGATTAAAGAAACTGCACACATGGTGATGTCCAAATCTGAGCAATGAGATTAACCTCCATGTGGATGGCCTATACCTCAGAGAGTTGGTTGTTTTTTAAGCACTTCCAGAATTTATTTTCATTGCAGCTATATACAATTTGAGAACATTTGTTTTCAGAATGTACTGTTTTTTTTGTTTGTTTTTGTTTGTTTGTTTTTTGAGACGGACTTTCGCTCTTGTTACCCAGGCTGGAGTGCAATGGCGCGATCTCGGCTCACTGCAACCTCTGCCTCCTGGGTTCAGGCAATTCTCCTGCCTCAGTCTCCTGAGTAGCTGGGATTACAGGCACACACCACCATGCCCAGCTAATTTTTTGTATTTTTAGTAGAGACGGAGTTTCACCATGTTGACCAGAATGGTCTCGATCTCTTGACCTCGTGATCCACCCTCCTCGGCCTCCCAAAGTGCTGGGATTACAGGCTTGAGCCACCGCGCCCAGCCCAGAATGTACTGTTAAAGGAACAGACAATACAGTACTTTATAGATTCAGAGTGCTTCTGCAATATGATGATAGCCTCTTGACTTATCTGTCTTCTACCTTGAGTTTTTGGAATGAATTGATTATTCAGAGGATGACAATCTGAATTCTATTTGTAGAGTCAGCCTGTCATGATTAATTGTATAGTTATTGTAAATACTACTTAATATTTTTATAATAACAAAGGAAAAGAAAAAAACAAACATAGATTTTTAATAAGGATAAGCTGCCCTACAGAAAACACCCAAGGCAGGTTACAGTAGCAAAGTGTAAGCCAACTTTGTTAGACATCATGTACATAGCAAAAAAGTTTAACATTAGTCTTCTTTGGATAGTGAAACTATATGTGATTTAACAAATTTTTTCTTTCAAATTTTTATTTTTCCACAATGAACATGTGTGACCTTGCAATTTAAAAAGTCAATGCCCCTTTTAAAAACACAATTCCACATTCCCCCAACCTTCCACTTTCTGTCTCTCTGTTTCTTCTCTGCCTACTTTCGCATCAAAGTTTTCCTTCATCAACTCCCTTGGTTTTCTTGCATTTTTTTTTTTTAAAAGAGACTTTATTTCTCAGAGCAGTTTTAGGTTCACAGCAAAATTAAAGGTTTAGAGATTTTCCATATTCCCCACCCTCCACATATGCATGACCTTCCCTGCTATCAAAATCTCACACCAGAGGGGTATATTTGATCCAAAAGCTGAAATTGCATTGACATATCATTATCACCTGCGTCCATAACTTACATTAGGGTTCACTCGAGTGTTATACATTAAATGGGTTTTAACAAATATATAATGACATGTATCCACTATTATAGTGGAATAGTACCACAAAGAGTAAGCTTTACTGCCCTAAAAATCCTCTGTGCTCTATCTTATTCATCCCTCCCTCCCCATTAACCCTTGACAACCACTGACTTTTTACTATTACTACAGTTTTGCCTTTTCCAAAATGTCATATAGTAACATGGTTTGGGTCTGTGTCCCCACCGAAATCTCATCTTGCATTATAATAATCCCCACGTGTCAAGGGCGGGACCAGGTGGAGATAACTGAATCATGGGGGTGGTTTCCCCATGCTGTTCTCGTGACAGTGAGATCCCTCACCAGATCTGATGCTTTTATAAGGGATTTCCTCCTTCACTCTGTACTCATTCTTTCTCCTGCCCCCCTGTGAAGAGATGCCTTCCACCATGATTGTAAGTTTCCCATGGCCTCCCCAGCAATGCAGAACTGAGAGTCAATTAAATCTCTTTTCTTTATAAATTACCCAATCTCAGGTATTTCTTCACAGCAGCATGAGAATGAACTCAGATGGTATATACCCTTTTAAGGCTGGCTTCTTTCACTTAGTAACATGAATCTGAGTCTCCTCCATGTCTTTCTTTTTTTTTGGGGGGGGGGAGGAAGGCAGGAAGGGAGGGAAGAAGGACGGTAGGGAGGAAGGAAGGGATGAAGGAAGGAAGGAAGGGAGGAAGCGGCGAGGGAGGGAGGGAAGGGAAGGAAGGAAATCAAGCAATGAGAGAGACCTTGCCGACCTGGATCTAGAGGTTTACAAGTTGATTTCTTTTTTTTTTTTTGAGAGAAGGAAAGAAAAAAAAAATAAGTAAAGGGGAGGAAGAAAGAGGAAGAGAAAGAGGGAGAGTAAATAGAAATATTGCTTTATTTTGAAAAAAACTGGGTATTATTAATGGCCAATCAATGTTTCATTTAAACTTATGGGTAGGTGTGATGTGGTATTGACAAGAATGTATATTTTGTGTATTTGAAATGGAGAGCTCTATAAATATTTATTAAGTTTACTTGTTCCGGATCTGAGTTCGAATCCTTGATATCCTTATTAATTTTCTGTCTCATTGAGTCTAAGTCTCTATGTATCTGGGTGTTAGGATCGTTAGCTCTTGTTGTTGCATTGATCCTTTTACCACTGTATCTTTGTTGCTTTAAAATCTATTTTATCCGCTACGAGATTTGCAACTCCTGCTTTTTATTTATTTATTATTTATTTTTGCTCTCTATTTGGTTGGTAAATCTTTCTCCATCCCTTTGTTTTGAGTCTTTGTGTATCCTTGCATGTGAAACAGGTCTGGATGTAACATGCCATTGGGTTTTGGCTGTGTCTTTTGATTGGGGGATTTAGTCAATTTAAATTTAGGGTTACTGCCATTTGATGTTGACTGGCTATTTTATCCATCGTTGGTGTAAATTCTTCTTTATGTTGGTGCTCTTTACTTTTTGGTGTATTTTTAGAAAGGCTAATACTGGTTGTTTGTTTCTGTGTGTAATGCTTCTTTCAGAAGCTCTTGTAAAGCAGGCCTGGTGGTAATAAAACCTCTGAGTTCTTGCTTGTTCATAAAAGATTTTATTTTTCCTTCAG
This sequence comes from Callithrix jacchus, assembly GCF_049354715.1. Classification (NCBI taxonomy): domain Eukaryota; kingdom Metazoa; phylum Chordata; class Mammalia; order Primates; family Cebidae; genus Callithrix; species Callithrix jacchus. The sequence continues at coordinate 173,241,672 of NC_133502.1, forward strand.
TTGTGAAGTTTAGTTTGGCTGGATATAAAATTCTGGGCTGAAGGTTCTGTTCTTTGAGGATGTTGAATATTGGCCCCCACTCTCTTTTGTAGAGTTTCTGCTGAGAGATCTGCTGTAAGTCTGATAGGCTTGCCTTTGTGGGTAACCTGACCTTTCTCTCTGGCTGCCCTTAGTATTTTCTCCTTCGTTTCAACCCTGGTGAATCTAACGATTATGTGCCTGGGGGTTGCTCTTCTTGAGGAATATCTTTGTGGTGTTCTCTGTATTACCTGGGGTTGAATATTGACCTGCTTTGCTAGTTCAGGAAAATTTTCCTGAATAATATCCTGAAGGGTATTTTCCAGCTTGGATTCATTCTCTCCGTCGCATTCAGGTACACCTATCAAATGTAAATTTGGTCTTTTCACATAGTCCCACATTCCTTGGAGACTTTGCTCATTCCTTTTTATCCTTTTTTCTCTGATCTTTTCTTCACGTTTTATTTCATTAAGTTGGACTTTGACCTCTGATATCCCTTCTTCTGCTTGAACAATTCGAGTGTTTAAACCTGTGCATACTTCTCGAAGTTCCTGTATTGTATTCTTCAGTTCCATTAATTCACTCATACTCCTCTCTAAGTTGTCTATTCTCAATAGGATTTCATCAAACCTTTTTTCAAAGTTCCTAGTTTCTTTACATTGGGCTACAACGTGTTCTTTTAACTCACCAAAGTTTGTTATTATCCATTCCTTGAAGAGTGATTCTGTCATCGGGATGCGCTCGTTCTCCATCAAGCCTTGCTCCATTGTTGATGTGGAACTGTGATCATCTTTAGAGGGAGAGGCGTTCTGATTTTGAGTGTTCTCAGCTTTTTTACACTGGTTTCTTCCCATCATTGTAAATTTATCCTCCTGCCGTCTTTGAATTTACCAACTTTCAGATTAGGTCTCTTGAGTGGGCGTCCAGGTTGTTAGTTCCCAGGGCCAGAGCAGCGGCGTTAAAACTGATGGTGCTTTTCTGCCCAGGATTCTCCTGTCTGGCTTCCTTCTTGTGTCCGTAGTAGGCGACTCTGCCTTCCCGGGGCTCCAAACCTCGGTCAGAAGGGGAACCGGTCCCGTTTACTCTGAGCCGAGTGCTGCCGCACCGAGGTGCCGTCACAGCCGCTGCGCCGGGCTCTGGTGTCGTGCTGGGGGCCCTTGTGGGTCCTCCGAACCTGTTTACTCTGCTCCGAGAGCTGCTGCGCGGAGGTGCCCACGGAACCGCTGCGCCAGCCACGAGAGTTGCGCTGGCCACCCGTGTGTTTCCTCCACTGGGGGATCTTCTGCTCCGTGAGCGACCAGAATTTGTCTGAAAGTGTGGCGTCCTCTAGTTCTCCCCGCCTTCCCTGAGAGCTGCAATCCCGGGATGTTAGCGATCGGCCATCTTGGATCGTTCTCCTCCTCCATGTCTTTCATGACATGACAGCAAATTTCTTTTTAGAACTGAGTAATTTTCCATTGTCAGGATATACCACTGTTTATCTACACACCTACTGAAGGATATCTTGGTTGCTCCCACCTTTTGGCAATTGATGAATAAAGTTGCTATAATCATCCATATGTAGGTTTTTGTGTAGACATTAGTTTTCAGTTCATTTGGGTTAGTATCAAGGAGAAACTGTGAGAACATATGGTAAGAGTATGTTTAATTTTGTATGACAAACTGTCTTCCAAAGCAGCTGTACCATTTTGCATTCCCACTGGTGATGAACAAAAGTTCCTGCTCTTCCATATCCTTATTCAACATTTGTTGTCAGTGTTCTGAATTCTGGCCATTCTAAAAGTTTATAGTGATTTCTCACTATTGTTTTAATTTGCACTTCCCTGATGACATATAATGTGGAGCATCTTCTGAGATGCTTATCCATCACCTGTATTATCATCTTTGGTGAGGTATCTGTTAAGGCCTTTGGCCAATCTTTTAATCAAATTATGTATTTTTTATTTATTTATTTATTTATTTATTTATTTATTTATTTAGAGATGGAGTTTCGCTCTTGTTACCCAGGCTGGAGTGCAATGGCGCGATCTCGGCTCACTGCAACCTCCGCCTCCTGGGTTCAGGCAATTCCACTACCTCAGCCTCCTGAGTAGCTGGGATTACAGGCACGCACCACCATGCCCAGCTAATTTTTTGTATTTTTAGTAGAGACAGGGTTTCACCATGTTGACCAGGATGGTCTTGATCTCTTGACCTCATGATCCACCCGCCTCGGCCTCCCAAAGTGCTGGGATTATAGGCGTGAGCCACTGCGCCCGGCTCTGTATTTATTATTGAGTTTTAAGAGTTCTTTATACATTTTAGGTATGTTATTTTGCAAATATTTTCTCTCAGTCTGTGACTTGTGTTTTTCATTCTGCTGACAGTGTTTTTAATGAAAGAGACATTTTTAATTTTAATGAAGTCCAGCTTATTATTTCCTAGACTGTGCCTTTGGTGTTGTATCTAAAAACTCATGCCATCGTACCCAAGGTCATCTATGTTTTCTCCTTTGTTATCCTGTAGAGTTTTATAGCTTTTCATTTCACACTTAGGCCTGTGATCCATTTCAGGTTAATCTTTGTGAAGGGTATAAGGTCCCTGTCTAGATACATTTTTTCACATACTGATGTCTAGTTGTTCTAGCACCACCTGTTGAAAGAAAAGGTTATTTCCTGCATTGCATTGCCTTCGCTCCTATGTCAAAGATCAGTTGACTGCATTTATGAGGATCTAATTCTAGGCTCTCTATTCTGTCCCACTAATATATTTGTCTATTCTTTGGCCAATAACACACTGTCTTGATTATGGTACCTCACAGAGATTTGTTTAACACAATGAGATCTGCCATTACATTTTTCACATCTACAACTCAAAGTGAAAGGAACGCCCCAAATGAGATATAGTAATGTACTCTGCTGCCACAGAATTACAAACAAACACTAAGACAGGGTAACTTTCCTCTAGAATCTGTGAGGGAGACAGATCAGGAAATAAACTAATGTACTACAATAGAGGAAAGCATGAACAAGGTGCTAATGGGAACCCACAGGCAGGAGTGATACATCTATCAGGGACAGATGAAAACTTCACAATCACAAAATAGCATCTGAGCTCCATTTTGAAGTGCTAGGCTCCCTACAGGCAGAGAAAAGTTCGGGAGTATAAATTGCATTCTGAACAATGAAACAGCATGTACAAAGACATGGTAGCATAAAAGCATGGGTTGTTCTAAAAACATTAGTAATTTTGTATAGCTAGAGTTTATGTACATGACAGCAAACAGCAGAAGAGACAGGAATGTTGAAAAAGGCCAAACTGAGAAAGGTCTTATATACCAGGTTAAACAGCTGTAATTCTTCCTATAGGTGGGAATAACACAGTTATTACAGCTACCATTTATTAAATATCTATTAGGTACCAGGCAAGGTGTTTTACATACCTTACCGTACTTAATGTTCAAAACTCTGCCTATAGGTATTTTCTCCTCATTGTACATGCAAGAAAAAAAGACTCAAGAGAGGTTAGGTGACTTTCTCAAATCAAGTCTGACTCCAAATTCTACCTCATCTCTCACAAAAAGAACACCAGCTGGCCAGGTGTGGTGGCTTATGCCTATAATCACAGCATTTTGCACTTTGGGAGGCAAAGGCGGGCGGATCACCTGAGGTCGGGAGTTTGAGACCAGCCTGACCAACATGGACAAACCCCCTCTCTACTAAAAATACAAAATTAGCCAGTCACGGTGGCACACGCCTGTAAACTCAGCTACTTGGGAGGCTTGAGGCAGGAGAATTGCTTGAATCTGGCAAGCAAGGAGGTTGCGGTGAGCTGAGATTGCGCCACTGCACTCCAGCCTGGGCAACAAGAGTAAAACTCCGTCTCAAACAAAACAAAACATTCAATGGGGCTTGGCATGATAGCTCATGCTTGTAATTCCAACACTGTGGGAGGCTTAGGCAGGAGGATGGCCTGAGTCCAGGAGTTCCAGACCAGGCAACACAGTGAGATCCATCTCTACAAAAAATTAAAATTTAAAAATTAGCTGGGTGTGGTGGCATGTATACCTGTAGTCCTAGCTACTCAGGAGGCTAAAACAGGATTGCTTGAGCCTAGGAGTTTGAGGTTCAAGGACCCTCTGAAATCACTGGCAAAGGTATCAGACTGGATAGGCTCATCTTCTTTCTTTTTCTTAGCAGTTTCTAAAACACAGAAATACCAAGAAATCTAAGACCAATTTTTTCTATGGTCTTTTACTGAAAGTTTTCTCTCTCCTAACATTACTATGGCATTTGACATCAATAACTGTTTTAGGAGACAAGATAGCCAGATTTCCCAAAGAAAAGACAGGAAGAGAACAAGACTGTGGCTTGTATATCATCAAATCTGACACCTCACTGTGAAAATTCACTAGTGAAGAAACAGTGCTTTGTAAAAATATGCATTCAGGCTCTGAAGATCATGGGCTGCTTGAATTTGGTCATTTTACATAAGCTTTCTGAGCCTCAGGTTCCTTACATTTAAAATGAAATGCTAAGTACCACCTTTCGCAAAAGCTATAAAAGTTAAAATGGAGTAAGTATTAGGAAGGAAGACCCAATGCCTACAGCATGACGGGCAAGCAATCTATCTTTCCTACTTATGCAGACAATTACTACCTCACAGGATTTTTGTGAGGCTCAAATAAGGTGACACTTATGAAAGCCCTTAAGTGAAATATAATTATCCAACTAAATTTTGCAGTACCATTCAAGATACAAAAATGACTATCGTATAATCCTTATCTTTAAGGGGAGCTGATTTTCTAAAAAGGGAGCTGCAAGTACGCAGGTAAGTATAACATAGTAAGTAGCCATAATAGCTAACACAATTGAGCACTTATGGGCCAGACCTAGTCTAGATGTCTTATCTACATTCTTATTTAATCCTTACACAAACCCTATGGAACAAGCACTATTATATTTCTAGATAATAAAAACTCAAGTAAGTACATGCTGGATAGGTAATTTGCTTAAGTTAATACAACTAGTAAGTTGTGGAGCTAAGGACTTAAATCCAAGAATTCTGACTCCACATAGTTCATACAATTAGAAATGCAGGGGTGCGTATTTTTAAAATGGGGAAATAATATGCTAGTAATAACGAGGTCACTAGCATTTACTGAGCACTCATAGTGTGCCAGGTCCTATGCTAAGCACTTTACATGTAAACTCTTACTGAAGCCCAACAATCCTCTGTGAGCTAGACATAGACAGCATCCCGATTTTACAGATGAGGCCAAAGGACTAAATGAGGCTGGTTTACTTAAAGGTCTCACGACCAGTTACCAAAAGAACCAAATCTCAAACTTAGCCCTATCAAGCATGTCAAGTACATGCTTGTAACCTCTCTACTGTCTGGTTCAGTGAAGACAGGGACAGTAGGAGAGCTGACCTGAGAAGAAATTAGCAAAGGATTAGTCAGTGAGGTACAAAGAGGACCAACAGAGAGCAGCATCCTGAAAGGCAAGGGAAGAAGTCTTTCAAGGAGGAAGGCAAATGGATTAACTTTCAAATGCTGCTGAGAGGCTGAGTAAGATGAGCACTCAGAATTGACTATTTAAACACATTTTAGCAATGCAGAGGTCTGTGGTTACCTTGACCAAGTTGCTTCAATGGTGTGGTAAGTTCAGAAGCCTCAGCAGAGTGTGTTGGAGAAAGGAAAGAGCAGCAGAAACAATGCTTATATACAACACTGGGACATTTTTCACTTAGAGAGATAGCAGGGATGTACAAAACACCTCATGGAACAGGGTAATATGTTGATGCTCCCATGTTTTAAAATTTGGTATGTGGTTGGGCACAGTGGTTCACGCCTGTAATCCCAGCACACTGGGAGGCAGAGGCGGGTGGATCACCTGAGGTAAGGAGTTCGAGGCCAGCCTGGCCAACATGGTGAAATCCCACCTCTACTAAAAATATAAAAAATTAGCTGGGCAAGGTGGCACATGCCTGCAATCCCAACTACTTGGGAGGCTAAGGCAGGAGAATCACTTGAACCCAGGAGGTGGAGGCTACAGCAAGCCAAGATCACACCATTGCACTCCAGCCTGGGTGACAAGAGCGAAACTCTGTCTCAAAAAAAAAAACTGTTATGTAACACCTCTGGGTGTTCATTTTATTTCCATTTTTAAAATGCATACAAAGAAATAAAATGGAAATTTGAGTAAAAACTTGTGGAAGCTCTGAAGAATATCCATGGTGGCCCAGGGTCCTGCAGAACACACTTTGAAAACAGTTATCTTAATCCAGAAGAATGAAATTGAAATGAAATTCAGTCAGTTGCAAATTAGGTTTAAGAAAGATATTTTTAGGATTTAGAGGGAATCTCCTGATGGTCTTCATATTCTACCTATCACTCAGGAAAGATAACCTTATGCAAATCAACAGGAAGTCGAAAAAGAAAAAAAATTTTTAAAAAAAGGAAAGATAACCTTAGAACATTCCTTTCATCAAATGCTTCACTTTAAAATCCTCTGAATAAAAGGAATGTCTCCATATGATATTTTCCACAAATGTTCGGTGCTGAAGGATGCTAACTTTTATTTTTTGTTATTTTGGTTTTGTTTTTAGGGCAGGTTCTCATTATGTCACCCAGGCTAGAGTGCAGTGGAGTGACTGAAGCTCACTATAACCTTGAACTCCTGGGCTCAAGCTATTTTCCTACCTCAGCCTCCCAAGTGGCTAGGGCAACAGGAGTGTTCCATTATGGCCGACTACTTTTTACATTTTTTTGTAGCCATGGGGGTCTCGCTGTGTTGCCCAGGCTAGTCTTTAACTACTGGCCTCAAGCAATCCACCTGCCTTGGCCTCCCAAAGCACTAGGATTACAAAGCATGAGCCACCACACCCCAGTCCAATCTTTTCTTACATACATATACATCTCTCCTTGTCAGCACCCAAGTAGCTGGGATTACAGGCACACATCACCAAGCCCAGCTAATTTTTGTATTTTTAGTAGCAACACACATAGTATTTTAAATACAAATGTAAGATCATTTTACTTTGTGATCCCTAATTCTAGAAATGGGATGGATTACCCTTTTCCCTTCATTCAAAATAAGCTTTTAAATTACAACAGCTATATATATGAAGTATATATATAAATAAAAATATATACATAAAGAAAATAGAATACTGAAAAATATAGACAAGCTAAAATAAGAAGAATGGACACAGTGGCTCAAGCCTATAATCCCAGCACTTTGGTAGGCTGAGGCAAAAGATCACCTGAGGTCAGGAGTTTAAGACCAGCCTGGCCAATGTGATGAAACCCTATCTCTACTAAAAAATACAAATAAAAAAATTATCTGAGCGTGGTGGTGCATGCCTATAATCGCAACCACTTGGGAGGCTGAGGCAGGAGAATTGCTTGAACCCAGGAGGTAGAGGTTGCAGTGAGCTGAGACTGTGCCGTTGTACTCCAGCCTGGGCAACAAGAGTGAAACTCTGTCTCAAAAAAAATAAAATAAAATAAAAGAAGAAGAAGAAGAAGAAAGAAAAGAAAGTACGTGTTAGGAACTTTGAAAAGAAGAGGGCAGGTATGGTGGCTCATACCTTTAATCCTAGCACTTAAGCCAGGGCAGGAAGACTGTTTGAGGTCAGGAGTTTGAGAGCAGCCTGAGAAATATAGTGAAACTTCATCTCTACAAAAAATAAAAACTAGCCAAACATGGTGTTGCATGCCTGTAGTCCTGGCTTGGGAGGCTGCGGCAGGAGGATTGCTTCAGCCCTGGAGTTGTCTGGGCAACACAGTGAGACCCTGTTTCCAAAAACAGAGAGAGAGGAGAGAAGTGAAGTAGTCAGGAACTGACTACAGTGTCTTGGCTTCAAATACCAGGTTGGGAAACTAAAGCTACATTCCATATGCAGTAAAAGATTGTGAACATATTTTGAAGCATAATTACAGCCTCATACTGTGCTTAAGACAGGGTTAAATGAAGAGACAAGAGGCAAAGGGATCAGGTAGGAGTTCACTGTAACAGTACAGGTAAAACAAAAAAGCCTGAGTTATGAGTAGGCTGCCTATCATGGCCCAATATAAGCTCAGGCTCTGAGTTACATCTACATTTAAACTTGGCTCTATCACTATCACTTAACAGCTGAGAGAGTTTGTGTGCTTTTTTTTTTTTTTTTTTGAGACAGAGTCTTGCTCTGTCGCCCAAGCTGGAGTGCAGTGGCGTAATGTAGGCTCACTGCAACCTCCACTTCCTAGGTTCAAGCGATTCTCCTGCCTCAGCCTCCCACGTAGCTAGGATTACAAGCATGAACTACCACGCTGGGCTAACTTTTGTATTTTTAGTAGAGATGGGGTTTCACCATGTTGGCCAGGCTAGTCTCGAACTCCTGACCTCAAAAGTGATCCGCCCCGCCTCAGCCTTCCAAGGTGTTGGGATCATAGGTGTGAAGAACCACATTTGGCGACTTTGAGTTTTATTTATTATCTATAAAATGAGGATGGTAAGACCCACGTAAATGCTTGCTGTCAGTACAAAACAACATGAAATGCTTAACATAATTCAATTTGTCAACTTGTACACTGTTCACCTTTCAGGTGAAATAATTTTTTTAATGGGTAACTGTCCTATGTATTATAAAATATTTAGCAGCATCCCTGGCCTCTACTTACTACAGGCCAGTAACAATTCCTTTCTATCCCCTGCAGTGACAACCAGAAAATGTCTCCACATTGCCAAATCAACCCCAGTTGAACACCATTTAACATTGTTTCTGGCATATAAAGTGATCAATGGAGACTAGCTTTAAAAAATAACTGGGGCAGGGTGGTGGAAGGACAATGTGGTCATTTGGTGAAGAAGGCAGAAATATAAAAGACAATGTGTAGAGATGACCAAATTGGCTGGTTGACAGATGTCAAAGCCATGAGAGAGGGAGATAGCAGGGAAGACCACAGCTTTAATTCTGTGTGTCTAGTCCCACCAAAGAAATAAGAAAGTGGGCAGCCTTGAGAAACCAGAGGGTCAGGTGGATGAAAATATTTGAAAGGCATTAAGAACTGTGGTCTGGATCTAAAACAAAGGGTTGGTGTAGGTCTATGTATCAAAGACCAAAATCATTCTTTATGTCTCTTGAGCTTTTAATAGGTTTTACCTTTATCTAGCACCTCTCAAGTAAGTACCAGTTACCTGCCTTAACTATAAAGCCCTCAGGAAGAAAAAATAAATAAATAAAAGACACGACTGACAATGAATATATACTACCTTTAAAAATCAGAGAAAAGCGGGCTGGGCACAGTGGCACACATCTAAAATCCCATCACTTTGGGAGGCCAAGACAGGAAGATCACTTGAGACCAGGAGTCAAGACCAGCCTGGAAAATGCAGTGAGACCCTATCTCTACAAAAAAACTTAAAAATGTTGCCAGGCCAGTCATGGTGTCTCATGCCTGTAATCCCAGTACTCTGAGAAGCTGAGGTGGTGGGTGGATCACTTGAGCTCAGGAATTCAAGACCAGCCTGGGCAACATGGCAAAACCCCATCTTGAAAAATACAAAAATTAGCCGGCATAATGGTGTGCACCTATAGTTCCAGATACTCAGGAGGTTGAGATAAGAGAATTGCTTGAGCCCAGGAGATGAAGGCTGCAGTGAGCCAAGATCCCACCCCTGGACTCCAGCTTGGCAACAGAGTGAGACACTGTCTTAAAAAACAAACAAACAAAAAAAACACAAAAAACGATAGCTAGGTTTGGTGGTATATCTCTATAAGTCCTGGCTATTTAGGAGGCTGACATGGAAAGACTGCTTGAGTCCAAGAGTTTGAGGCACCACTACACTCTAGCCTAGGCAACAGAGTGAAACCCCATCTTAAAAAACAAAAGAAAGAAAAGAAAAGGGTACCCTATTTCCATTTTTTAAAAATCAGAAAAAAAATAAATATATTTAAAAATCATGACAAATTTATACATAGTAAAAGATGTTTTTAGTCTTCCATCCTTTCACCAGACAGCTGAAGAAGAGGTGTATACTGATCCTCTTGAAGATTAAGTCATTTTTTTTTTTTTTTTTTTTTTTTTTTGAGACAAGGTGTTGCTTTGTTTCCAGGCTGAAGTGCAATGGCATGATCTGGGTTCACTGCAACTTTTATCTCCTGGGTTCAAGCAGTTTTCCACCCTCAGCCTCCCAATCAGCTGGGATTACAGGCATATGCCACCATGCCTGGCTAATTTTTTGTATTTTTAGTAGAGACAGGGTTTCACCATGTTAGCCAGGCTGGTCTCGAACTCCTAACCTCAGGTGATCCACCCACCTCGGCTTCCCAAAGTGCTGGGATTACAGGGGTGAGCCAATGCACCTGGCCAATTAAGTCACTTTCTAAGCTTTTAATACGTGTCACATATTTTAGAGACACTGGTAAAAGGGAAAAAGTTGTAGCCAAACTGATATGTGTCTAAATTCTAGCTGCACGATGGAGAAGCCAGATCTACCTGATTCTACATTCTCCAGCCCCTTTCAGTCCCTATGACAGCTTTTACAGCCTTTGTCAAGCCACCTAAGCAAATGAGACTACATCCCTGCCCTTTACCTGCTAAGCGGTCTGTATCCCAAGGACCCTCCAAGCACTAGCCAAAGTAAATTAGCATTGGAACTGACCTGAGCATCTATATACAGTGACTGTACTTTAGATTTTCTAGGAATATTCTGTTTTGTGGTACTCATGAAACCACTGTTCTCCAGATTCCAATATTCAGGAATACAAACTAAACCTCCACATAAAAATCCCAAGTCATGTCATTATACATCAAAGCACAGTGAATGTACAACATCAAGCACAAACCCTAATGGAAACAAAATGACAGCAAAGTAGACTTGGATTGGTTGTAAACATATACTCCAATCTCTAGGGAAACAACTAAAAAAACTTTTAAAAGTACAGTTTATATACTAAGAAGTGAGAGAAAATGGAGGCACATAAAATGCTCAATTAAAACCACAAAACATAAGAAACGTGGAGAAAAACAACAAGGACAAAAGAAAATAATAAATATACTGCAGGTATTAATCAACTTCATCAGTAATCTCTTTGAACATCAATGGCTTTTAAATGTACCAATTAAAAAGCAGATAGTTAGAGTGAATCAAGAAACAATACCCAACCATATGTTATCTACAAGAAACCTACTTTAAATAGAAAGGCACATAAAGAGTAAAAATAAAGGGATGGAGAAATATATACCATGCTAACACCAATGAAAAGAAAGTGGAAGCAGCTCTGCTAATTTCAAAGAGTGGGCTTTAGAGTGAGGAAAGTTATCAGGATAAAGAGGGGTATTACCAATGATAAAAGAGTCAATACTCTAAGAAGACATAACAATCCTTAATGTGTATACACCTAATAAGAGAATGTCAAAAGCAAAACCTGATAGAATACAAGAAAAAAAATAGATAAATCCACTATGATAGTTGGAGACTTCAATACCCCTCTATCAGAAATGAACAGATCCAGAAGGCAGAAATTCACTAAAAACATGTTGAACACTACAGCACTATCAATTTTCTGGATATAACTGACATCTATAGAATACTTCATCCAATTCAGTAGCCGCAGACTTCACATTCTTCTCAAGTTGACATGGAACATTTACCAAAACAGACTACATTCTGGCCCATAAAACACACCTTAACAGATTTAGAATAAAAGAAATCATATTAAACTAGAATAACACAAAGATATCTGAAACATCCCAAACACAAAGATTAAATGATACAATTTTAAATAAAAACATGGGTCAAAGAAGTCATCTCAAGAGAAAAATATTTTGAATATTTATAATGAAAATAAAAATAGAACTCATCTGAAGTTGTGGAATGCTTGGAAGTAGTGCTTGGAGGAAAAGTTACAGCACTGAATGCACAGATTAGAAAAGACAACCTAAAATCAAGCTTCCACCTTAGGAAACAAGAAAAAGACAAAATTAAACCTGAAGCAGAAGAAAAGAAATAATAAAAATTAGAGTAGAAATCAATGAAATTAAAAATGGGAAATCAATAAAGAAAATAAAAAGAAACAAAAATCAACAAAAGCTGGATCTTTGAAAAGATCAATAAAGTCCATAAGCCTCTAGCAAGGCTAACTAAGAAAAAAAAGAGGACACAAATTACTAGTATCAGAAATAAAAAAGTATCTGTCAATCACACCTCAATAAAGCTGAAAAAAATGAAATAGGGGACCTCACTATGGATCCTATAGACATTACAAGGAAAATAAAGGAATATAATGAATGAGTAAGTCTATGTCCACAAATTTGATAACCTGGATCAGGGGTTTTCAATATTTTGGCTTCCCCAGGGCCACACTGCAAGAATAATCGTCTTAGGCTACATATAAAATACACTAACACTAACACTAGTTGATAAGGTTTAAAAAAAAATGTAAAAAATTTCATGTTTAGAAAGTTCACAAATCTGTGTTGGGCCACATTCAAAGCCATACTGGGCGGTGGGTTGAACAGGCTTGACCTAGATGAAATGGACCAATTCTTTGAAAGGGACAATCTCCTAAAACACATACAAGAAAACAGAGGCAATCTAAATAGGCCTATAAGTATTAAATAAATTAAATCTACAATTAGTAACGTTCCAAAACAAAAAGTTGGGGTTTGGGTTTTTTTAATCTTTTAACAGCTAGAGAGTCACTCTGCCCAGGCTGGAGTGCAGTGCTGTGATCACAGCTCACTGTAACCTCAAATTCCTGGGCTTAAATGATCCTCATGTCTGTCTCTCCCCAGTAGCTAGGAATACAAGCACATACCACCACAACTGGCTAATTATTTTATTTTTGTAGAGATGAGGTCTCACTATGTTGTTGCCCAGGCTGGTCCCAAACTTCTGGCCTCAAGTAATCCTCCTTCCTTAGCCTCCCAAAGCGTTGGGATAACAGGCATGAGGCACCATGCATGGGTCCTGGTTTTTTAAATAAACAAAATCATTAGCTAGACTAAGAAAAGAAGAAGACCCAAATCAGACATGAAAAAGGAGGCATTTCAGAAATACGAAGCGTCATTAGAGACTATTATGAACACGCCAAAAACCTGCAAAATCTAAAAGAAATGGATAAGTTCCTGGGCATATACAACCTACCAAGATTAAAACATAGAGAAAGAGAGGCCGGCCGCAGTGGCTCACGCCTGTAATCCCAGTACATTGGGAAGCTGAAGCGAGTGGATCACTTGAGGACAGGAGTTCGAGACCAGTCTGGACAACATAGTGAAACCCCATTTCTACGAAAACTACAAAAATTAGCTGGGCATGGTGGCACATGCCCATAATCTCAGCTACTCGAGACTGAGGAAGAAGAACTGCTTGACCCCGGGGAGGTGGAGGTTGCAGTGAGCCGAGATCGCACCATTGCACTCCAGCGTGGGTGACAGAGTGAGACTCCATCTAAAAACAAAAAAAGAAAAAGAAAAGGAAAAAAGAAACAGAAAACCTTAACAGAACATGAATGGGTAACAAGAAAGAAGCAGTAATAAAAGTTTCCCATCAAAGAAAAACCAAGGACCTGATGGTTTTGCTGCTGAATCTATGAAACATTTAAAGAACTAATACCAGTGGTATTCAAAACTATTCCAAAAAATTGAAGAGGAAGGAATACTTCCAAACTCATTCTTATGGCCAGCCTTAGCCTTTTACCAAAGCCAAAGATACAACAACAACAAAAACTACAGGCTAGTATAGGCTACTATCTCTCAGGAACATAGATGCAACAAAACTTAATTCAGCAAAACGTTAAAAAAAAAATCACTCACCAGGATCAATTGGGATTCATCCGAGGCATGTAAGGATAATTCAACATATACAAATCCATAAACATGATACATCACATTAATAGAATCGAGAACAAAAAAGCAGGTCAGGCATGGTGGCTCACGCCTTTAATCCTGTAATCCAGTGCTTTGGGCAGCCAACACTAGAGGATTGCTTGAGTCCAGGAGTTCGAGACCAGCCTCGATAACATTGCAAGACCCCCATCTCTACTAAAAAAATAAAATAAAATACACATGATCATGTTAAAAGATGCTAAATAAAAAGCATTTAATAAAATTCAATACTTCATAATGAAAACTCAAAACGTGTGTACAGAAGGAACATACCTTAAAATATAATAAAGGCCATATATATACATGACAAACCCACAGCTAATATCATACTGGATGGGAGGAAACTAAAAGCTTTTCTCTAAGATAGGGAACAAGAATGCCGACTTTCATCTCTTTTATTCAAATAGTACTGAATTTACAACTCCGAGCAACTGCAATTAGACAATACAAAGAAATAAAGGGCAGCCAAACTGGAAAGGAAGGAGTAAAACTGTCCGTGTTTGTAGACATGATCTTACATTTAGAAAAACCTGAAGATGCTGTTAAAAAAAATTAGAACACAGAAACAAATTCAGTAATGTTGTAGGATACAAAAGCAACATACAAAACTCAGTAGCATTTCTATAAGCAGACAAAATCGGGAAAGCAATCCCATTTACAAAAGCTTTTTAAAAATAAAAAATAAAATATGTAGGAATAAAATTAACCAAAAAAGGAAAAGATCTCAACAATGAAAACTATAAAACACTAATGAAATTGTGGAATTATACACACAAAAGGAAAGACATCCCATGTTTATAAATTGAAAGAATATTGTTAAAATATCCACACTATCCAAAGAAATCTACAGATAAAATGTAATTCCTATCAAAATACCAATGACACTCTTTGCAGAAATAGAAAAAATGATTCCAAAATGTAACCTCAAAAGACCCCAAAGAGCCAATGCAATCTTGAACTAGAACACAGGTGGAGGCATCACACTACCTAACTTACAAATATACCACAAAGCTTAATAAACAGTGTGGTACTTGCATTTAAAAAAAAAAGACACATAGACCAAAGGAACAGGATAGAGAACACAGAATAAATCCACACATTTATAGTCAACTCATTTTCAACAAAGGCACTAAGAACATACATTAGCAAAAGGACAGTCTCTCAATAAATGGCACCAGGAAAGCTAGATGTCCATATGCAGAAGAAATATACTAGATCCTGATCTCCTACCATATAAAAAACCAACTCAAAATGGGTTGAAGATTGACCTGAGACTACAATACTACTATATGAAAACACTGGGGAAATGCTTCAGGACACTGGTCTGGCAAGGGTTTTTTTGAGTTAGACCTCAAATGCACAGGCAACAAAAGCAAAAATTGACAAATGGGGTTATATCAAGCTAAAAAGCTTCTGTACAGCAAAGAAAACAGCCGACAAAATGAAGAGACAAGAATGGAAGAAAATATTTGCAAATTATCCCACTGACAAGACATTAATAACCAAATAACAAGGAGCTCAACTCAACAGCAAAAAGCTCCAAATAATCCAATTTAAAAATGGGAAAAAGAGATGAACAGACATTTCTCAAAAGCAGACACACAAATGGCTAACAGATACATTTTTTAAAATACTCAACATCATTAATCATTGAAGGAATGAAAATCAAAACCGTAAGATATAATCTCACTCCATTAAAATGGCTATTATAAAAAAGACTGGTGCTGGTGAGGATGCAGGGAAAGGGGAACACTTGTACACTGTTGATGGGAATGTAAATTAGTTCACCCATTATGAAAAAGAGTATGGGAGTTCCTCAAATAACTAAAAATAGAACTACCATATGATCCAGGAATCTCACGGCTGGCTGTATTTCCAAATGAAAGTAAATTTATATATCAAAGAGATATCTGCACTCCCAAGTTTAATGCACCACTATTCACAATAGCCAAGATACAAGACCTGCAATCAACCTAAGGGGCCATCACTGGATGAACAAATAAAGAAAATTTGTATAAGTACACAACGGAATATTCAGCCATAAAAAAGAATGAAATCCCATCATTTGCAGCAACATGGATGGAACTGTTAAGTGAATAAGCTGGGCAAAGAAAGACAAATATCACATGTTCTCACTCATATGTGGGTGCTAAAAAAAAAACAAACTGGTCTCATGGAAGTAATGAACAGAATGGTGGTCACTAGAGGCTGGGAAGGGTAGAAGGACAGAGGGGGATGAAGAGAGGTTGGATAATAGGTACAAAAATACAGTTAGAGAGAAGAAATAAGTTCTAGTATTTGATAGCACAGTAGGCCAACTGTGGTTCACAACAATTTATTGCATATTTCAAAATGGCTAGAAGAGAATATTTGGAATGTTCCAACACAAAGAGCTGAAAAATGCCTGAGGTGATGGATTTCCCTATTACCCCAATTTGATCATTACACAATGTATGTATGTATCAAAATATCACAGGTACCCTATAAATATATACAATTACTTATCAACTAAAATAACAACAAATAACTTTCCAAAAACAGAAAGCAGTAGGCCCAAATGGGCTCACTAGTAAATTCTAGTAAATACTTAAGGAAGAAATTATACCAATTCTCTACCATCTCTTTTAAACTTGAAACACTCAGGAATAGTCTGTCACTTTAGGAAAAAAACATCTGTCCTAAGTGGTATAATCACCACCACCACTCTTGAAACCCTGGCAGTGCCCCCAAAGGCACTGGCAATGCTTTAGTGAGGATCATAAACAGATAATAAAAAGAAAGAACTTTGGAGACCAAAAAACAACAATATGAATTGAGTTACTGGCTTTTTTTTTTTTTTTAAACAGAGTCTCACTTGCCACCCAGGCTGGAGTGCAGTGATTCCATCTCAGCTTACTGCAACCTGTGCTTCCCAGGCACAAGTGATTCTCCTGCCTCAGCCTCCCAAATAGCCAGGACTACAAGTGTGTGCCACTATGCAGGGCTAATATTTGTATTTTTTTGTAGAGACAGGGTTTTACCATGTTGCCCAGGCTGGTCTCAAACTGCTGGGCTCAAGTGATCCACCCACCTCAGCCTCCCAAAGTGCTAGAATTACAGGCGTGAGCCACTGTGCCCAACCACTGGCTCTGTCTTATTAATCTTTTATCTCAGACAAAAATTGGGTTTGATTACTGGTTTTGTCTTATGAATCTTGGAGAGGTTAATTAACCTTGTCACATCTCAATTTCCAAATATGTATAGAAGAGGAAATGACAATACCGACTTAATAAGAATGTTGTAAGAATTCAAAGTAAGGATTCTGCAAAGTACCTACCATAGGGATTGGCCCACAGTGGTTCCCTTCTCCCTTTCTTTTTGCCCAATCTACTTTGCCACCTTTGCCCAGGTGATAAAATGGGGACAAAAATACAAAGTAAAAATCCGAAGTTCTACTATATATATGGTTTACACTAAAATAGGCCTCATTACATACCGGAAGAAATTATCCAAAATCCATGGCTTTAATTATACAATCACAGCATTAACACTGGGTTAGTCTCTCCCGCATAGAAAATATGCATTTTCCTGGCAGCCACAGAGTAAAATAGTTTATGGTCTGTGCCTCTATCCCAATCCTATCCACACAATGAGATCCTTTTCCTAAGTAGACATTGGCACCTGACCATTTCTGCCTCTCCCAAGAAACAAAGAGGTCCAGAAGCTTGATAACCAATCTAATTTAAGTCCAAAGGAGAAGAAAACTATGTCCAAGTAATGGGAGAAGAAAGGAAAAAACAAACAAAAAAATCTGAGCTAGTTAAAAAAGGAAACCAGCAGAAGACTAACCTCCTATTTTTTACTGAAAAGCTACTGTATGAAGACTAAAACCTAGCCCAACCCCTAAGTCTGGATTGATTTCAAGTGGTGGAGGTATTCCTGGCAAATCCCTCAATGCACATGAGTAAGGAAATAGCTCTGTTTCCACAATGTTGGATTTTCATGGGCTTCCTCTGATATAACCTATTATTTCCAAGGCCCTTCTCAACTGTCTTATCAGCTTGAGGCTAGAACCCAGCTCTAAGGAGACTGGTATGGTTTTTAAAATTAAGGTATAATAAAGTTTCTCTCTTAATCTTATTACTACATGACTGTGTAACTGTTCATGAATCATTTCCTCTCTGAGCCTCAATATTACTTCTCTGCAAAATGAGGATAATACTGTTCCCCTGACAGCATCGTTATGAGAATTAATTTAAAACTAATGTCAAATGTGCCTAGTACAGTGCATAGCTCATAGTAGACACCAATTGGAATTAATTTCCTTCCCTTCCCTTTGATATAGCCTTCTCCAAGAAGAACAAAAAAAGGGGGCATCATTGCTTCTTTCCATAAAATTAACTCAGTACCATGATCAGGCCAGAAATGCCAGGGCTGGACCCAGACTCTAGATATAGCCCTCCGAATATCTGAGCATAAACTTCAGGTCACACTGCTACAGAACACTTTTGAGAGGCCACATGCTAATGCAGAAGCTAGGTCTCACACCCAGCTATTACTTTAAAAAGCCAAGACTAGCTCAGGGCTAGGTGAGTAATGAGATTTAAGTACTCTGGGAACCTGTCCATTCCCAGCATAACTAATGAGTAGCATCAGTTGTATTCTGCCCAAGAGAGGGCCCGACAACTCCAAATGGTCAACAACTCTGAAAAATGCTGAGGCAATGATCAGAGGAAGAATATTTCTGCCCCTTTCTACAGCCTCTGCTTCGGGAAATTTACATTTTATATAATCATTATTAAAGGTTATTTGTGATTTTTTCCTTCAGTTTCATTAATAGGGCATCTATTTAACACAGAACGAGCAAGAGCTTTGGAATCAAGCTCTGATTCAAGTCTCAGCTCTGCCTCTGGACAAGTCACTTAACCAATAGAGCCTCAGTTTTCTCATCTTTTGTGCCTTCCAAAGTTCAGGCTACCCCTTCAAGTAGGTGCTGAAGTCAATTTAGTAGCTTGCAAATAGCATTTTTTAAAGTTTAAAAAAAGGAAAGTATCAGATGATACTACATGATATTTTACTATGAAGATACTAGATGTCTCTCATTTAAATTATTGCTGTCAGGTATGTCCAAAAAAAGAAGAAAATACTAGATGTCACTTGCCTATATAATGGGACTGTCAGATATATGCTGTTATTTTCTGTATTTGTCAGAGATTTGTTTTGTTGTTGTTGTTTAAGAGACAGAATCTCTGTCGCCATGCTGGAGTCTGCTGGCATCATCACAGCTCACTGCAGCTTTGCCTGGACTCAAGTGATACTCTCTCCTCAGCCTCACAAGTAGCTGTAACTACAGGCATGTACCATCACGCCAGGCGAATTTATTTTTGTAGAGACTGGTGGGGGAGGGGGGGTCTTACCATGTTGCTGAGGCTTGTCTCAAACTCCTGGCCTCAAGCAATCCTTCCCACTTGGCCTCCCAAAACACTGGGATTATAGGCGTGAGCCGCAGCGCCTGGCCTATACCTTTCAGAGTTTTTGAGAAATTGAAAAAATAAAATAATGTAGGCCAAATGTTAGCAATTAACCCTACTAGAGTCAGAAATAGCTGAATATAATCTTATTTATGAATAGTGAAACATTTCCTCTTCACTTGTCAATTTCAGATTTCCAGAAGCATGTCTTTAAGTATTAAGTACATATTATTAACCAAACAGCCAACATTATTTGCCAAGGACATACCCTTCTAAATTATTGACAAAGAAAGATCAGGACTAATTAATAACTAAATTTTATCCTAAATTAATACAGAGAATCAGGCTGCAAAACCCTACCCAGGCAACAGTGATATGTGAAAGTGCTGAAAGAAGCTCTTGTTGAACAAGCCTTCTCCATTGTGGAAAGGGCAATGAAACCAATTTTAGCACCAAAATGGTTCTAAAAGAAATAGCGTTCTTCCAGGACACTCAGAGCTGGCCACTGACACATGAAAACCTTGGCTAGATTCCCAGCTTGGGAGGAACCCCAGTTAAAGATGGTGTCAAGCGGGCCTCAAAGGACTAAACACAGACAAGAATTGCATAGAAGGATGTCTTCAGGCTGCAGAACAAGTTACCAGTCTGCTTAAAACCTTCCAACGTCCTACCATTTGGGGAAAAAATACACTTGGAAAAAATCCAAATGTCTTACTATAGCTTACAAGGTTCTATGTGATAGCCCCATGCCACCTCTCCAATATCACCCCTACTTGCATTCCCTCCATTTCAGCCATACTACCCTTTCGGCTCCCGAAGTACACTAAGCTCAATCCCACATGAGAGCTCTGGCATTTCATATTCCCATTACCCAGATCATTCTTCTACCGGCTCTTTGTATGCCAAGGTTCTTCATGTCATCACTTGGCTCTCAGCTTGCACACTTCAATTCTTCAGAGAGGCAAAGCCTGACACTTCCTCATTCAAGATGTCTCCTAATTCACCACGTCCCACTAGTCAGCCATTCTCCATCAACACACTACCTTATTTTCTTCACAGTGTGGCTTCGTTTCACTTCATAGGTACTTTTAGAATTTATTTTTCTGTCTCCTCATTAGAATGTAAGCTCCATAAAAACCTTTGTTTTCTTTCTGATACCCAGATGCTGGTTGCTTTTATATATACATTTTTAAACACACACACAAAGTTGCCAAACAAACAATAAATAAACGAAGAAAACTGATGCATCCATTCCAGGGCCACATCATATATGTTAGAATTTAACTGAACTTTCAAAATAACATGTAAAAAATAATTTACCCACAGAAGAGCCTTTGTCAACTGAGTTCAGCAAGTTGTTCAGCTAAAGTCCCTAAAAAAAAGTCCAAGTAACCAGCAAGCCAAGCTTTCCTCTGAGCATCCGTTCATGAGAAATATCAGAAGGGTACAGTTCCTAATGCCAAACGAAAGAATATTATATTTGATTTGGAGCCAATGCTTGAGCTAAATCTTGTTTCCAAACCCACTGATCATCAGCTCACTGGTTCCTGCAAAAGGTGGTTATTTTAAAGGAGTCTGGCATCTCCCTCTTCTCTCTCTTGCCTCCTCCTCTCTTACCACATGATCTCTACATACACCAGCTCCCTTTCACCTTCTGTCATGAGTGGAGAGAGCTTGAGGTCCTCACCAGAAGCGAATGCCATGCTTCTTGTACAGCTTGGAGAACAGTGAGCCAAATAAACCTCTTTTCTTTATAAATTACCCAGCCTCAAGTATTCACTTACAGCAACACTAAAGGGACTAAGACAGTGGTATACACACGCAGTGGTATATTACTCAGCCTTAAAAAGTAAGGAAATTCTGACATGCTA
Source organism: Callithrix jacchus (assembly GCF_049354715.1). Lineage (NCBI taxonomy): Eukaryota > Metazoa > Chordata > Mammalia > Primates > Cebidae > Callithrix > Callithrix jacchus. Next base: position 173,262,868 of record NC_133502.1, read on the forward strand.
CAAGTATGAATCTTGAGGACACCATACTAAGTGAAATAAGCCTGCCAAAAAGGGACAAATCTTGTATTTTTCTACTTATATGAAGTATCTAGAGTAGTCAAAAATCAAAGAGACAGAGGCCGGGCACAGTGGCTCACACCTGTAATCCTAGCATTTTGGGAGGCCAAGGTGGGTGGATCACTTGAGGTCAGGAGTTCGAGATCAGCCTGGCCAACGTGTGAAACCCTGTCTCTACTAAAAATACAAAAATTAACTGGGTGTGGTGGTGGGCACCTGTAGTCCAACCTACTCAGGAGGCTGAGGCAGAAGAATTGCTTGAACCCAGGAGGTGGAGGTTCCAGTGAGCCAAGATAGTACCACTGCACTTCAGCTTGGGCAATAAGAGTGAAACTCCATCTCAAAAACAAACAAAAATTTAAGAGACAGAAAGTAGAATGGTAGTTGCCAGGGCCTGGGGGAGGGAAGAATGGGAAGTTAGTGTTTAATAGGTACGAAATTTCAGTTTTGCAAGAGGAGAAGAGTTCTGTGGTGGATGGATGGTGGTAATGACTGCAAAATGATGTGAATGCACTTAATGCAATAGAGCTACACATTTAAAAATGGCTACAACAGTAAATTTTATGTTACATATACTTTACCACAACTTAAAAGGAAAAAAAAAGATTGCCCCGTGGCTTAGAGAAAGCAAGAGAATGCTCATCTCCTCTTCAACTCTGAATGTCCTTATATCTACTAGCGTACCAAACCAGCTTTTCTCAGGTTAAGACAACAGAATAATTCTGGGGCAGTCCTCATGTGGAAGATGCTGCACAATGTAGTTAACACCTAAAAAATTCCAAGTTCATGAACATCCAAACCCAAAGCTTACAGCACAAGAGACAGATGGAATTATTTCAACAAGTAGAAAAAAGGCAGAAACTAAACAGAGCTATTCGTATGTTTAAAGTACCAATTTAGGACTCTATAAACTAATTTCTAAAGAGACAAGAAAGTCCATGGGAAAAAAATGATTGGTCCATATAGAGTAGATTTCATATATATCAGAGCCAAGGTCTCACAAAGCAACTTTACTGTTTTGAAACTTAAAAAAAGTGTCAACTTGCATTCAATAAACAAAGCAATTGCCATGTACTAAACAAAAATGTCACAACTGACAGTCCTGTATAATGACCGGGTTTCCCAGTGGCCCAGAAAGATGGAAAATAAACCCCAAGGACCCTAGTTCAGACAGACTGAAGACAGCAGACCGTGGCTGTCTTGCATGATTAAAGGCTATGTCACAACTCAGTGGGGTCCACGCTTTCAGAGCTTCCCCCCAGCAGTCCCCTAATGTGAGTAGGACTGGGACAAGAGTGACAGCCTCACAAAGGGGATAAAAAGAGATAAAGCTTCTTCCTTGTATGTGCAAACACTTCAGAATCTAAAACTTCACTTCTCTGCTATCCAGCTCTCCAATTTTCATTAAGAGCAATTTATATCACATAGAAGCTTCAAAGCAAATACTACTTTTATTTTTACCTTTTAAAACCTATAAAATCAAGATCAAGGGGTGGTCTGGATACAATGCTTGGTTTGGATCACAATAAATTCTCAAATCAAATAATTGGTTCCAGTTAGAGCCAAGTTCATCAACAATAGGCTGATTTAGGATTCAGGCAAAGTCAGCTGCCTATTTGCATTTCAGAAAGACTAGCATTTCTCCTGACACAAGTAGAGAGGTGTAAGCAACCTCTGGGTGGGTAATGCCACCAAACAAAAGCAACACCTTCAAAGTCTCTCTCAGTGACTAGAGGCAGCCAGACACTCAAACTGCCAGTCCTGAATTACAGCCTCTGAATGGTGAGGGCTTCACATTTCACCGATCAGGGCACAGCCCAATCAGAAGACAAACCCCTGCACTGCCAGGGACCAGCAAATCCGCTTTCTTCCAGTGTGCACATGACTAAATGTGCTTCTGTCCATCATCTGGGTCATATATAGTTCAATGCGAGCTGAGCAGACAGGGCTGCAAGGAAATCTGGCGCGGTTCAATACCTTGTCTAGCTTGGGTTCCAGTATCTAATCTTTTTTTTTTTTTTTAACTGACAAACTCATTTCTCTACTGGGACAGGATGCTGTGTGGCTGGAAGTTCCATTTCTACAGCAAGAATCCTATCTGGAAATACAGAAGTTGTCCTCTAGCCACAGCAGCTCGAACTTTTTTGACTGTCGTTGCTGCTTTCTCCCATCACCCCCATCCCCTTTTGACAAAGATCCAACTGTAAAAAGTCTTACGTAACAGTTCAGGACTACTTCGGTTCTTTTACTGGGTAAGCACTTTCAATTTTTTTTTTAACTAAAAACCATTTTAAAATTGAATCTGTTGAGGGGCTTGACTAAAATCTTTTAAGTAATTTGTGTAGTGGAATACTGTCAGTGGATTTTTTTGTCTCATTTCTGCACGTGCTCCTTTGTTCTCAGAACAGAAGCTTTTTATACACATTCCATAACGCAGCTGGAGAGTTATGAAGTCAGTTATTATAAGGAACACAAAGGTTGCTTTCCATTCTTTGCCTTTAGATAACTAATTTTTTTATTTGTTTTCTTAAAATGGAGTATTTAAAGAAGGAAGGAATTCACAAGAAATAAACTGTTGGAGAATCTAGAAAAGTTTGAAGTTTTTACCACCTTTTCTATCTATAGTTTTGTGTGGCCAACACTTGTGCCGCCTGGGGCAGTGGGGGTAGAGGCAAGCATAGACAGAGAGGAACTAAGCCAGACATGGACAAAGGCACAAGCCAAAACCAGACAGTCCTGGCCGTTCGATAGGCCAGCAGTGGGTGAGACAGGTCAGCCAGCTGCAGGAGCAGGAGGGGGGGCAGGCAGGGACATGGATGTGTGAGGTGCTCATGCGTGCGATCGTGACTAGATTCTGAAACTGCCAGCCATTTTCCCAGCTCCGCTTTGTGCAATCTAAAGGAATGCATCCCCTCTGAAGCAGTCTTGCGAGAGCCCACTGAGGGAGAGAAGTACGGTAAATACCACGACATATGGAATCAGAAAATACCGGGAACTGGAGTGGGCAAGAGGGAATGCAGAGGGTGTGGAAATTTTTTAGTGATCTGGAATGTGTTGAGTGACAGGAAGTGCCCCAAGCTTCTCCCCCACCAACTCTTCTCAGTCGCGCCTGCTTTTGTCTAACTCTTGTAATCTACACACTACTGCTTACAAAGCTGTCTGAGTTTAAGACAAAAAGAAACCTAAAAGTCTCCTCATGTCATAGTACCTGTGGAAGGAATGTAAACGCATGGCCCTTTAAACCTGTGGACATTTTTTCAGGTATACAGGAGAAAGATAAAATAATTTTCCACAGATAAATGAGAACTATGAATTATAGTTCAGGTTCCAAATCTAATTTTTTTAAAAAATCCTGAGTATACTATACTTTACAAATGTTTAAGTTGGTTCCTAATTCAAAGGAGACTTATTTTATTTGATTAATACATTGCATTTGAACTTGTTTCTATTTTCTTTGCATAAATTTGGACTTTGGGAGAAAAATGCAAAGTAATAAGTAGAATGCACTCAGGGGAAAAAGGGAGGATTTTTCCCTTCATGAGTTGGAAAGTATTTTAAAGGGCTGGTTTCTTGAAAAAACAAACTCTCTCTTACTTTTTACATCTATACTATAAAGATAACTTTATGCTATAATAAATATAAGGTAGAAAAGTTTAAAGAGAAAATAACAGTGTTCTAAGTGAAAAACTACTTGGCATTTTTCCAGACATACACATTTTCAACAGAAACACTAAGAATTAAGAGAAAAGGAGCCAAATAATTAAATAGCTAGCCCTACTTCAGGGATATGAAATAGAAAATTAAATGTGAATAAAATGATACTTGGGAATATTGCTACCTCGTACCACAAAGGATGTTAGTGGTCAGCCTAGGAGTTAATCCTTCCTAGCGTGGCTCTGAGCCTTCATGCCGAGCAGACGTTATTCACATGACGATTCGAAAAGTCCATTCATATATCTCGCTACCTGGATTTGAATAGAAACCAGACAGCAATTCTTTAGTTCCAGCCACCATTCGCCCCACTGGACAATAGAGATTTGTTAGCACAGAGTCACAGGGCTGTGGGACACAAAGCTTGGAGCTGCAGAAAGATGGGGGATTCAGAGAACAGGAAATTACAGGCTCGATGCACTCCTGGCAGCTCTGAGAATACAAAAAAAAAAAGGCAACACAGAGATGCCATGTTTAAGAGCTACTTCTAGCTTTTTTACCTCCAATGTCATAAAAGCTCTATTGTTGAAGTACATAAAGTCACGAGTCCCATGTGCTCGCTTTTCTCACTACAGGGAACTTCATTCAATGTCCTTGGCACAGTAAGAAATATCAAAAGCATCCTGAGTTGATTAGTTGTAGACTCTAGTAGAAAGGAGAGTATTTTATAAATAAAATGTCAGGAGAAAATATGCTTAGTAACACAAGTGACACATAATAAAATCAGTATCTTTTTAAAATTCCAAAAGACAAGAAAAAAATAAAATACATCGAAACTCTAGGGACATTAATTTCTAAAATATCACATAACCTCTATTATTTAATTATATCCGAATTTTCTTTAGAAGATACATATCAATTTACAGGCTAGTGTTATACAGGAAACTTCTGAGTTCTGGATTGTATTTTCCAAAACAAAGAATTAAAATCAAAGTCCCCAGGGTTTATTCTAGAATATTAGAAAGAAAAGCTACACTTTATTGATTATCAAATTAGTGTAGCTCCCTGGCTAAATTTAGAAATTGCCTCTACTTCCTTAAGACCTAAAAAATAAAATTAATGAATATTCCAAGTGAGTAGGGGAGAGAGACTTCTCCAATCTCAACAAATGAGCAGGGGAAACAGTACATGGATTCTTGTCCAGGTCCTCATGCTGCAACCTGAGCACCAACAGGCCAGACTGGTGTCCATTTCAATAGGAGGAGGAGACCCTGCACAAGGAAGCTGTAAATGGTTTTGCTCTTCTGCCCTTCTGTGATCCATTAGCAAATACAAGTCCTAAATGATACCATATCTGAAAGATTCATCAAATGAGGCCATGCATGGTCAAAAAATGCTTTGAAACATCAATTGTTCTCATCTACTTGATCCCATGATAATATGGTTTGAAGCTGAACACGTGTCAGATTTAACGGTGCTGGAAAACATAATAGCAATCTTTAAGCTACCAGCATTTGGATTTCCTCAAATACTATTATTACTCACCAAGCACAATCATCAGTTACTGTTCCAAACTGTGTTGTCCAACACAGTAGCCACTAGCTCTATGTGGCTATTTTGATTTATATTAATCAAAAATAAAATTGAAAACTCAGTTTTTTAGTTATACACACCACATTTCAAGCACTCAATAGCCTCATGTGGCTATCATATGGGATAACCCAGATATAAGACTATCATGTGGCTATCGTATGGATAGCCCAGATGTAAAACAGTGCTATCACTGAAGAAAGTTCTATTGCACAGTGCTGATCTAGGCTGTGCTTATAACCAGCACACCTGTCTTCAACTACAAAACCAGCTGGACATGAAAAAATTTAAGTAAAAAATACAATGACAAGAGAATTAGTGCCATGATACTTCAGAAATGCCTTAAAAAGAAAAAAAAAAGCATTTGAAACCAGGGATGAGAAAAAAGGTCCAGATCTATTTTTTTTCCTTGGTTGCAATGAAGACATTACAAAGAATATTAGAGAGTACTGGAAGACAGGTAGTCGTGGCAGAGTAGATGCAATGCTCCAGAGTGGTACTAATTGTCAAAAACTTCTTCCTAAACATATGAGACAATTAATTCTATAGTTTTGTGGTATCACAGCAATGTACAATATGTATAACAAAGAACCAGGGCCTAGAAGTCAGTTGGTCTTGAGTAGATGTATTACTATCAACTTCACTAGCTAGATGATATTAGGCAAATTAAATCACCTCTCTGAGACTTCATATCGCTATCTGCAAAATGGGGAAACAGACACCCTGCAGGATTTATAGAAGAGCTCACAATGAAGTATATAAAGTATCTAGTAAGATGCCAGGCACATGGTAGAGTCCAAAAAAAGAGTAGCTATTATTACTACATTTTCCCCTTTAAATATTCACAATGTGACTCTTGTAGACAGATAAGATACTATTCAAAACACAAGGCAAGTCTTCATAAACAAGTATCCTAAAATATTAATGCTGGCCATGTCAACAATTCAATTGGAATAAAATGAAACATTTGGACAGGAGATTGCTTTTCCCAGCCAATGTGTGACCATGCTGTCCCATGCAGCCTGCTTTGTCAAAAAAAATCTCACGTTATATCTGGCTTACACACACACCACGTGTGTTCAGTCTTATACTTAGGGATGTAGGCTTAGATTTTAAATCAGATGACAAAGGTCTATAAACAGGAAGTAAACTTTTATCTGAGTACAAAGCAATGATCTCCAAATACTGGGAACCTGATGCCTGGTCAGGAAAATTTAAAAAGCTATATTAGAAATGCAATGATAAGAAGTCTTATTCTCCCTTGCTGAGAGGACAGAAGCATTCAGAAAACCTTTAAATGAAAATCCTTAAAGAAATGATGAATTGGGTCTTTTTTCCAAGAAACATTTTAAACAATCTAGATTGTATAACAGTAACAATAGTAAGGAATTGGCAAACACCCAATGCATTATAGCCTTCGATTATTGTGAACGTGGTTTAAGACCAAGTGCAGCTTTCGTGGTTTTAAAAAAATTTAGAAAGCCAAGGGATTTCTATGATCATCACATGTCTTAACCCCAAATCTACCATCAAATAAACTGGACATGATAAACATGGATGTGAGGTTCTTAAATTCACATGCCATTCTCAGCCTATCTTATGCCTGCTTTGTACAAGAAACATGAGTCTTAGGGTCAAGTGAACAGGGGCTTGACCTGGCTCTGCCCCTTATTTACTACAGGATCTTGTACAAGTCATTTCCCCTCTTTGTTTCAGACTCTTCATTCATAAAATACAAATATCAATAACTTCCTGCCAGGCTGTTTGAAGAGTCAAGAATATGTATATACACACGGACCGGTGTTTCTGGTACATGGAAAATACTCTGGAAATGCCAATTCTGTAAAAACTCAATAAGGGCTTGAGGTTCTGTTCATTTTCTGAGAACTTTCCCACACACACAGAATGAAAATAGTACTGTTCCAGGCTGGTTCATAGCACAGGACATCCTCTGTTTAAATTTTAAATTAAAACAAACATATGAATGTAAAAACTGTCAACACTGCACAAATAACTTGTAATCTTAGAAACATAAACACTGAATGAACAAACTAAATACAGAAAAATTATTTGAAAAGTGAGGTGAAACATCAGACTTCAGTAATATAAGGTATAATTTAACACTGATACAAAGTTAGTACTGTTGAGTATAAAAACAACCCTTTTCTTAAATGAGAATTAATATTTCCTGGAGACTCTTTTGAGTAAGATTTCTACTACTTCCTCTTGGTGATTAAAACAAAAACATGAAAGTCCTAAAATAATGTCCAAGAGTTAGAAATTAAAATAACTTGAAGACATAGAAAAGAAAATTCATGCCCTAAAATCAAAGCTTTAAGAAGGAATTCCTAGGCAAGATATTTTCCTACTATATCTGTGGATTCATTTTAAAGTTGATAATAATCCAGCAGGAATGAGAATCAGGTGTTCCTTAATGATGCCAAATAAGTGAAAAATACTGGACATGCCACATAACCTTTTGAAGGACATAAGCAGTAGATTCTCTAAAGCAAACAATGGAAGTGCGTAAGAAAGATCATGTGATGTAGTTGAGAAGGAGACTTTTCTCACAGAAATTGGCTGAACTAGATATGATGTCACTCTTAGCTCTACCACCGTTTAGATAAATGACTTTTAACAAGTTGCTTCTGAGTCTCTATTACCATTGGTGGTCCAAAGAGCACATTCATACTAAAGGCTAAAAGAACAGACAGCACTTAAAGGTAAGAATCTGGATATGCCAGAGAGGCCGCACATTCAGCCCTCCAATACCTCACCACCACACAAAATGTTTTACAGGACTGCTGAAGCGGACGGATGGATGGATGGATGGATGGATGGATGGATGGATGGATGGATGAATTAATGAATGAATGGAGTCTGATGGCAAAGATTTCCATGGATGCCATCATCATTGACTGATAAATCATAGAAGTTCTCCAGAGGAAAGGTTCCTCAAGATCTTCAGCAGATGGTACAGGTTCTTACTGAATACTAATCAAGTATTTTTTTCTAGTCATACATCTAATCAATATGAAGCTTCTAACATGTATTAGAACTATTAGACACAGGCTGACCAAATATATTACCTGCCTTCATGGAGCTAACAAGCTATAAACTCAGATAATCATGGGCGAGAAGCCCTATCATTGAAGAAATGGTATGGGCCAGGCACGGTAGCTCACACCTATAATCCCAGCACTTTGGGAGATGAAGCCAAGAGGATCACTAGAGCCAGGAGTTCAAGACCAGGCTGGGCAATATGATAAGACCCTTGTCTCTACCAAAAAAAAAGGGTAAAACTTAGCCAGACGTGGTGGTGGGTGCCTCTGGTCCCAGCTACACAGGAGGCTAATGGCAGGAGGATAGCTAGAGGTTGAGGCTGCAGTGAGCCATGATCATCTCACTGCACTACAGCCAGGGTGACAGTGAGACCCTGTCTCAGAAAAATAAATGAATAAAATAAATAAATGGCAGTGAGCTGAGTTCAGAAATTTTGGGGATGGTCCAATGATTTGGGAAACTGCCTTGCCATTTGTTAAAGTCAAACCAACATAATTCACAAAATAATGGAAAAATATGCTCAGCTCCATTTCATTCATGCAAAGAATTATCCTAAACTGCAGGATCTTAACAGACTTTCAGTGGAGTCATCAGGCCATTAAGAAAATAATATACCTTCAAATACATAGGCTGATTTCATAATTACCATTAGTCAGCTCTATGGTAAATCACTATCTCATACAAAACTGAGTCACCTTTTAATAGATGTTTAAGAACAAGATAATTTCTGGAGAGGATGAAACAAAGGAAGTCTGGATACGGAATGATGTTGCAGAAGCAATGATACACAGGAGCATTAAATATAAAGCATATTTTCTTAATCTCCTTCCTGAAGACTATGTTCTTAGCAGTTACCATTTCCTTTAATGACACATGTTATGATAATAATAATTACACAGCTAGCTAGAACTCAACTCATGACTAATCTGGCTCTTAACAACCAAGAATACTTGAGACATGGATGATAAATATGAAGAGAATGAGATACCAGAGTCACTACTGGGTTTCTGTGGCAATTAATCTTACAAACTAGAAACACGCCTACAGAGTGTCTACATATTAATCTCTCCTTGGATTGGAATTTGCTCTTTATTGTCTGAGGGTAATACAATGAAGTTGTGGTTACCAATGCAGTAAAGTACATTTTGCCACAATGAAGCAATGTTATCTCCACAGGGTGTGAAGCTCCCAAGATCCAGAAGTTCCAATTAAGAAATTTCTATTCCAGTTACCTAACATTAAAGATGTTGGATTTCCACCTAAATTTTCTCAGTGGTAGACTCAGTATCATGTGGCTTTTTCTTTTTCTTTGTTCACTGAACATTAAAGTCAAATAGAAAAGAGGTCTGGCAAATGTACTCAGAGCAAATTAGGCAGTTACACCAAAAAAGAAGACCTCAATCTGGTTATCTGTTATTGTGACCAAGATTTTGGTGGAATTGCCTTTTTTTTTTTTTTTTTGAGACAGGGTCTCACTTTGTCACCCAGGCTGGAGTGTAGTGGTGCAATCTTGGCTCACTGCAATCTCTCCACCTCCCAGACACAAGCAATCCTCCTGCCTCAGCCTCCCGAGTAGCTGGGACTACAGGCATGCACCATCATACCCAGCTAATTTTTGTATTTTTTTGTAGAGACAAGGTTTTGCCATGTTGCCCAGGCTGGTCTTGAACTCCTGGGCTCAAGCAATCCACCCGCCTTGGTCTTCCAAAGTGCTGGAATTACAAGCATGAGCAACCATGCCTGGCCAACACTTGGCTTTCTAATACCATTACATTTTGTCAAGCTCATTTCTCTGTATAATCTTCTATTACCAGAACAGAAAAATTCCTTTTACCTGGCTATCTAAGAGCTTCTAGGTATACAGTTTATTCATTCAAGGGGTATCTGTTGAAAGGTTAGTATATCCCAAACCCTGTTCTAGGCACCAGACACACAGCAGTAAACAAGACAGAGGTCTTATACTTGGGCACCGTAGTCACAGAGACAACTTTGTATCAGCTCGAGCACTTACTGACATTGTGAAATGTGCCTCTCTGAACCTCAGGTACTTCCCCTGGGGGAAAAAAGAAAAATACTACTACTTCATAGGGCTGTTGTAAGAATTACATGTTTGCCTGTGTCTAGCATAGCACCTAGAACACCACAGATGCTCGATATGTAGCTACAGTTTTACAAATTGCAGATATTACTATTATCTACCCTACTTTCATATCCATGTATATAAAGATTAATCTAGTTTTTAAAAATAAAAGGTTTCAAAGGAGTAAGTATATCTAAAATACTTGCTTCAGGTGTTAAGAGCCAAGCAGAACCATTAATGAATGAAATGCTACTGTATATTCCAAACACAAAACTACCTTAAAGTTGGGATATTAATGGTAAAACAGATCACTGTCCTCACACAGATTTCAAAGGGTAGAGCAATTTATGTCTAGCAGTATTACTATTTCAACCGCTTTAATCAGAAATTGTATAGAAGAAAAACATCTAAAAGATTTGGAGTCTCAAGTCCTATCACAGCCATCAAGAAGGGTATAGAAAGCATGTCTTTCCTCTGAAGACTGTTATAAAAGCCTCATAAAAATGTTCCCTGAAGGAATATTCTTAGGCTGATTGCAGTGATATACCTTGTAAAATAACTTATTTTTCATCTTACAGTAACTGTATGCTTAATGCAAATGGACTGAGAGTAAAAATATAAAGATAAACATTTAATCATAATTTTTAAAGTTATTGATAATCCCACAAGCTAAAGATATGGGCTGTCAACATTCAAGAATTTCCTTCTAGTCTTATTCGTTTTAGTTATTAGTGACTTTTAAAATACAGTTGATCCTTGAACATCACAAGGGGTTAGGGGGACCGACCTCCCATGCAGTCAAAAATCCATGTATAATTTTTGACTCTCCCAAACTTTACTAATAGCCTACCTTTGACCAGAAGCCATACTGATAAACAGTTGGTTAACACAGGTTATATATTATATTATTATAATAAACTAGAGAAAAGAAAATATTAAGAAAATCGTAAGGAAGGCTAAATATATTTACTATTCATTAAGGGTAAGTGTATTGTCATAAAGGCCTTCATCCTCACTGCCTTCACACTAAGTAGGCCTAGGAGGAGGAAGAGAAGGGGTTGGTCTTGCTGTCACAAGGGTGGCAGAAGAGGTAGAAGGGAAGGCAAAAGAGGCAAGCACACTCAGTGTAACTTTTACTGAAAAATATCCACATGGCCAGGCACGGTGGCTCATACCTGTATCGCAGCACTTTGGGAGGACGAGGCGGGTGGATCACTAGGTCAAGAAATCAAGACCATCCTGGCCAACATGGTGAAACACTGTCTCTGCTAAAAATACAAAAACATTAGCTTGGCATGGTGGTGCTCACCTGTAGTCCCAGCTACTCAGGAGGCTGAGGAAGGAGAATCGCTTGAATCCGGTAGACAAAGGTTGCAGTGAGCCGAGATCGCACCACTGCACTGCAGCCTGGCAACAGAGCGAGACTCCATCTCAAGAAAAGCAAAGCAAAGCAAGATATCCACGTATGTGAGAACCCGCATGATTCAAATCCATGTTGTTCAAGGGTCAACTGTACTAGGAGTTTTTCTGCCATTATACAAATGACACTGATATATTAATACATAGAAAACTTAGATAATATAGGAAAACATAAAAAGTAAAATTTGTCCCCTATAATCTCACTCACAGAAAAAATCCTTACTAATCTTAATGTAGTTCATACACAATGGAATCCATTCTCAACATTGATTTTTCACAATCATTTGTTCAAGCATATTTTCAAGTCATTAAAAATGTTTTTTGCAGATACCTGGATGGTTTGCAATTATTCTCTACTATAAATACTAATTCAATGAACACACTTATAATGAAATCACTATCCATGTTTCTGACAATTTTTTTGGTCTGACCGATTTATACCCCTACCAGCAGGGACTGACAGTACCTGTCCCATCCTAAGCTCACAAACACTGAGAATGTGCTATACATAATTAGCTGCTACCCAAATATATTACAGTTTCTGTTTACTCAATTAAGAAAAAAAGGGGAGTTTTTAAAGGAAAACTCAATGTGAAATAAAGATAAGTAGGAATCTCCCTAATAAGACAAATTATACATCCCTAACAAAAACCAGACAGCTGACAGCAATCTTGAAAACCCTCTAACAGAACACAGCATAGTATCTGGCTCTAGAAATCTCAAGAAGTAAAAAAAAATCAAAATAAAACATTCTTCTCATGCATGTATTTCATTAACCAATGAAATGAATCAAGAATCACTCTCACCACTGAAGAAAATAAATGACATCAAAAACATTGTTGATAAATTAAGAGGTATAAAAATGAAAGTTTTTATGTCTGAATTATTTAAAATTTTTGTCAGCAAATAGTTCTAAATATGGATATATATTTTGGTTTCCCAAATATAACAGAAAAATATATAAATTATTATCAAGGTAAGCAAATAACCAAAATAGCATTTATTCAACAAATACGTATTGAACAACTTGGTTTCAGGTAGTTTCACGTACAAGAGATTCAAAGTTGTCAGAAAGAGTTCTTTCTTCAAAAATCTTGCCTACAGTAACCTTTACAATGTGGTCCTCTTATATCACAAAACATTTGCCCTGCCTAACTGTTGAAATTTCAGGTTTCAGACTGTGGCTAGAAAAAGGAAAACATTTCAAGACAATGAATAATCAAATATCAAAATTTCTTGGGCGGGGAAAAAGTCACTACAATCCAATGGGATAGATTCCATTAGCCTGGCCTCTCACCAGCACACAGAAATATTTACCCAAGTACCTACAGTCAAGAGGAATTCGAGTAGCTGGGATTACAGGCACGCACCACCATGCCTGGCTAATTTTTATATTTTTAGTAGAGATGGGGTTTCACTATATTGACTAGGCTGGTCTCGAACTCCTGACCTCAAGTGATCTGCCCACCTCAGCTTCCCAAACTGCTTGGATTACAGGGGTGAGCCACTGCGCCCATCCTTATTTTCTTGATTCATAGGAATAAATATGTATAGTAGGCCCACAAGAAATATTTATCAAGATTATAGCAAGTTAGAGAAACTTAATGTCTTATTTGGTTTTTTTTTTTTTTAGACGGAGTTTCGCTCTTGTTACCCAGGCTGGAGTGCAATGGCGCAATCTTGGCTCACCACAACCTCCACCTCCTGAGTTCAGGCAATTTTCCTGCCTCAGCCTCCCCAATAGCTGGGATTACAGGCACGCACCACCATGCCCAACTAATTTTTTGTATTTTTAGTAGAGACGGGGTTTCACCATGTTGACCAGGATGGTCTCGATCTCCTGACCTCGTGATCCACCCGCCTCAGCCTCCCAAAGTGCTGGGATTACAGGCTTGAGCCACCACGCCCGGCCATGTCTTATTTGTTAAAGGGCAGAGTAGAATAAAAACTTTAAAATAAGAAACTTACATACTGTTTTCCCCCTACCTTTCCCCCAACATAAATATGGTCAACATATTTCTTAGCCTGGCAGGGTGGTTCATGCCTGTAATTCAGGACTTTGGGAAGCTAAAGCAGGAGGACTGCTTGAGGCCAAGAGTTTGAGACCAGCCCAGCCAACATAGCAAGACCCCATCTCTACAAAAACAATTAAAAAATTAGCCAGGTGTGACGGCCCATGCCTACTGTCCTAGCTACTTGAGAGGCTGAGGCAGGAAGATGGCTCGAGCCCAGGAGTTGCATCAGTGGGCTATAAGGACATTGTACTCCAACCTAAAAGACCAAGTGAGACACTTTCAAAAAACAAAACAAAACACCTATTTCTCAAATTTCTTTTATGTGTCTATTTTCAGATCATTCTTGGTCATTGAGAAAAGGTCTAAAAAGCTAGGAAATGAGAAGTCTTACTACTCGATTATTATATTCTGATATTATGCCTCCAGGTTAGCTCCATGCAGAGGCAGCTGACAAACACAGCTTCAGCAAACATCATGATTCCTTTATGATTCACTGTCAACAATTAGTGACTGAGGACATGAAACAGCATGATCAGGGAAGAAATTCAGAGCAGATGAAGCAAAGGGTGTGTTTAGGAGCAGTGAGGACAAGATGTGGCTTAGCAGTAGGATACTGGAGGCCCAATAATAAAAGCCCATGTCAGGTTAAAGGGTTTAGATTTTTATCTAAAGATTGTCAGGATATCAGGTTGTCAAGCAAAGTTAAATTTGCATTTAGCAACTGGATGGAAAACAGATTAGAATTGGGAAGACTGGAAGCAAGGAGACCACTTGGGCTGTTGCAGCTGTTCAGAAAAAAAAATTGTTTTGACCACAGTGGTGGCAGTAAAGATGCAAAGGGCTGTCATATGCTACATGAGTGAATTTGAGGACATTATGCTAAATGAAATCACCAAACAACAACTACTGTATGATTCTACTTACATAAGATATCTAAAGCAGTCAAATACATAGAAACAAAGTAGAATGGTGGTTATGAGGAACTGGGATGAGGGGGGAAGTGGGAGCTGTTTAATGGGTACAGATCTTCAGAATTCTGAAGATCTGTTGCACAACAAAGTGACTATACACTACTGAACTGTATATTTTAAAGGGGATAAGACAGAAAATTTCTTACATGTTTTAGCCACAATTTATTTAAATAGATATGAACTAGACTGCTTGTGTGTGTGTTTTACATTTTGCTCTATTCAACCTCTGAAAAATGTCTCCTGCTATATTCCTGAGTTTTAAAATGAATTATCACCAAATGGGATCTGATTTGCAAGGCACCATAAAGTTTCACAAGACCCCAAATAGCTTACTCTATTACTTTGTCATGGTACTTAATATTTCCTCCAAAGACATTTATTCTTTTTTTTAAAAAGAAACATGCTTAAAATATTCATTGAAAAATACCTGAAATATAAGAAGTATTATAGAATAAAAAGTGGGAACTCACCAACTTTCTCACAAACCTACTCCTGACCTAAAGTATTATTATTAGATAACCTAAGTTTATCTAATGTAAATACACAGGAAAATGTAAATATAAAGGAAAAAGTCATTCTTTAAGGTCATTCTTAAGTGACTAAAACAAAGCCAATAACTAGAGATGGTATTTTAACAAAAGCCCTTGAGTTCCATGTTTCACCTCAAACTTTTAAACCCAGTTGCTTTTTTTTAAAAAAAATTTTTTTTATTCAAGTGTAAAAATATAGTAAAGTGCACACATCTCAAACAGTTCAATCAACTTTCACAAAGTGAACATACCTAGAGAATCAACGTCTAAATCAAGATGTAAAATACTACTAACACCTCAGAACCTTGTGCCCTCCAGCCATTCTACCCTCAATAAAGGTAACCACTATTCTGATCTCTATCATCTAGTTTTGTCTATTTTTGAACTTTATATAAAGAGAATCCCATACTATGGAATACTTTGTGCCTGACGTTTTTTGCTCAACATCCTGTCTAGGAGATGCAACCACGCTGCTGCATGCTGTGATGGTGTATCCTTATTACCACTACGCAGTATTCCATTACGTGTATTTTCTCACTCTTATTTGTCCATTCTACTATTAATGAATATTTAGTTGTTTCTAGTTTGGGACTATTACAAATAATGCTACTATATACATTCTTGTATTTATCTTTCAGTGCACATGTTATGCATTTTTGTTGGGTATATGCCTAGAAATGGAATTGCTTGGCTGGGCACAGTGGCTCACACCTATAAAGCCAACACTTTGGGAGGCCAAGGCAGGCAGATCATGAGGTCAGGACTTCGAGACCAGCCTGGCCAACATAGGGAAACCCCATCTCTATTAAAAATATAAAAATTAGCCAGGTGTGGTGGCACGCATCTGTAGTTCCAGCTACTCAGGAGGCTGAGACAGGAGAATGGCTTGAACCCGGGAGGCAGAGGTTGTAGTGAGCTGAGATCATGCCACTGCACTCCAGCCTGGGTGACACAGCGAAACTCCATTTCCAAATAAAAAAAAGGAAAGGGAGGGGAGGGAAGAAGGAATGGAATTGCTTAAGTTCAAGTTTCCCAGATGCTACTAGAAGTTTCAAAGGATTTGGATCAATTTATACTCCACTTCTGCCAACAGAATTTGAGTGGTCCAGTTGTTTTCACCAACAATTTGTATGTCAGTCTCGTGGGTATTCAGTAGCATATCCTTAATTTTAGCCAGTCTGGTGGGTATGCAGTGGCATATCCTTTTTCTAAATTTCATTTCTCTGTTATTTAGTGATGCTGAGTATTTTGGGCTAGATTCTGATAGATATTTGAGGGGCAGACTTAATAAATCTTAGTGCCTAATTGGTTGGGGAGAAAGAAAAGAAACATCTAGAATAATAGAAAAATGAAACATCTATCATGATAGAAACATCAAGAATGATAGAAAAATAAAAGATATTTGGAGAGAGGGAGGGAACAGAAACCATTTTCATTTCTGAAATGATTAGGTTGTGTTTACCCAAGAGTAACTGACATGTAAGATTCAAGAACGAACTACAGCTGAGCTAGGCATGGAAGCTCATGCCTATAGCCTTAGCACCTTGAGAGGCCGAGGCCAGCGGACTGCTTGAGCCCAGGAGTTCAAGATCAGCCTCAGCAACATGGCAAAACTCCATCTCTAGAAAAAATACAAAGATTAACCAGGTGTGGTTGCATGTGCCTGTAGTCCCATCCACTTGGGAAGTCGATGTGGGAGGATCACTTGAACCCAGGAGGTTGAGGTTGTCATTACAGTGAGCTATGATTGGACCACTGCACTCCAGCTGGGTGACAAAAAAAGAGTTAACTGCATGCAACTACTGAGACTTAGTGGACATATGAAGGTTCTCCCATAAAACTCCCATAATTTAAAACAGACCAAAAAACTCCAATGTCATACTGCCATATCTCAGGTGGTAAAGAAAATAAATTTACAATCCTAAGGAGGCAAAATAAACTAAAGTACAATACCTCAAAACGAGAATCTCAACCTGGGTGTGGTGGTATGTGTCTGCAGTCTTAGCTACTTGAGAGGCTGGGGCAGAAATAAATATCACAGATGCTTAAGAATGTCCCACTATGAGCTGGGCATAGTGGCTCTTGCCTGTAATCCCAGCACTTTCGGAGGCTGAGGCAGGAGGATCACAAAGTCAGGAGTTCGAGACCAGCCTGACCAACGGTGAAACCCTATCTCTACTAAAAATAAAATTTTTTAAAAAATTAGTCAGGCATGGTGGTGCGTGCCTGTAATCCCAGCTACTCAGGAGGCTGAGGCAGGAGTATCACTTGAACCCAGGAGGTGGAAGTTGCAGTGAGCCGAGATCATGCCACTGCCCTCCAGCCTAGGCGAGATCATGCCACTGCCCTCCAGCCTAGACACAGTGAGACTCCATCTCATAAATAAA
The DNA here is from genome assembly GCF_049354715.1 of Callithrix jacchus. NCBI lineage: Eukaryota > Metazoa > Chordata > Mammalia > Primates > Cebidae > Callithrix > Callithrix jacchus. The sequence continues at coordinate 173,280,631 of NC_133502.1, forward strand.
TAAATAAATAACCCACTACAACTTCTAGCAATCCCTGTGAAGATATAAAAAAGAAATCTACAGTCATGAATCCTAGGCAAATATAATTAAAGAAAAAAGTTAAAGCTTTCATAAAAGATAAGTTCACTAAATGCATGGTTTCATGAAGACATTAGACAAAAATCTCCTGTTTTCAAACAATAAGGTCATCTCTAACACCTATCAAGTTTCTCTATTGTGAGCACCTAAAAAAAGATAAACAGGAGCAATGATTAATAAACAAATATGTGAGGATTAAGAATGAGGAACAAGATTTGGAACTAGGCTCTGTCCTCTGAGATTCACCTCATTTTCCATCACATACTAGGTGGTAGTTAAGACCTTGGTCTCTGTAGTCAAGCAAACCTGTCTTCAAATCTTAGCTCTGTATGTTCTTAGCTATGTGACCCTCGGCAAATGACTTTTCTCTAGCTTCACTTTTCTCATTTCCAAAATGAGAATAATCGACATAACCATTGTCAACATTAAATGGGTAATATAAGCACTTAGTACAATGCCTGACCCATAGTAGGTGCTCCATATATGTTAGCTGATATTATCACCTGTGAAATGGAGACCAATTCACACACCCATAAGACTGAAAAGAAGTAAAATGACATGTATAATGCCTAGGTACACAGGAGGCACTCAAATGGTAGATAATGTTACCCCCTACACTTTTCAGGAACTCCCTATCATTCAGTGTCAAACTGAGTATGAAACGATACATTATGAAGCTGGATTTCCTGAGTTCAAATCCTGGCTCTGCCACTTATTATCTGTGTGATCTTGAGCAATTTATTTCCCTTACTGTGTCTTTCTATTTTCATCTGTAAAATGAGAAAAACAAAAAGTATTTATCTAATTGGGTTGTTGTGAGGATAAGACAAGCCCTCTTTTAACTGCTTTACATATAAAGTCCTAAAAATAAAATCTGGAACACAAGTGCTATATAAATATTAATTATTATTATTTTTTTTTCTTTTTTTTTGAGACGAAGTCTTGCTCTGTCACCCAGGCTGGAGTGTAGTGGCACAATCTCGGCTCACTGTAACCTCTGCCTCCTGGGTTCAAACGATTCTCCTGCCTCAGCCTCCCCAGTAGGTGGGATTACAGGAGCCCACCACCATGCCCTACTAATTTTTGTATTTTTAGTAGACACAGGGTTTCACCATGTTGGCCAGGCTGGTCTCAAACTCCTGACCTCATGACCTGCCTGTCTCGGCCTCTCAAAGTGCTAGGATTACAGGGCCACTGTGCCCAGCCCCTATTATTGTCTTAATAGCAGAGATACACATGCTTTGAGGCTGCTTCACATTAAAGAAATAGATTTGGAGATAAGTAACTTAACATTTTTCTTATATTTAAGAATGGCCCAATGGAAATATACATATACCCATCTTCAAAATTGGGAGAAAAAAAGGCTGAAGGAATAGCAAATTATAGCACAGGAACTATGTAACTCCTAAGCAAATGTGACCTCATCCATCCAGAAACGAGTATGAAAAAAATGTATTTTCTAGCTGTGCCTTAACCATGTAATCAGTTAGATAAAGGAGTCCTACATTCCAGAGAGAGAAAAGGAAATCATTCTTTTTTGCTCTTACCTTATAACAAACTGATAACCAACACAGCTAACCTTTGTGCATTCTCACATCTTTTTTAGATGAAGAAAATATCTCTTAGAACAGAATAATCAATTCTGGAAGCTTTCTTAGAAATGCCTTCCTGCATTACACTAGTCTTTTCTTCCCACACTCCACATACTTCATCCCTGGGCAGGTCAGAAGAGGTATCTAAAGAGGCAAAAATGCGAGCAAGTAAGCATTCTTTAGAAATGAAAGGAAATACTGTGCTTCTTCCTAGAGAGTCATGGAGTTCATCCTGAGAACTGGCTTCTGCTGCTGACTTACAAAGCAAACAAAATACTGAACTGTATAAACAACAAATAAAATCAGTGAATTGTAATTTACCTAAGAGTCTGTGCCTCCTACCGGATTGTAACTTAATGAAAATATACCTTATTCATTACCAGCATCTAGCACATTGCCTGGTTTACACTGAAGGTGTTCAGTAAGTGTTGATTGAATAGAGTCAGTGAGCATCTCCTACTTGTACAAGGTACTGTTAGGTGCCAGACAGCCGATAATGGTTCACTTATGTTGATGTCAAAGATTTTTATTTGAAATTTAAATATAACCAGGTCTGGCTAAAGAACTGGAGCTGTAGTTGCACCTGCTATCAACTCAGATTTATTCCCAATAGTAAAGCTACCCTCATCTGCATGCCTTCTGATATTTCTCCCAAATGATTAGAAGCCACTTCCCATGTAGCCCTAGTGTGTAATTCTTTCTGCTCAGCAAAGGAGGCAGTCTAGAATCTTTAGTCATAAAAATGATGGTTAGCAACAATAAGCAAGTGCTGGGCAAGCCCAGTACACTTCCACATGAAATCTTTCCATCTAGAATTCTCAATTGAAGGTGCCAGACTCAATCCAGAACATCTGGATCTGCTTCTCTGGCTTCAAGCTTTCTCCAAGAGAGGCTAGGAAAGAAGTATGCTCTTCCCAGTATGTGTATGTGTAATTGTATATTCAAATACTGTACTTTGGATAAGAGTCCAAGACTTGGCAAATGGATGGAATGTAGTAGATGGAACTGCCTGAATAGATACACATGCTAAGAGAAGGGTTTTCTTGCAAAATATAAACAGGCATGGTGTGAATTGCCCCTCTGTGTCACGAGTTAGAATTCACCCAGGAGAGTAAATTCTTAGGAATCAGTGGGGGAATAACATGTGAGAGGCAAAACAGCACCATTCCCTTGGAAAACAGCAAATTTATCAAACAATAACTCTTTACTTCCCCCTTAAATAAGACAAGTAAGACAAATATATGTAATTATAATTCAATCCATACAGAAAAAAATATTGAGCTGCAAACTCTGGCAAACAGACAGTGCTGAAATTAAACATTGTGAGCTTTGGCAGCTGCACCATGTACTCTCAAATTCTTACATCATTACTCTGGTAAGGGCCCTGTACCAACTTGGCTCGTTCTGATGTGGTTGGGAGGGAGGATTTCTAGCCTTTTATTTAAAAAAAAAAAAAATGACCAATATATATAGCCCCTTTTCGTGCCACAGGGAAATAAATATCTCCTTTTTCTCCAGATTTTGCTTTAAAAGACAAAGCCATATTGCCACGTTATTAAGAAAGTGTTAGAAATTATTATGAGATACTTAAGGGCCACTTAATACAAGTTCTAAAAAGACTGCTAAAACAGTACATGGATCTCTCTAAAAGTAGCGATAATACAACAATAAAGAGTCAGTTTACAGAGTGATGATTACCTTCTTATTTATATTCTGATACTGGAAGCTTAAGTATTATAGGGGTTAAGAAAGGGGGAGCCCTCCCTTCTTTAGCCATGAGAACTTGAACAAGTTACTTAACCACAGATCCTCAGCATCCTCGAATACCAAATGAAATAGTAATGTCACCATCTGAGATGGTTCTTCTCACAAGATCAGATATATGGCAAGTCCTCAATAAGTACTAGACAAACTTATGAATGACAGAACCTTTAAAACTGGTAATTAGAGTTATCATATATACTTAACAGAGCTAAATGGTCACCTTTACTTCACTCATATTCAAGACTGAAAAGAGCTTTCACATAAGCTAGTTTCAAGATCAGAACTGGGTTTGTCCCCTTTCAACAACTGACACCACAAAAATAAGACTTCATTCTCTGTTTCCCTCCAGTAGCATCTAAGAAAAACACAAAATTCCAAACCTCAAAAATAGCAGTTTAAAGAAGGGGAGAAAAAGGCCTTAGTGCTTATAAACTAGATATATAATTTGACATGCTTAGAGTGATAGGATTATTTTTCCTATCATGAAATATTTCAAATTTTCCTAAAAAATGGTAATAATAGTATAGTAACTACCAATATTTACTTTCAAACAATTATTACCGTTTTGCTTTTTTTCTGGAGACAGTCTCACTTTGTTACCCAGGCTGGAGTGCAGTGGGTCGATCTCAGCTCACTGCAGCTTCAACCTCCCATACTCAAGTGATCCTCCTGCCTCAGCCCGACAAGTAGCTGGGACTACAGGTGCTCACCACCACACTGGCTAATTTTTGTATTTTTTTGTAAAGACGGGATTTCATCATGTTGCCCAGGCTAGTCTTGAATGCCTGAGCTCAAGTCATCTATCTGCCTGCTTCAACCTCCCAAAGTGCTAGGATTACAAGCGTGAGCCACTGTGCCAAGCTTTGTTTAACCTTTTGAGGTATAATTTACATATGGTAAGGTAAACAAATCTTAAGTTTGATAAAGTGTTTTCATATGTATTATATATGTTAACTACTATCCAGATCAAGCTATGGACACACATTTACTGCTGCCCACAAGATTCCCTTGTGACCTTTCTCTCCAAAACATACTTACCATTCTAATCTCAGAGTATTATTTTTCACATTAGGTTTTCCTTTTACCACTAATAACCAAATCCAGCCTTTACTTTTCTGTTTTCTTAATAGTTTGCCAACGTCTATTTCAATCCTAAGTATTCTGGCTACATGACCCCATGAAACAGAGAAAGTCTATATAACACGAAAAGACCTTACGATTTAGAATGCACACAAGCCTAACATCTTTAAAGGGTCCAGAAGACTGAGAATGCTACTGTAAAAGAAACCAAAAGGAAACATGGAATTCATTTTGATTTAAATAAATCCTAAAGAAAATGCACTAGACTGTTTCTTTAAAAAAAAAAAAAAAAGCCTGTAATTAGTATAGATTTCTAAATCATTAAGAGAATATCTTTGTTAAGAATATTCAGCTGAATATTTAAACCTAAATGTTTTTATTAGCTGTCAGTATCTGAGTAAATCCCATTCCAGTTGCATTTTCCTTAAACTTCACAACCATTTTAAGGTCATGCTCTCATGCCTAGAAGCTGACAACCTTCTTAAAAGAGCCTACACAATCTTAGCCCTACTCCATATACACAAATTAAAAGAGAACTCTAATCATCACTTTTTCTTGGAGTAATGTCCTAAGTCTGAATAATGTACACATCATCACCCTTCAGTAACTGTAAAACTTAGCATTTCAATCAAATGACACAACCTAGCTGATCTGACATATTGAGCAACACGCACCACTGCTCATGTAGCCGAACAACACGTAACTGCAAATTACTTTGGTACATGCAAACCAAGCACTTCTAGGGACAACTGGAGAACAATGAAGTGAGAGAGAAGATGTAAGTGTAATAACAAATGCAATAACCACTACCTTATCATAAAGGTTGTTGTAAGTGTTTACTAAGATAATATAAAGAAAGGCTATTACTGTTCTTACCTCATCACCTCCTTAGACTTACCTGGACTAAGTTATGATTTGAGAAATGCCCTTCCCTCACTTCCATCTCCTGGAATGGAACAAATAAGGATCTGCTTCTCACAGCCAAACTCTCTCTAGTTCATTTATATAACTGAATATTCCTGGAAGAGTTAAGAAGGAAACTTTTGGATAAATTCCTTTAGTCAGTTTGCTTTCATATAGCCCAGTTAAGACCTCACTCAGGAAATAAAATTTTAAGAAAGTAGTAAGAAAGCCCCAAAGGGGAGGGATCCAGTCTTAACTTTCTAGAAGCAAAAAAGACATGCTGAGGTCATTCTAGGAAGAAAAGGCAGCTGGCCCCAGTGGTCATGCCTGTAAGCTACTCAGGAGGCTAAGGCAGGAGGACTGCTTAGAAACCGGCCTAAGCAACACAGCAAGACCCCTGTCTCTAGAAATTAAGAAAGAAAAGGCCTCCATTTTGTGTGTGGCTTACAAAAACAGAGCAATTTTTATAACTGGTTGCTTCTGATCAGTATTCATTTTGGAGGCATGAATTCACCTGCCAGTTATTGGCTATACTGTGACTGACACCTTTGTTCGCCAAACTGATTTGTTAAGCTGTAAACTGACTACTTCCAATGCTAAAACGACTAGCAAGCTGGACCTGTGCAGCTTTCTTCTATCTGCCTTAATCTAAAAACTAAATGTAGTATCAAATCTACTCAGCAGGTCCACACCTGCCCCCCACCCCACCAATTATCTTGTCATAGAACCAACTGTAAGGAGCCAAAAAGGGTAATATTTAACCAAGACACAACTGCTTGCAGTATAACATTAGCAGTAAAAACAAAAATGTTTTTCATTACTTTTCAAATCTTAAGAGTTTGAAAAAAGGCTAAGCATGGACGCTCATGCCTGTAATCCCAGCACTTTGGGAGGCCAAGGCAGTGGATCACTTTAGGTCAGAAGTTCAAGACCAGCTTGGCCTACCTGGTGAAACCCCATCTCTACTAAAAATACAAAAAGAAATTAGCCAGTCATGGTGGCAAATGCCTGTAATCCCAGCAACATGGGAGGCTGAAGTGAGAGAGTCACTTGAACCGGGGAGCTGGAGGTTGCAGTGAGTCAAGATCATGCCACTGAACTTGAGCCTGGGCGACAGAAAGAGATTCCATCTCAAAAAAAAAAAAAAAAAAAAAAAAAATTAAGAGTTTGAAAAAAAGACCTAACACCCACCAAAATTATGGATGCAACTTCCAAAATAGACAAGATTATATGGTGATTATTTGTATCTCAAAAGGAAATTCTGAGTTACACATTATATGTAATGATACATATAGTCAAATGTGTTTATATGTGTGTTTACGTACATATATGTGAATCATGATGTGTAACATTCAAAGAATGTTCCAAAAAGGGGCTATTTCTTACTAATAGCTACTAAATGCTAAACCCTGCAAAAGGCACTATTAACCTCTCCATCTGGACACTACTTGGCATGCTGTATAATTGCTCATTTTCCCAAAACCATAAAAAAGTAAATGCCATGTGATTTAATTCTTATCCCCCCTGCAATCAGAATCCACATAGAAACAATATTGTCCAATCAACATCTATTAAATAAACTGAACTGACTTAATAATAAAAAGATAAACTTGAGCACAGGGATCAGTGAGGCTCAGAAAATACAGTGTTTACGATGTGAACACACAAAAACTGAGTGTATAAAGTACAGAGGAAAAAAGAAGTTGCTAAATATTTAGGCAATAAGCATTGACAGATCAACCTTTATTGAGCTCCACTGTGCAAACAAGCCCCAGGGAGATGCCAAACAATACAGGGTTTGTCTCCTCTCATATAGCCTACTGCAGCCATGAATATTAGCTCTGAAGGGACTAGGGGATTTTCCCACCATTTGCCTAACATCTGAACTCCAAACCACTGGTTCTCAAAGTGGGGTCCACATATGTCTCCCAGACTCTTTCTGGGAGTCTGAAAAGTCAAAACTACTACCATACTAACTCTAAGACTTTATTTGCCTTTTTCACTATGTTGACCTTTGTAATGATGGTACAAAGTCAATGCTGGGTTAAACTGCTGCACTTGGCAGTAATTAAGCAGTGGCACCAAAATGTACCAATAGTCACTGTATTTGTCACTGTCACACACTACAGAAAAAAGGAAGGAAAGCCATTTTAACTTAATAATGTCCTTGATGAAGCAGTAAGGTTTAATAATTTTATTAAATCCTGACCCTGAGCAAACATCTTTTAAAATATTTTGTGTAACAAAATGGTAAGTACATATAAACCACTTCTGTACACTGGCTGCTTCAAGTAGCAGCACTGGTGTTATTGTTTAAGTTATAAGCTGAACTAGCCCATTTTTTAAATTGACTATCACTTGACTTACACTGAACAATCTGTAGTTATTCACACTTGGGTATTTGACAGATATTTTCTTGAAAAGGAACAAAGTGAGCGTGTCACTTCAAGGAAAATAAGTGACAGTATTTGTTGCCAATCATAACATTTGAGCTTTTAAGCCAAAATTAGAATTTTGGGAAACTTTTATTGTCACTGTGAGCTTCACAGGTTCCAGATATTTAAAGACAGGTCTGATGAGTTCAATGATGATATTAGCAAACTTAATTTTGTGATATTATGTAATATGTCAATATTTAGAAAATCTGCATAACTCAGTGAACAAGTATTTTCCAAATGACCAATGTATTATGTTACAAAATCATGTCTGGGTAAAAAATCTATGAAAAATACAAGACAGACAAATGAATTTTAATAAAATCAAGTATGGAAAGCTCATTGATATAGTTTGATTCCATACTGCAACTAACCTTTAAACTACCAAGTATTAAGATCTAGTACAGTATCAAAAGAAGAATATGCAAAATTGCCTGAAGTGACCATAAAAAAATCTTTTTCTATGTATCTATGTAAAACCAGAATTTCTTCATACACTTTAACCCAAACAATATATTGTAACAGATATATGCAGATATGAAAATTCAGCCATCCTTTATGAAGTCAGACATTAAAGAGATCTGCAAAATTGTAAAATGATGTCATTCGTCTCAACAATTTTTAAAAGATATTTTTATAGCTTTATTTTAAAATGTTACTTAATATATAATGGTTTATCACTTTTATTTAATCTTTAAATGAATTAAAATATTTTTAAGCTTCTAAATGTAATTTCTAGAAAGTAAAAATTGATAGTTATAGCCCACATAAATAAAAGCTCTTGAGAACGTCAATAATTTTTATGAATGTAAGGGGGTCCCTGGGACCAGAAAGTTTGAAAACCATTGCTCTATGGACAATAATCTTTGTGCGGCAAGAGATCTTAGGGGTCTTGATTCTGTTTGGTTTAGGCCGATAAAATTTTTTATGAAAAAGTATGGAAACTGAAGTATCATATACAATAGTCAAGACTTGAATCAAAGGCCAGACATGGTGGCTCACGCCTGAAATCCCAGCATTTTGGAAAGCTGAAGTGGGAGGATTACTTGAGTCCAGGAGCTCAAGAGCAGCCTAGGCAACACAATGAGACCCTGACTCTGCAAAAAATGAAAAAATTAGACATGGTGATGCATACCTGTGGTCCCAACAACTTGGGAAGCTGAGGTGGAAGGATCACTTGAGCCCAGGAGGTTGAAGCTGCAGTGAGCTGGGATCACGCCACTGCATTCCAACCTGGGTGACAGAGCGAGACTCTGCCTCAAAAAAATAAAAGAAAAAAAGACTTAAATTTGCATCTCCTGACTTCAATTTTATATTCTTTCTACATCACAATTCCTCTGCTCACAAAGACGATGATTTAGAAACCCCTCGGTCCATTCTTTAGAGTAAGCTGGAAGTTTGGTCATATAATTACAATAATAGTAGTAACAAATTTGAATGTTATGTGCCAGGTGTTTTTATATCCCTGCTCTCACTTAATTCATACCACTCTGTGAGATAAATACAATTGCTGCAGGTGTGGTGGCTCACACCTGTAATTCCAGACTTTGGAAGACCGAGGTGGGTGGATCACCTGAGGTCAGGAGGTAGAGACCAGCCTGGTCAACATGGTGAAACCCCATCCCTACTAAAAATACAAAAAATAGCTGGGCATGGTGGCAGATGCTTGTAATCCCAGCTACTTGAGAAGCTGAGGCTGGAGAATCACTTGAATCCGGGAGGCAGGGGTTGCAGCGAGCCAAGATCACCACTGCACTCCAGCCTGGGCAACAAGAGCAAAACTCCATCTCAAAAATAAAAAAATAGAAATAAACACAATTACTTACTAACCTTCATTTTACAGATGAAAAACTGAGGTTAAACCACTTGTCAGAAGTCACACAGCTACTAAACGGCAGAACCAGAATTTGAAAATAATGCTTCTAATAAATATATTAGCAAAAAAGTCTCATAACTGCCAATCAAAACATTTGTGTGGATATTAGCAAAGTGGCATTTATGGAAATAGAGGACCTGTGACTTTTGCCCAGTGTGCCTTCAAATACAGACAGAACAAAATACTAGCCTGGAGTATGGCCATACAAATTTAGTTCTATACAGGCAACAGCAAGAAAACAAGCAAATAGGGAGATGTGCTAGGTATGACCAAGCTGCCTCTCTTCCTTACCCATCCAGCATCTCTACCATCACCCATTAAAAAGGAGTGATAGAAGTCAAAGGTGAAGGATCCATCACCGACAGTGGGGACAGTGAAAACTCTTGGCAGGTGTCCTCTAAGCTCTAACTCCATGCCTATGCAAACTAACCCGCAAGCCAAGTACTCCTGGCTTTATCACACTGAGTGTTGACAAGAGCCATCATTAGTGTCCAAACTCCACTTTTCCCAGACTGATGACACGTGTCTGCCCTTGATTCCTGGTGCCACTCTTGCCTGCCAACTCAGGAAAGGTGTCTGTAATGCCTTCGGCTTTTCTGAAATACCTTTGGAACACAAGGCAGCAGCTGACACCAACTCTCTCCTGAGGATGGACACTTGGCCAGGAGCCCAAGCTAAAGATTAGGAGGTTCTTGATCTCGATTAAAATCATTCCTACCTTCTTACTGGCAATTAAAATAAATTCCTCCCCAAAAAGCAGCCAGGGGTTCCTCGAGCCTCTTCCATCCAGTGGTAGTCACCTTTGATTTAAAAAAAAGTGGTAAAGTGTAGCAGCAGCTCTTAAATGTCAGAGCCAGAAGGACCGTCACAGAGTTTTGATCACTTTACAGCTATTTCTCATTTCATACCATGGTCAGATTTTAAGCCAACACCACTCAGCATTGCTTACTTAGTCAACTCCTTCAGGAAAGCCTATCAAATCCAAGTCAATCGTCCATTTACAATAGTTTTGGGTGCTTCCCTAATGCTAAGATGTTTGACCCAAAGGGCAGATTCTGACTTGAAGGCTATGTATCTTGCAGATGGCCAATAGGGAACTTCTACAAAAAGCATTCTTTTTCATGATGGAGAGGCAATGAGGTATAATTATGATAAACACACATACATGTAGTCAAAGATTTTAATTCTGACCCTGCTGTGTGACTTAGAATCTTCACTTCCCTTCTAAATCTGTTTCTTCATCTGTTAAATTAAGATCTTTAGCCTAAATAAGAGATTCCTCAAGATCCATAAAATGACTGTACCAGAATAATCCGAATGCCTTTGAAAAATAGAGAATTAACTCCTAGAAAAGCTGATTAGTAAATCTGGGGTGATACCTCAGAATCTGCACCTTTAGCAGGCTACATTTCCCATCTACCACTTTTTCTGGGAGGAGTAGGGGGAGACAGGGTCTCACTCTGTCACCCAGGCTGGAGTGCAGTTGCACAAGCACAGCAGCCTTGACCAAATCTTGGGCTTAAGCCAATATCGCCACCTTAGCCTCCTATGTAGCTAGAACTACAGGCATGCATCACACCGCTGGGCAAATTTTTTTAATTTTTAGTAAAGATGGGGTCTCCCTATGTTGCCCTGGCTGGTCTCAAACTCCTGGGCCCAAGTGATCCTTCTACCGTGGCCTCCCAAAGTGCTGAGATTACGAGTGTGAGCCACTGTCCCCAGCCTACACTTTCAATTCTGATGCAAAAGTCAGATTTGGAAACCATGAGGCTAAATGACCTTTAACACTACTGATAGCTTTGAAAGTTATAAAATTGTAGATTGAAACTTATTTTCTATTTATTCAACCTAGAAATTTTTCCCCATTCATGATGGAGCTTTGAGTAGCATTCCCATTCAAACATCAGCATTGTCAATTTCAGGTTAGCAATGGAGACCTAAGTCCAAAAACAATCCACCAAGTAATTAATAGTTTGCCCAACCTAGTACAGTATTATTTCATTTACAAAAGTATGAGGTAGATCTAAGCATAGCTTTTCTACAGAACAGGCATTTTTTAATAACACTTTTAAGATATCGTATTTTGGAAAAATTCAACTATTTGCTGGAAATAACCAAGAAAGGCAACATTAAAAAGCATTTTCCCTGTTATTAAATAACTCAAAATAGTTATAAAAGGAATATGTCTACTTATCAATACCTTACAATACCTTAACACAAATCTATACTCTACCTGAGGGGATAATAAACTTTATAAGAACAGAGCTCAAGTTTTTGAAGTATAAATTACCATACAATTAAATTTAACCCAATAAACAAAAATAAGTCAGAGGCAGAAACAGTCATATCACTGATACATCATCTGTGTTTCATAACTGTAAAAAAGGAAAGATTGAGTTCTTTGATAACTGTTCTTGTTTATTTCATTAACTGGTTGTTACAAAACACATGCCTATTGGCTTTAAAGAACTTTTAAAATCTCTGCCAATACTTTTCACATACTACAATACAAACCCAGATTCTCTCCAGTTCATTCTTTAATTTCCATGAATATCAATCAGCTGCTGCATGATATTGGTTCCTGCTGCTTTTACAGCTTTATATTTCCAACTTATTATTCACTCAGCTTAATTTGAACAGTAATGCCGCACGGAGTAACTTAGAAGAATCTTTCCCTGATTACAAATATCCTATGAATTAATTTACCATGAAAAAAATGAGTCCTGCTTCCTGTGTATCTGCAAAATAATCTAAAATAGTAATATCTCAAAAAAGTAGTCACTGTAATGAGGGGATATAGAAATTGGGTGCCTCTTTAAAAGTTTTTTTTTTTTTGGCCAGGCACAGTGGCTCACGCTTGTAATCTCAGCACTTTGGGAGGACAAAGCGGGCAGATCATGAGATCAGGAGATCGAGACCATCCTGGATAACATAGTGAAACCCTTTCTCTACTAAAAAATACAAAAATTAGCCAGGTATGGTGGCACATGCCTGTAGTTCCAGCTACTCGGGAGGCTGAGGCAGGAGAATCCCTTCAACCCAGGAGGCGGAGGTTGAAGTGATCAGAGATTGCACCACTGCACTCCAGCCTGGGTGGACGAAGTGAGATTCCGTCTCAAAAAAAAAAAAAAGAGAGAGAGTGAGTTGTGGTTTTGTTCTTTTCTTTTCTTTTCTTTTAATAACAGGGTCACAGTGTGTTGCCCAGGCTGGAGTGCAGTGGCATAAACACGGCTGACTGAAGCCTCAACCTCCTGGGCTCAAGCAGTCCTCCTGCCATAACCTCCTGAGTAGCTGGAGTCACAGGCACACACCATCACACCCAGCTAATTTTTCATAGAGATGGGGGGTCTTGCCATGTTGCCCAGGCTGGTCTTGAACTTCTGGGCTCAAGCAATACTTCCCTCCCCAGCCACCTAAAGTGCTGGGATTATAGGCATAAGCCACTGTCCCAAGTCAAAGTATTTTGAAAGGCTTTGAATTATGTGTTTCATTTGAAAAGAAATATTGCCTTTAGCACTGGAGTGCAGTGGCGCGACATCGGCTCACTGCAACTTCTGCCTCCCAGGTTCAACTAATTCTCCTGCCTCAGCCTCCCATAGCTGGGATTATAGGTACCTCCAACCATGCCCGGCTAATTTTTGTATTTTTAGTAGAGACAAGTTCACCATGTTGGCCCACGCTGCTCTCAAACTGCTGACCTCAGGTGATCCACCCACCTCAGCCTCCCAGAGTGCTGGGATTACAGGCATGAGCCACTGCACCAGCCTTTTCTTTCCTTTTAAGAGATGAGGTCACACTCATCTCTACCGCTTAGGCTGGAGTGCAGTGGCACAATTAGATGTAGCCTCTAACTCCTAGACTTAAGCAATCCTCCACCATAGCCTCCTAAGTAACTGGAACTACAGGCACATGCCACCACAGCCAGCTAATTATTTTGTTTTTTTTTTGTAGAAACAAGGACTTGTTATGTTGCCCAGGCTGGTCTCAAACTCCTCCTGGCCTCAAGTGATACCCTTGTCTCAGCTTCCAAAGTGCTGGGATTATACATGAGCCACCAAGCCCAGAGCCCCCAAATTCCAAAGAGCTAAAGTAACCTGATATAAAGTTGTCATGTAAAATTTGAAAACGTTCCAAACTATTGAGTTTAAATTTCTAATTCTACCTCTCAACGCCTTTGTAAAACCTTAAGCAGATTAATTTAAGAATGACCATTATCCCATATACAACTTAACCTTTGAGACTCTTTTTTCTCCTTCCTAACATTCAAGTAAAGACACTAGATTTGTCAGCAGGCTCCTTTATGACCAGTACCTTAAAGCAACACATTCTTCTGGGCTAACATAAAATGAGAATTAGTGGTCATAGTGCTTGGATCAGATGTAAACCAAATGGTTGCTGGGAAAGTGGGGGGAGATGGGAAACTTGCAAAATAAGATAGTTAAATTCATTCAAATATTTGTATAACTTCTCATTTGGCAAACTTCTTTTAGAAGGGATCTGTTCCAAGACTCCCAGCAGATGCCTGAAACCTCAAATAGTACACTCCATATATATTATGTTTCTGCCTATACATACATACCTATGGCAAAGTTTAATTTATAAATTAGGCATAGTAAGACAGTAACAATAACAAAATGGAACAATTGTAACAATATGCTATAAGTGGCTGGGTGCAGTGACTCATGCCTGAAATCCCAACACTTTGGGAGGCCTAGGTGGGAGGACTGTTTGAGGCCAGGAGTTCGAGACCAGCCTGGGGAACATAGTGAGACTCTGTCTCTATAAAAAAAAAAAAATTTCTAAATCAGTCAGGCACGGTGGCATGCACCTGTAGTTCTAGCTACTCAGAAGGCTGAGGCAGGAGGATTACTTGAGCCCAGGAGCTCCAGGCTATAATGAGCTGTGATTGTACCACTGCACTTCAGCCTGGACAACAGAGCAAGAGACTCTCTTTTTTTTTTAAGTTATGTGAATGTGGTGTCACTCTCAAAATATCTTCTTGTACTGCACTCATCTATTTTTTAGTGTAACTGAAACCACAGAAAGCAAAGCTGCATGTAAGAAGGGACTATCATGATAACTGTGTAAGCATGGAATTACCAACTAATGGTTGGTATCTACAATTAGTACAGAACTTGGTGAAGTCTAAATAATTACTTTTCCTGGAACAATCACTATTGGGCTACACCACACAGATTATGCTTCAGGGAAAGGTGACGGCAAGAGGATGCACTGATACTGGCAAGTAGTCTCTCCTAATAAGATGGAGATCAAGGCTTCCCAAAAAAGCAACATCACATCAGTGACAAGACTAGACTGAGAAATCTTGCTCTATAACTAAGGTCAGAATTTCTTAACCTTAAGTTCACAAACCAATCCACCAAAGAGGTGATTATGGGTTCTTGGATTTCATAACTGAAACTGATTTCAAAATGTGTTTATGGACATGTATTTAGGGAGATACTCCATAGCATTCCAAAGAGTTTTAAATAAGGGCCGGGCGCAGTGGCTTATGCCTGTAATCCCAGCACTTTGGGAGGCCGAGGCGGGTGGATCACGAGGTAAGAGATCTGGTCAACAAGGTGAAACCCCACCTCTACTAAAAATAGAAAAAATTAGCTGGGCATAGTGGCGCATGCCTGTAATCCCAGTTACTCAGGAGGCTGAGGCAGGAGAATTGCCTGAACCCAGGAGGCGGAGGTTGCGGTGAGCCGAGATCGCGCCATTGCACTCCAGCCTGGGTAACAAGAGTGAAACTCCGTCTTAAAAAAAAAAAGAGTTTTAAATAATATTATCTAATTTATTATTAGTACCTTCACAATCAATGAGGAAGGTACTAATATTCTCATTTTATAGACAGGAATTTCATTTCCTTGTGGGAAATGAAAACCTTACCAAAAAAGTGGTAGAGCATTAATTCAAATATGTCCTTAAAACACATATATGTACACATACAATACAATAGCTAGCCAGAAATTGTCTTAACTATGAAAGAACAGGTTTTTATATTAGCATATATGGCCTAGAAGCCAAATACTGGGGAAAACATGCAATTTTATGTGCTAACATAGAAGTAATAGCTGTAAAATGATTTTAACAATTTAAACACTTTTGAAATAATATAAAAATCAGGCCAGGCGCGGTGGCTCATGCCTGTAATCCCAGCACTTTGGGAGGCCGAGGTGGGTGGATCATAAGGTCAAGAGATCAAGACCATCCTGGTCGACAAGGTGAAACCCCGTCTCTACTAAAAATACAAAAAATTAGCTGGGCATAGTGGCGCGTGCCTGTAATCCCAGCTACTCAGGAGGCTGAGGCAGGAGAATTGCCTGAACCCAGGAGGTGAAGGTTGCGATGAGCCGAGATTGCGCCATTGCACTCCAGCCTGGGTAACAAGAGCGAAACTCCGTCTCAAAAATAATAATAATAATAATATAAAAATCTCTATTTTATAGATAAGGAGATAGAGAAATGGAGAGGTTAAGTAATTTGTCAAAGGTCACATAGCTAGTAAAATTCAAAGTCACAATTCTGGCTCCAAAACCTGTGCTCTTTACTATGCTGTAAATACTGCTTCTCCATTTAATGTATGAAAATTTTAAACTCTGGTCATTTTAAAGGGGAAAAAGCAAGAAGGCCAAAGAATCGTCTAATTTGGAAAGTCTACTATAATAAAGTACTTTTTTATTCTATTCTAGCATATATAAAACAAAACCAATGGGAGACACGAGAAGCAATTACATTTGCATTTTCTTTCAGACACACAACCTCATTTGATTTTCATGGCTGTGTGTGTTGGAAGGGCAAGTGTTATTTGTCTCACATTTTAAAGATGAGACAACTGACACTCTGAGAGGTTAGTCTCACTACTCACCATTACCTGAACATTTCTGCCTCCAGAATTTCCTGTGCATGGTTTTCTATTGGAATAGCTCCCTTTCTCTGTCTAGTAAAAATGCAACTAACATTTTAAAGCCTAGAGCAGGTTTAACCTTCTTAGATATACCTTTCCTGGCACTTGCAAGCAGAAATAACCTTTCTTTTCTCTGTTGTCCCTTAATGTAGTTCATACCATTCCACCAGGCATCGTCTTTGTCATCAGTTGTATTTACATGTAGCTCCCTAGTCAGATACTGGGTTCCATGATGCTAAGGGTTACATATAGGAAAAATGATTCCTAGGATTCTACTGCCAAATCAGTAAAAGGATGAAGCAGAAAACTCACACAGTTTGGCAAAAAGGAACATGAATTCACACTGACATGCTGCTGTCATCTTCATAACTTAAGTCATCTTCATAACTTAAGAATTTATCCTCAAGGCTGGCAGCATTACCCACAAACACTTCTAGTGATGCTCCCTGCATAGTGCTTGGGAAACGCCTAGGCAGACAGCACCGGAAACAATGACTCCTCTTCTATTACCTACTAACCATTCAAATACATTGTTTTATTGAGTTTATGCTTCTTATTTCTTCCAAGTATATCACAAAGTCCCAGGAAGACTATGAAAACATTTACATCCCCACGTTGGAAACATGTGGGCTTCAATATCTCATGGTATCTGTGGAAAAGAAAGGAGGTAAGTGAAATGATGAAGGAATGGCATGGTGAGTTCTAACAAACTCGAAACTGGTCTAAAGAGTTAAACAGTTGGAATGGCTTGTTAAATGTCAGCCTATATAACTCTTAATTTTTTTTTTAGAGACAGGTTCTCACTCTATCACCCAGGTGTAGCTCGCTGTAACCTCAAACTCCTGGGCTTAAGGAATACTCCCACCTCAGCCTCTGAAAGTGCTGGGATTACATGTGTGACATTGCCTGGTCACTCTTAGCTAATTTAACCCTTAATTTTTTTAATCCTTAGATTTTATACCTGCACTGAGTACACAAACTGCTTAGCCAAACTCAAAAAACTCAAATGTGTGTCTCAACCTTGCTTGATGATAAAAACTAAAAAACGTAAAGGAACAAGGATGAAGGCCATTATGCCAAGATAGACAATGATTTCAAATACAATGGGAAACACCCCTATGCCATTCCAGAAACCTACCTTTCTATAGTGTTTCAAGTCTATGAAAAGCACTCATTTTAGAATGCTATGAATTTAAGGAATATTTTGTTAGCATCTAAATGTTTGGTGAAGTAGAAATCAGTATTTTTTTTTTTGGGGGGGGTCAGAGTCTTGCTCTGTCGCCAGGCACCAGGCTGGAAAGCAGTGGCGAGATCTTGGCTTACTGCAATCTCCATCTCCCGGGTTCAAGCAATTCTCCTGCCTCAGCCTCCTGAGTAGTTGGGACTACAGGGTGTGCACCACCAAGCCCAGTAATTTTTTATTTTAGTAGAGACAGGGTTTCACCATGTCGGCCAGGATGGTCTCGATCTCTTGACCTTGTGATCCACCCGCCTCGGCCTCCCAAAGTGCTGGGATTACAGGTGTGAGCCACCGCGCCCAGTGAAATCAGTATTTTTTTTAAAAGTCTAAATATTTACCCAAATGGTGTAAGGCTTAACATCTCTATATATTATTGGACCAAGGGGAAGACTTTTTAAGAAACCATTTAAAAGTTTTAAAAACATTACACAGTTACAGTTGCCTGATTTTTTATGTGTGCATACAATTTTGTCATAACACTGAAAACTCAACAAAGCTGGCTAATGCAGAGTTTTGAAAAGGGGTGAATTAAACTGATATAAAATGTAAACAGTTTACATTCAAACCAAAATCTCAATGGTTGGTATTTTTGCTTTTAATGTGCACCATTTGGCTGCTTTAAAAATGAATTTGAGACCAGTCAGCCTTTAGCATTTAAATCTAAGCAAATGTCAATAACTATCCTCAATTAGAGATTAATCTCAATTCGGCCAGCAGTTCAGTAAGCTCTTTTCCTATTAAGTATTCCTAGATCCGTCCCACTGTAAATAACTATGCTGAAAATATTCATATTATTAATTCATTTTTCAGATTTTTCATCACAGACATTCAACAGAATTGAAAATAACTACTATGTCCTATAATGTACTGATACCCTTTCAGTCAGAACAAATGACATCTGACATTTTAGTTATACTCTGTGTTCTCAACTAAGAAAAAAATGCAGGCTTTTGAAGGCACAGCTACATCAAAAAAAGGAAAAAAATGCAGGCTTTATATTAGGTGGTGGGTTTTGGGTTTAGATTTTGCTTTTTCAATATAGAAAATATCTTGTGAACTATCACTAACACCTCTGTAGTAACTTAGTAATGCAGGATCTCAGCAAAGGAGATTATCAATTATGGAGGTTGAGTTTTTTCATCCTCCCCTATGACCTCACCTATAGACCTACCTGCTATTATTATAGGCAAACAGGTAGAAGAAATTTACATGTTTGACTTGGCTCTGCAGTGATGGTTCTACATATCGACAGTTCAGACAAGAGAGGCAGTATGATCAGTGAGCACTGGAAACATGAAGTCCAATATTCAAGTGCTGGCTTATAACATTGGCTCCTGACAATGTAACCTTAGGCAAATCACTTCATCTCGAGTTTTTTCATCAGGAAAATGTGGGTTGTTAAGAATTTAATGAGATAAAATATACAAATCCTAGTACACAGTAGGTCCCCAATATATGTTAATTTCTTACCCCTGGTTCTTTAATAATTAAAATACTACTGAAAAATCAGGTATTTTACATTTTTTAGAATCACAAAATACCACTAAAAGACATTTTCTCAGACATCCATTCAAGCCTGTTTGTAGAAATTACTACACAGTCTATCCCACAGTTCATTAGCTCTCTGCTGTATACAAATCGATTTTATAATTTAAATACTCTCAACTTGAAACCCAGAAAGAGAGCCTCCATCACCAGTGGTCTCACTGCTCACTGGTTCTTGGGATGCAGGTGGGAGGCTGAAGAAGGGCTACCAGGCCAACCTTCAGAGGACTCCAAGGAACATTCAACGCTGTCGGTGAGTTTGGGATTTGAAAAAAAACCACTGACCGTTGACTGTACCTTGGGGTCCTTAATGACAACACTACATTTCCTGAAGCAAAAGAGTAAGTTGTACCTTCACATGTCACGAGTTCACCAGAAATGGTCCTGCAACCCACCCAAATGTGATCCAGTGAATCTTATTCCTACTGCTGTTCCTTGCTTTGTGTGTTTTTTTTTTAAATAAACAAGTGTTTCATTTCAACAAGGTAAGGAGTGGTCCATGAGGATATATGATATACTTAAATGTCTCCTAGAAATGCACCCTTTTGGTGAAAACTAGAATGTAGCAAGTAAAAATTTATTAAAAATACGTATTTTATTTTGGAATAAAATCCAGTTAAATTCCCGCTTCTCCCACATCCTCTCAAAATTTTTAATTCAGGGCAAGGGGAGGATTTAATAAGCAAAAATAGCACAAAATTATCCAATTGTGACAGTTCTTATCACATTTCACCTTGAATTACAGTTAATATGGTTAAGTTTTGAGATCCCAGTTAGAGCAAGAGCTATTGCTTTACTAGTGCCATCCCCACATGTGCTTAAATGTTTGCTAAATTCAAGCAAAAAGCCCTGGAGTCAGTCAGATCTGGGATGAATCTTGGCTCCACCCCCTAAGCAAGTGTCTCAATTTTCTCACATATAAACAAAGGCTAAGAGTACCTACAGGTGTAGGGAGTTTTGAGATTCAATGAGATAATAAACAAGGTACTTTGTCCTAGCCCACAGCAAATGCTCAAGATATGGAAGCTGTTATTATTAAACTCCAAACATAATCTGCTAATTTATCTCGAAAAAGCACTCATCCTTCTTGGTTCAAAACAGAGAGGAAAAAGCAGGTCCTTCAGCTGTGGTTTATAGGTACTAATAGCAAGCACTACCTGTGTGGTGCAGTGCTACCTGTGAGGTTCTCCAAGCACTCCTTCCTTCTCTGAACCACAGTTTCCTCATCTGCAATAACCTCTCAGCTCCAATATCAATGTTATGGATAATTCTGTGGGACCTCGATCATGCAGATGGCTGGTTACTAAGGGAGAAGCCAGACACATACACTTCAAAGATCTGAGATGGAAAATAAGAGCCAGGAGTCAGGGAGGGCAACAGCAACTCCACCAACTGAAAACACTGATGGCTGCACTCAACATTCATTGCTGTCGGTGGGTTTGAGTCTGAATCAACTCACTGATCGATGAATGCAAACTGCGGACCAAACAACCCATAGGAAGCAAAAGCATGCGCAGAGTCGACTTAAGTGCATCAGCTACTGGTGTGAGTGGGAGGTGCTACTGTTTCCAAAACACTAGCTAAAGCTTTTCTTGTTCTCCTTGGTTCTAACATGGAGTCAGTTCTCTAAATTCCTAGTACTTTTCTCCTTTTTCAATAGTCCAGACTTAAGGAAATGATATTTTATAGAAAGAATCAACGACATATCTGGATACCACATCACATTTAAAAAATCAGTACATTCAGAATTTTTAAACAGAATCGTAATCCATTAAGAAATTCAAATACAAAAATACACAAAGTAAAAATTGAAAATTCCTTTAATCATCATCTGCAATCCATTTCCTCAGTGGAAATGATAAATAACTATAATAAACGTATTTGATATTAAGATAATAATCTCCTTGAAGACCTTTATCTAATAATTTTATGCTTGGGGGAAGTGGCTTGGACAAAAATAAGCTCATTTTATACCTACTGTTCTATAATCTGCTTTTTTATTCAGCTATATATTATAGACTTCCACAACAGTCTTTTATGTAATCATCATTCTTTTAAATGGCTATAGAGTACGTCTTAATATGAAATGTCCTGGTTATTATTCACATGTAGATCAATATCTCTTTCGACAAAAACTATGAGGTTCTTTCATTCCAACCTTTGCAAACCATGTCCCTCAAACAAGAAAAATACCTAAGTGAGATAGAAGATGTACATTTTTATTAACAAAAAATTTAAACTCCCCCCCAAAAAAATTTAAACATATATCAACTCTCTAAATCCTAAAGCATAAGATAAGCCACTAAATCCCATGCTAATGAGAGAAAAACAAGGGCCTTGGTAATGAATAATTTAGCACACACTTAAGTCTAAGAAAGAAGCAGATTCTCATACCAAAAGTCAAGTAAGACAATAAAAGAAGAGTCTTGTCAAATTAGCCTTGACAATTAAGCAAGCCTTAATTTAACAGGGCTTTCTTGTCAAATTAGGAAGGAGAAGCGCTAGTGTAATGAGACAAGAACCAAAAAAAGAAATCAAAGTCAAAAGAAAACTACAAGAGTTCAGAGAAAATATCAGGTTCAAGCCAGTGTTTCCCAAACCTGCTGCACACCAGAATCATCTAGAGTTGCTTTTAAAACTGTAAATTCCTGAATCCTACTGTAGACAAGGTGACTTTGGGGCCACTGGAGGCTAGCGAAGTCCACTAGCTTAACATCGGCTTCCTGCCCCTATCCCACCACCACATTTCATGTCATCCACTTTTCAACTACTGCCCAACTTTTTGTGTCACCATGTGAAATTGTCACCACTCTTCTGAGTGCAGACAGGTATAGGCACACTTGTGTTGCTTTTAAGTATCAACAGACTACATAAAATTTTGTACCATGTTTGGTGGCCAAATAAATATACATCAAACTGTGTCTGATGTTTTATGGAAATGAATGGATTTGGATTTGTGCTCTCTCAAAAACTCAAGCCTACCCAAAGAAATTACCAAGAGGTCTTTTTTTTTTTTTTTTTTTTTTTGAGACAGAGTCTCACTCTGTTGCCCAGGCTGGAGTGCAGTGGTGTGACCTCGGCCTCCTGGGTTCAAGTGATTCTCCTGCCTCAGCCTCCCAAGTAGTTGGGACCAGAGGCACACCACCACACCCAGTCAATTTTTGTATCTTTAGTAATGATGGAGTTTTGCCATGTTGTCCAGGCTGGTCTCAAACTCCTGACCTCAAGTGATCCACCCACCTCAGCCTCCCAAATTGCTGGGATTATAGGCATGAGTCACCATGCCCAGCCCCAAGGGGTCTTTTATAAAAGAATTTTCTTTCTGTCAGACAGGTGGACACACAGAAGGTATTCGAGGCAGTTTTGTTTTTCAGGATGCTGTGCATTCTAGGCATTCATTTTTAACCAATTATTTCCATAATTTCTGAAAACATTAGAAAAGAACGTTGGGCATGTACTTTGAAAAATGTATACCTGAACAGGCATGCTATTTATTTACAGAGAGTATCAGCAGTCTTTAAATATGTCATTGAAACAATTATATATTTTATTAACCCAAATCCAAGTTTTCTCTTGGGTAAAACTAAGTAATACAGCAAGGGAGACAATTATGTAAGTTAAAGGGTGTTTTCTGTAGATGGGACTCTAAATACTTGCAACAGAAAAATTACATGGCATGTATAGGGGACAGGAACAGAATAGTCCAGAGACTGTGTTAGGGAGTGATAAGAAATGGCATTGAAAAGGTTAAAAAAAAAAAGGACATATTACAGAAGGTCCTGTGAGCAAAGCAGAAAGACAATTACTCCGACAGAGAGCCATTTTAAATGCTAAACTCAGCAAGGAGAAAATGAAAGCAAGACTGGGAAGAGTCACTAAGCAGATGAAGTGAGAGGAAGAAAAAAAAGAAATTTCTTGTACAAGTTAGCTGAGTTAGAACTGAGTCAACAGGAATGGAATGAAAGGAAAGGTTATCTCAAAAAGGCATACTTTGACTTTTGTTTTTCAAAATAAAATGGCTGACCCCTTTCCATCACTGTGTTCAGTGTATATCCTCACAGACATTTCAAGGTATTTAAAATGCATGTATTTATACTTAGAGGAAAAACACCACAAATTACACATAATGTTCTGTTCTTTTATTTTTTTAAGACAGAGTCTCGGTCTATCACCCAGGCAGGAGTGCAGTGGCGCGCAATCTTGGCTCACTGTAATCTTTGCCTCCTGGGTTCAAGTGATCCTCCCACCTCAGCCTCTCAAGTAGCTGGAACTACAGGCATGCACCATCACACCTGGCTAATTTTTATATTTCCGGTAAACGCGGGGTTTCACCATGTTGGCCAAGCCGTCTCGAATTCCTGACCTCAAGTGATCTGCCCACCTTAGCCTACCACTAGCTGGGACCACAGGCACGTAGCACCATGCCTGGATAATTTTTTGTATTTTTTTAGTAGAGACAGGATTTCGCCATGTGGCCTAGACTGGTCTCAAATTCCTGACTCAAGTGATCCACCCGCCTCAGCCTCCCGAAGTGTTGGGATTACAGACATGAGCCACCTTCTTTCACTTAAAATATTGTGGCCATCTTTCCATATCAATATATCAGAACCACCTTCCAAAGAACTGGCTCAAACAGAAAAGGAAGCAGTCAAGAATGATGCCAAACCATCCTGACTAGATTTGGAGCCCAGAGTGTACCAAGAAAGAAATAGGCAATTTCACAGTGGAAGAAAGAGGATTTTACTTTTGGAACAGTTATCAGAACAAGGAATACACATTTGTAATTCATAAGCATGGAGCTGATAAATAATGATCTTTAAAAAAAAAATGATCTAAGTGCAGAAAGAAAAAGGTAACAAACAGTTATCAGACACCTAGTGTATACCTGGACTGCAACAGGAGCCAGGAGATGCGGAAGAAACGAAAGTATATAACAAAAAGGGCAGAACAAATTCTAATAAACAAATAGCTAACTACAAGTGTGAACAGCTCTGCAGAAGATAAAAATAAGTTACTATGAAAGTAAATAATAGGAGGGACCAATCCAGTCTTGGTGGTAAGAAGGGTCAGGGAACTTCCATTAGTAAGTGATGTGTAAGTAAAGACTTTAAGAGGATGTGTAACTACCTTGGTGAAATAGAGTAAGCATTCCAAGCACAAGGAACGGATGGTATGTATATAGGCCAAAGAAGCAGTGTTTTTACAAAACAGAAAGTGTGAGTAAAGCACATGAAAATATGGTGAAGAAGTCATGAGACAAGGCCAGAAAAGAAGGTAGCATTAAAAAAAAAAAAAAAGATTACTAACAGTTTTGGAAAGAACAATTTTGGTGTTCTAGTCACTGAGGAAATAGATTTCTAGAAAGGTAATGATGAAGAGCTTGGGCTAAATGAGGGTGAAAATCTCGGCTGTTACTTAGCAACTACATGAATTTGAACAAATTACTTAACCTTTAAATCTGTGCCATCTGTAAACAGGAGATACAACAATAATAGTATTTGCTTCACAGGACTGCTTGAGGATTAAGAATACATGCAAATAATTTCACACAAGATCTGACACACAAAATACTATGATCTTAGTGTGTGTGCATGTGTTGTGTGTGTGTTTATGAGCGCTCCCAAGCATGTACTGGCCGATAGGAGATAAAAAGCAGACAGGAAGTTCAAGCAGACTAGAAGCAAAGACATTAACTACTATACTCTCAAAGTTGTAGAATTACAGGTAATTTTTATGTTTATTATTTATAATCTTTCATATCTTCCAAGTGTTTAGCAATAAGCATAAACTATTTCAACAATTATAAGAAAAAGTTAATTTTAAATCATGTCTTTCTACTCTGGTTTCTCTTCAGATCATACAAATCTTTCATCTTTTAAATCATTTTTTTAAAAAAGCAAAGATTTCTTTTAGATGCACAATCTACTACATTTGGCTGAAAAGCAGATGGAAAAATTCACAGAGGAAAAGAAGGAAAAGCGAACTGTTTCTATCAAGAAAGGAAACCTATGGAAAGCACAGCTGCAAGAATATAGAAAGTAACGGGCTCTCCATCTGTGATGGAGGTGGTCACTTTGGAGGACAGATAAGTCATCCTCAGAGAACGAAAACAATGAAGGAAATTCCAGCCTACTCATGTTCTCCTCTCAGGCTGTACCACAACAGGATCCAACTGGGCTTTGTGATCCCATAACCTGTCAAGGGACCTGGCATGGAACAGACAATTAAATTTTTTTTTTTAATCAAATGTATTTTTAACTTTATTAAAAGAATTTTCTTGTAATTTCTAGCACAATTATATTCGTAACTTGGTAAGTAATCCACTCCTTGAACCAAGCACAGGATACCTCCAGTCATCTATCAGTCCCACAAATTACACTAGGCCTACGCATAATTTTAATAGCTACCAAATATCAGGACAAAATTATCCTGGTTATACTTGCTATAGAACCCATGAACTTACAGTGTAGCCCAACTTCCCTTCCCATTCTTCAGACTAACTAAATCTACTGAAAAACACACAACCAATCAAAATCATACGTCCTTTTCTCTCCTCTTCCCAGTAAATAGTTGGGGCAAAAACAGTAGGTACAGGAAAAATGGTTTAAAATACAAGAGTCAGAAAATCTGAATTTAAGTTCAGCTATGTTCAGCTCTACCCTGTGTATACTCGTGGTCAAGCCAGTCACCCTGTAAGTCTTACTTCTCTGTAAAAGGGAGAAAATATACCCACTCCACCTCAGATGTGAAAAGTGCTCTGCAAACAGCACACAGTGCAGCCCAAAGTATCCTAGTCTCTGATGGTGTTACTCCACAGGTTTTCCACTTTTCATAGTATAGACAAGATCCTTTGACTACCCAAACTCTTGCCTACTTGTCAACCATCAGTACATGTGTGCAAGGTGCCTGGACAAAGTTAACTTATAACCTGGGGTTAAAAGAAGGCCTTTTCTGCATTTAAGTGTCATCAGCCTGAATGGGAATTATCATTCACTCTAGGTCCATCAGCATCACATTCCAACAGTTGAGTCACCTCCCAAACAAGAAGTTTCTTTCTAGCATACTCTGTAGTGGGTACACAGGGTAAGGCTTTGGGAGTATGAGCTTCCAAGGTGAAGAATGACATAGCAAATATCAGTTGAACCCCATCTGATCAATGAACTTAAATCACCTTATCAAAACATCCCTTCCTTTTCCTGCTTCCAGGCAATCTTAAATATTTCTTTAAACGGCTTTGTTTAGGTATAATTTACAGACAATTAAATTCATCTGCGATAAGTGTATATTTCAATGACTTTTATTCATTCATTTATAGATTTGTGCAACCATCACCAAAATCTAATTTTGAACCTTTCCATCACCCCCCAAACTCCCTTTGTTCCTGTTTCCACTCCAACTCAGCCCCCAGACAACCACTGATCTGCTTTCTGTCTCTATACATTTGACTTCTCTGGATGTTTTGGGTTTTTTTTGTTTTTGTTTTTGAGACGGAGTCTACTCTATCATCCAGATACATGCCACCACATCCGCCTTTTTTTCTAGTAGAGAAGGGGTTTCACCACGTTGGCCATACTGGTTCTCAAATTCCTGACCTCAAGTAATCTACCTACCTCAGCCTCCCAAAGTGCTGGGATTACAGGCGTGAGTCACCGTGCCCAGCCTCTGGACATTTCATATAGAAGAAATCATACAACATGTACTCCTTTGCGTTTGGCTTTTTTTTGAGATGGAGTCTCACTCTGTTGCCCAGGCTGGAGTGCAGTGGCACGATCTTGGTTCACTGCAACCTCCATCTCCCAAGTTCAAGCAATTCTCCCACCTCAGCCTTCAGAGTAGCTGGGACTACAGGCATACAACATCATGCCCGGCTAATTTTTGCATTTTTTTTTTTAGTAGAGACAGGGTTTCACCATGTTGGCAAGGCTGGTCTTGAACTGCTGACCTCAAGTAATCCATTCGCCTCAGCCTCCCAAAGTGCTGGTATTACAGGCATGAGCCACTGCACCAGGTAGAATTTGGCTTCTTTCATTTAGTATAAGTTTTAGGTTTATCCTTGTTGTAGCATGTATTGGTAATTAATTCCTTTTTATTGTTGAATAGTATTGCATTTTATAGGTACTCCACGTTTTGTTTATCCATTCACCAATTGGTGGACATTTGAACTGTTTCCAGATTTTGGCTATTAATAATGTTATTATGAACATGCATAATAATGTGATGAATGAACATTCATATAGTCTTTTTTTCTTTTGAGACAAGGTCTTACTCTGTGGCTCAGGCTAGAGTGCAATGGTGCAATCTTGGCTCACTGCAACCACCACCTCCCAGGCTCAAGCAATTCCCCTGTGTTAGCCTCCCAAGTAGCTGGGATAACAGGCACATGCCATGCACTTAATTTTTGTATTTTTAGTAGATAGGGAGTTTCTCCATGTTGGCCAGGCTGGTCTCAAACTCCTGACCTCAGGTGACCCGCCTACCTTGGCCTCCCGAAGTGCTGAGATTAAAGGTGTGAGCCACCAAGCCTGGGGCCTACATACAGTCTTTGTGTGAATATATGTTTTAAATTCTCTTGGATATACAGGAGTGGAATTGCTGGATCATATGGTAAGTTTATATTTTTAATAAACTGCCAAACTGATTTTCAGTTGACTTACATTACCACTGTAACATGCAAGATTTCTTGTTTCTACACATCCTAACACTTTCTAGAACACTCTGACAGTCTTTTTGATTATAGCTATTCCTGAGGTGTACAGTGGACATTCCAATTTGAATTTGCATCTCCCTAATGACTAATTTAGAGCACCTTTGCATGTGATGAAATGTTCTTTTACCCAAGTTTTCAAAATTTTAAACTTATTTTTGTTGTAGTAAAATATACATAAGATTTACCATTTTAACCACTTTAGTGCATAACTCAAGGACACTGAATTCAGATTGTTGTACAACCATGATCACTATCATTTCCAAAACTTTTTCATAAACCTAAACAAGAACTCTGTACCCATTAAACAATAACTACTTATTCTCCACTTCCCCCAGCAACTTCTGTTTTACTTTTTGTCTCAATGAATTTTGCCTATTCTAGGTATCTCACACAAGTGGAATCATATTTTTTATTCATTTCTAAAAATTGAGTTGTCTTGAATTGTAAGAGATTTTTATATATTTTGGATACAACTCCTGTGGGAAGTAGAAAAGTTCCTCTTTAAAGTTTCCTTTCCTGTTAAAGAATAAATCATAAGTGTGCTAACAACTCTTTGCTAAGCCCTATCCTATGTAGCTGTTAGGCATACCATGCTTACTGGCACGTAGCACATTCTATGTCCTTGTACTTTAACCAAGATACCTGTGCTGGACGTGCACACAAGCATGTCCCAGCTTGCCACTGCTTTTACCTGAAAAGTTTTAAGTTGTTAGCCAATCAGGTTTTAGTTTAGATTGTGAGGTCTGGCTCCAGCCAAAGGAGATCAGACACAGGAGTAAGGATGACCCCAAATGCATAAAAGATAAATATGTCGGCTTTCCTTTGTTCATTGTACTCTCATAGCAAGATGGCTAGTGAGAATACCCTTCCTGCAGTCCAGGAAGTAAAAATTGCTTGCTGAGAGATTGTTTGTCTCAGTGCTAACTTTTCTTTGTGGAACCAAGCATCTGTTTCCAACAACTCCTTTATCAGGTTTTTTTTTTTGGTTTTTTTTTTTGAGTCAGAGTTTCACTCTTGTTGCCCAAGCTGGAATGCAGTGGCATGATCTCAGCTCACTGCATCCTCTGCCTCCCGGGTTCATTAAAAGGCGATTCTCCTGCCTCAGCCTCCTGAGTAGCTGGGATTACAGGCACCCACCACCACAACTGGCTAATTTTTTGTAGTTTTAGTAGAGACAGGGGTTTCACCATGTTGGCCAGGCAGTCTTTGAACTCCTGGCCTCAAGCAATCCACCCATCTCGGTCTCCCAAAGTGCTAGGATTATAGGTGTGAGCCACCGCACCTGGCCTTTATCAGATATTTAATTTGCAAATATTTTCCCACAATCTGAAGTTTTCTCATTTTCTTAATAACATATTTTGAAGTGCCAAAGTTTTACATTTTAATGAAGCCAATTCAATTTTCTTTCATGGCTTGTGCCATTGGTGTCATGTCTAAGAAGACTTTTGCCTAACCCCAGGTCACCAAGATATGCTTGAAACATTTGGTAGTTTTAGCTCTTACAATTAGGTATAGTGCACTGAGTTAATTTTTGTGTCTCAGTGTAAAATAAGGATCTGAGATAAATTTCTGGCATATAGAGATCTGTTTTCCCCAGCATCATTTCTGGAAAAAAAACAAACAAACAAACTATGATTTCCTCCACTGGATACAACTCCTGTGGGAAGTAGAAAAGATGCCTTGGTATCTTGGTCAAATATCAAAGGACCACACGCATAAGGATTTATGACTGGACTCTCAATTCAGTTCCAGTGCCTATCCTTACAGCAATCATCACTGATGCAGTTTGGATGTCTGTTCCCTCCAAATCTGATATTGAAATGTCACCCTCAAGGTTGGAGGTGGGACCTAATGGGAGGTAGTTGGGTCATGAGGGCGGATCCCTCATGAATGGCTTGGTGCCCTCCCCTCAGTAATGAGTGAGTTTTCGTTTTATTCGTTTACACAACAGCTGGTTGTTTATAGAGGCTGGCACCTCCTCCTCTGTTGCTCTTTCTCTTGCCATGAGATGTGCCTGTTCCCTCCTCACCTTTTGCCATGAGTAAAAGCTTCCTGCAGGCTCACCAGAAGCCAAGCAGATGTTGGTGCCATACTTATAAGTCTGTAGAACCAAGAGTCAAATAAACCTCTTCTTAAATTACCCAGTCTCAGGTATTCCTTTAGAGCAAAATGTAAAACAGACTAACACACATTTTTTTGAGATGGAGTCTCACTCTGTCACTCAGGCTGGAATGCAGTGGTGCAATCTCAGTTCACTGCAACCTCTGCCTCAAGTCTGCTCAAGGGATTCTTTTGCCTTAGTCTCCCAAATAGCTAGGATTATAGGTGAGCACAACCACACCCAGCTAATTTTTGTATTTTTAGTAGAGACAAGATTTCACCATGTTGGTCAGGCTGATCTCGAACTCCTGACCTCAAGTGATCCACCCACTTTGGCCTCCCAAAGTATTGGTATTTCACGCGTAAGCCACCACACACGGCCACACTTTGAGACAGGATCTCACTGTCACTCAAGCTGCAGTGTAGTGGCACAATCATAGCATACTGCATTCTCAAACTCCTAGGATCATCCCACTTTGCCCTGCTAAGTAGCTAGAAATACAGGCACATGCCATGTCCAGGTTTTTTTTTTTTTCTTTTCTTGTAGTAACAGGCTCTCACTATGTTACCCAGGCTGGTCTTAAACTCCTGGCCTCAAGCAATCCTCTCACCTCAGCCTCCCAAAGTGCTTATTACCAGCATGAGCCACTGTGCCCAGCCGGCCCTGCCTTTTCATGGAATGTACCAATACAGTATATCAGTGACACTTGGCATACTGTATTAATTTTTATGTATTAATACAAGCCTGTATTCCTGGATTAAATTCCATTTGGTCATGGTATACAATCCATTATTCTATGTTGCTGAATCTGGTTTGCTAATACTTTGTTAAAAGATTTTTACATGTATGTTCATAAAGGGCTACTGGGCTGCAGTTTTCTTATAGTATCTTTGTTTGGTTACCAGGATAATACCATGCTCACAGAATGAGTTGACAAGTGTTTCTTCCTCTTCTGTTTTCTAAGAGAGTTCAGGTTTAGTATTATTGCTTCCTTGATTTTTTTTTTTTTTTTTTAAGATGGGGGTCTTGCTATGTTGCTCAGGCTAGTTCTGAACTCCTGGCCTCATTCACGCAATCCTCCCACCTCAGCCTTCCAAGTGGCTGGGACTAGAAGTGTATATCATCAACCCACTGAGCCCAGCTTGCTTCTTTAAGTGTTTAATAGAATTCATCAATGAAGACACCTGGGCCTAGGCTTCTCTATGTAGGAAGATTTTTTTTTTTTTTTTTTGAGACAGTGTCTCACTGTCCCTAGGCTGGAGTGCAATGGCCCATTCTCAGCTCACCACAACCTCTGCCTCCCGGATTCCAGCAATTCTCTTGCCTCAGCTTCCCAAGTTGCTGGGATTACAGGCGTGCAGCACCATGCCTGGCTAATTTTTGCATTTTCAATAGAGATGGGGTTTCACCATGTTGGTCAGGCTGGTTTCAAACTCCTGACCTTGTGATCCGCCCACTTTGGCCTCCCAAGGGCTGGGATTACAGGCGTGAGCGACCACCATGCCCAGCCTGTAGAAGATTTTTAATTACTAATTCATCATAACTGTCATAAAGTCTCATTTTCTAGTTCCTCTGCAGTTTTTGTTGTTGTTGTTGAGACAGAATCTTGCCCTGTTGCCAGGCTGGAGTGCAGACACATGACCTCAGCTCACTGCAACCTCCATGTCCCAGGTTCAAGCGATTCTCCTGCATCAGCCTCCCAAGTAGCTGGGACTACAGGCACATGCCACCACTCCTGGCTAATTTTTGTATTTTTAGTAGAGACGGGGTTTCACCATGGTGGCCAAGATGGTCTTGATCTCTTGACCTCATGATCCACCTGCCTCAGCCTCCCAAACTGCTGAGATTACAGGTGTAAGCCACCGCGCCCGGCCTTGGAGCCAGTTTTGATCATCTGCATCTTTCTAGGAATTTGTCCATTTCATCTAAGTTGTCTAATTTGGTGAGATAAAGTGATTTCATGGCAAATCCCTTATAATCCTTTCAATTTCTGTAGGATAATAATGTCCTTTCATTCTTGACTTTGGTAATTTGTGTTTTCTTTTTTTAGTCTTGGTAGGGGTTTATCAAATTTGCTGATCTTTTCAGAGGACCAACTTTAGTTTCACTGATTTTTCTCAACTGGGTTTCTGCTTTCCATTTCACTGTTTTCCATTCTAATATTTTTTTCCTTCCTTATACTTGCTTCAGATTTTTGTTGCTGTTGTTCTTTCAGAGACAGGGTCTCACTCTGTTGCCCAGGCTGGAATGCAGTGATGTAATCATAGCTCACTGCAGTCTCAAAGTACTGGGCTCAAGCAATCCTCCCACCTCAGCCTCCCAAGAAGCACACACCTTTGCATCCAGCTACTTTGGATTAGTTTACTATTTATCTAGCTTCTTACAATGGATACTTACATTAGTACTTTAAACCTTTCCTTTTCAAATATCTAGGCATCATAAAAGCTATAAATCTTCCTCTAAGCACAGCTTTAGCTGCATTTCATAAATTTTGATAGGTTGCATTTTCCTTTAGTTAAAAAAAATTTTGTTTTGTGGGAGAAGACAGAGTCTCACTCTATCACCCAGGCTGAGTGCAGTGGGGCAATGAAGGCTCACTGCCACCTTGACCTCCCAGGCTAAGGAGGTCCCCCAACCTCCCAAGTAACTGGGACCATGCCACCACACTTGACTAATTTTTGGTATGTTTTTGGAGACAGAGTTTTGACATGTTGCCCAGGCTGGTCTTAAACTCCTGGGTTCAAGTGATCTGCCCACCTTGGCCTCCCAAAGTGCTGGGATTACAGGCATGAGCCACAGGGCCCAGCCTAGTTAAAAATATTTTAAAATCTGCCTTGGAATTTCTTTGCTCTATTACATATACACACACACACACATATGGTTTTTTTTGTTTTGTGATGGAGTTTTGCTCTTGTTACCGAGGCTGGAGTGCAATGGTGCGATCTCGGCTCACCGCAACCTCCGCCTCCTGGGTACAGGCAATCCTCCTGCCTCAGCCTCCTGAGTAGCTGGGATTACAGGCACACACCACCATACCCAGCTAATTTTTTGTATTTTTAGTAGAGACAGGGTTTCACCATGTTGACCAGGATGGTCTCGATCTCTTGACCTCGTGATCCACCCGCCTTGGCCTCCCAAACTGCTGGGATTACAGGCTTGAGCCGCCGTATGTTGTTTAATTTTAAATATTTGGGGATACCAGATTTGTTATGGATCTCTAATTTAACTCCCTTGCATATTTTGCATAAAGTGTTCAATAAATGAGTTGTATCAAGTTCATTTATAGTGCTGAAGGTCTTTCATAGTCTTCCTAATTTTCTAATTGTTCTATCAACTACTGAAAGTGGGTAATTAAAATCTACAATTACTATTGTAAATAGCCTATTTCTCCTTTAATTTGTCAGTTTTTACTTCATTTATTTTGATGGTCTCATTAGATATATTTTTATAATTTTCATTTTCTCATGTATTGCCCCTTTTGTCACTACATTATGTCCCTGTCTCTAGTAACATTTCTTGCTTAAACTGTCTGACATTTACCCCAGCTCTCCTATGGCTACTATTTGCATGATCTTGCTTTTACTTTCAACCTATTTGTGTCTTTAACTCTAAAGTAGGGCCGGGTGTGGTGGCTCAGCCTGTAATCCCAGCACTTTGGGAGGCCGAGGTGGGAGGATCACGAGGTCAAGAGATCAAGACCATCCTGGTCAACATGGTGAAACCCCGTCTCTACTAAAAATACAAAAAATTAGCTGGGCATGGTGGCTGTAATCCCAGCTACTCGGGAGGCTGAGGCAGGAGAATGGCCTGAACCCAGGAAGTGGAGGTTGCGGTGAGCCGAGATCGCGCCATTGTACTCCAGCCTGGGTAACAAGAGCAAAACTCCGTCTCAAAAAAAAAAAAAAACTAAGGTATATCCATGACTGAACTAATAGCATAGAACTGTCTCTTGCCTTTTTATTTAGGCTAATCATCTCTACCTTTTGAATAGACAGTACATTCACATTTAATATAATTATTGATATGGCTGGACTTATGTATGCCATTTTGCTATTTTTGTCTTTGTTTTTTTTTTTTTTTTTTTTTTTACCTCTGCTTCTATCATCTTTTGTGTGAAGTATATTTCAGGGTACCATTTCAATCTTTTTTTTTTTTTTTTTTTGAGAGTGAATCTCACTTTGTCACCCAGCCTGCAGTACAGTGGGGCAATCTCAGTTCAATACAACCTCTGCCTCCCAAGCTCAAGCGATTCTCCCGCCTCAGCCTTCCAAGTAGCTGGGATTACAGGCACCCACCACCACACCTAGCTAGTTTTTTATTTTTAGTAGAGATGGGGTTTCACTATGTTGGCCAGGCTGGTCTCGAATTCCTGGCCTCAGGTGATCCACCTGCCTCTAACTCCCAAAGTGCTGGGATCACAGGCTGTGAGCCACCAAGCCTGGCCTGATTTTTTTTAAACTATACCTATTTTGTTGTTTTCTCAGTGGTTGCTCTAGGTCTCACGACATGCATCTTTACTTATGACAGTCTAATTTAATTCCAGGAAATATAGAAACTTGATCCAATGTATCTGCTATCCACCCCCTCCTTTCTATTATTGCCATATGTAACTTAGTAATACAATGGTATAATCCTTGCTCTATATAATCTTATGTCTTTTTTAAAAATTGAGAAGAAAAAACATAGGCGTATTTACTATTTCCAGTGTTCATCATTTCATCTTACGGATTTGAATTACTATCTGGTATGACTCCCTTTCAGCTCAAGGAATTTCCTTTAGTACTTTAAGACAGGTCCACTAGCAATAAATTGTCTTTTTAATGTGGGAAGTCTTTATTTTGCCTTCACTTTTGAAGAACAGTTTTCCTGGATATCGAATCTTAACAATTTTGTTTTTCTTTCCACACTTTGAATGTCATCCCATTACTGCCTTCAGGCATCCATTGCTTTTGATGAGAAGTTAGCCACAAAGCCTATTATTTTTCCTTCTTGTTGCTTTCAAGATTTTTTCCTTGTCCTTATCTTTCAACATTTTGACTCTGATGTGTGTTTATCATACTTGGTGTTAACAAACACCAATTATTAGGCTTCTGAAATCTGTAGATTAATGTTTACCATCACATTCAGAAAGTTTTTGCCATTATTTCTAATATTTTCTTGTCCCTTTCTCTCATTCCTCTCCATGTTTCTCATTACATACACGCTTACGTCGCACAGATCTCAGATTCCGTTCCTTTTTACTCAATCTTTTTTCTCTGTTCTTCATACTGAATATGTTTTATTCATCTAGCTGCAACGTCATCAATTCTTTCATCACCTCAAATTGGTTATTGAGTCTGTCCTTAATTTTTCATTTTAGCTTATTAATACTCTTCAACTCCAGTCCAGTGCTTCCATTTTTGTTCTTTTTTATAATTTCTCTATTGAAATTCTCTAGGTTCTGGGTCACTGTCATCATACTTCCCCTTTTAATTCTTTAAAAACTGTTCCCTTTATTTCTTTGGAATATCTATAATAGTTGCACTGAAGTCTTTGTGTGCTAGATGAAACATGTAGGATCACTCAGAGTTCCTACTGACTTCTTTTTCTAAGTATGTATCAGACTTTGTTCCTTTGCATGTCTTTTAATTTTTGTTGTGATACTGAACATTTAAAACAATGCACTTTTGGCAATTCTGGATTCTGACTTTTCCCCCACTAAGGTTGGTGATAATGATCAGTTTCTTTACTAACTTTCCTGCACTAAACCATGAAGACTGTCTCCTCTGCAATGTATAGCTTCCTGATGGCTCAGGTTTTCCCCCCACCTTGTTTTTATTTTAAAGCCTGAATTGCAGCAGTCACCCCTCTAACTGTATAGCTTACTACTCCATTAAAGATTGGTCAGAGATGGTAATCAAACACGTTGAGCTCTTTCACTACCTGCTGATGCAACTATGGTCAGGAAAAGGGAGTACTTACACTTCAGGCCTTCAAGTCTGTTCCAGTTCTTATTTTTTGCTGGACTTTCTCACACATCTTTGCATTACCCAGGGATGTGTGATGGTTTGGGCTGACATGGGTTTCTTTATTTTGGGGGGAGGGGGATAGGAGGGAGGGGGTTGAAGTCTTGCTCTGCTGCCCAGTCTGGAGTGCAGTGGCGCGATCTCAGCTCACTGCAACCTTCACCTCCTGGGCTCAAGAATTCTCCTGCCTCAGTCTCCCATGTAACTGGGACTACAGTTGTGTGCCACCATGCCCGGGTAATTTTTTGTATTTTAGTAGAGAAAGGGTTTCACTGTGTTGCCCAGGCTGGTCTCGAACTCCTGAGCTCAGGCCATCCACCAGCCTCAGCCTCCTAAAGTGCTAGGATTACAGGCATGAGCCACCTTGCCCAGCCTTTTTTTTTTTTTCCAAGACAGAGACTCACTCTGTCGCCCAGGCAGGAGTGTAGTGATGCAATCTCGGCTCATTGCCACCTCCACCTCCCAGGTTCAAGCGATTCTCCTGTCTCAGTCTCCAGAGCAGCTGGGATTACAGGCATGTGCCACCATGTCCAGCTAATTTTTGTATTTTTAGTAGAGATGGGGTTTCACCATGTTGATCAAGCTAGTCTTGAACTCCTGACCTTGGCTCACATGAGTTTCTGATGTGCATAAATATTCCAATCAACCCAGGATATCTGGAGTCCTTATCAAGCCCCTTGAAACTGTCTCACCTATCAGACCTCCTTGTTAAAGCCCTGGCTAGTCTGCTGGCCAACTGTTTATCCTAAACAGAACTGTAACCCCAGAGGAGCAGATTTGCCCTCCCTATTTCACTTGCCACCATGATCATCAAATTTAACTGACAACACTCCAAATCAAGTAAGCTCCTTCCTACAGCAGTTATAAAGCTACCTACTGGTTTTCATGGCCTGCCCCACCCTGCTTGAACTACTGCACTGTCAGGGCTGGGAGAAATAGAACAGGCCCAGGGAACACCACAAAACTCATGCTATTCTTATCCCAAGTTCAGTGGTTTTCATGAATAAATGCTTCTCAATTTGTTATAAGTCTTTAGTTGTTTTTGACAATTTTGGGAGAGAGAAAGTGTTGACCTCCTCAATCACTCATGCCAGAAATAAATCTCTTCCTCAGATACGTTTTTATAAACCTCTTAAGAGAAAATTCTGATCTCAGTGAAGTCAACCAAAACTATTTTCCTGAACTGAGACCCAAACTGCTTAAATATAACTTAATCTCAAAATTTCACTTAGGAGGAAAAACTTCCAGAGGAAGGCAGAGGTATAAACTCATCCTGGGATTATAGAATCGTTTTCAGCTCCAGACAGCAACAACCCAAAACTGTAAACAGTAGAGTTATTTTCAGTTGTCTTACCAAAAGTCATAACTACTGGAGTCTCTAGTGCCTTCCATGTGTATACACAAGTCCCAGAGCCAGTCATGAGTAGGGCAAAAGTACACAGAAAATCTCAGACCTTGTCACCAGGTAGGTACTCAAATAGGTCCCAGGGAAAGCAGTACATTGAATGTTACAGCTGGCCTTGGTCACTATGATTAAGTCCATCAGCATGCCTTGATGTCTATCATGAGTCCCTGGCCCTCCGGCCCAGGTCTTTAACTCTCAGCCCATCTGGTCATTAGCATTCCAAGACAAGAAGATCTGGGTCTTAATGCTTATACCCACAGCCAGTAACTGCGTGGCCTGAATATTTCTCTCTTCTATGTGCCAAATGTCAATCATCATTTAATACTTGGATTCTCACTGCATTTATCAGATCCCCATCCGCTCCCATCTCAGGCCTAGCAAATAATTCCTAATTAATCGATAAATCTATGCCCCTGAGTTTTCCCTGCCTGTTCATTGTCCTGTCTCAAATACCAGATTCTATAGTCAGTTTCTACAACCTCCAACCTGCCTGTTTCCTGACTGAAGTGATCGTGTCAGATAATTTCTCTCTTCTATTTATATTCTCCTTAGAATGCTCCTATAGCTTCTACTGAGTAGTCAATTGACCACAGCCTCTGAAAAGACAAATGGACACCTGATCCAATCTGGGCTTATACTCTTTCCTAAGTGTTTACAATTTGAACGCAAATACTTTAATCTGTGTCAAGCATGGGTGCTAGAAGTTTATGACAAGCCAGGGGAGGGGAGAGGCAGCCATTTTCTATCACAAACATAGAAACGAAGAATATCAGCCTAAAGAAAAAGAGAAGTTACCAACCAGAGGTACTAAAAAAAAAGCAGAAATGAGAGTTCACATAGCCAGAGATGGAAAAGAAATCCTGGTCTTGGTTCTTCATGAAAGTCAATTGCATGCTCTGCCATTGGGCCCCAAGAGAAACCCAGTACTTTGGGGCCAGGCAGGGTGGCTCACACCCGTAATCCCAGCACTTTGGGAGGCCAAGGCAGGCAGATCACTTGAGGTCAGGAGTTCAAAACCCGCCTGACCAACATGGTGAAACCCTGTCTCTACCAAAAATACAAAAAATTAGCTGGGTGAGGTGGCAGGCGTCTACAATTCCAGCTACTTGGGAGGCTGAGGCAGGTGAATCGCTTGAACCTAGGAGGCAGAGGGTGCAGTAAGCCCAGATCATGCCACTGCACTCCATCCAGCCTGAGCAACAGAGTGAGATTTCATCTCAAAAAAAAAAAAAAAAAAACAAACAGTACTTTCTAACAATGCCCCTATTTTAAACTAGCTGGAGAATGTTTCTGTTCCTTGCCATTAAACTACTCCAGAGAAAGAGAACCACTCAATCTCATAATTAACATTAATTGGATGAAAATGGAAAACGATGTTTAGGGCTTGGTTTACTGCCTTCTAGTTATGCTGGACAACTGAGGGGCCAAATGATGGGACACAAAACAAATCAACGAAAGTCTCTGAACAAAATCATTTACATGAAGGAAGGACTTTATTTCCTTCTCAATTACATAGAACTTCTCCATTCAACATAACAGAAAAACAATTCCTAAAAAAAAAATTGGTATTAAAAGTCACAAAGAATTCTGTCAACAGGACTGATCACATAACAAGTAGAAATCCTATCAACTCTATCAGAGCTAATATTATAAACACCTGTGAATACACAGTGAAACACACACATACACAAATGTTGAGATTTTGCTTTTAAGTCACAGCAAAAACACCCCCTTTCTGTTTTACACTTAGCATCAAAGGTTCACTGCACTGAGCCTCCTTCAGCTAGCCTGAGGCTATTTTTCTACCTTCTCCTCCTCCTTCCCAACCTCTCAGTCCCATGATTCTCAAGGTATAAATATAAAGGATCTTCCTGGTGAATTAATGAATTAATCCAACATTCAACCATCTTATGAGTGACTGGTGTTCAATTTATTTCTGCCTATGATTAAAAGCTACCTGCCAGTAACTTGTTAAGTGACATTAATACAATTCAATGTTTATAAACTAATGAGATCCTAGTATTCTCCTAAGCCTAGTTGCCAAAATGGGTAGAAAAGTTGCAAAGATCCCTCTGCAAATGCACACATAAGATCAGCTGGAAATCTTACAGTTCTTAGAAGAACTCTATTGTCACTGTTGAGAAAATTAGTGGTAGTTTTCAGTTGCTATTTTTGCTTTACTCTTCCATTACAGTTCATTCAGCAGCATCATTTTCAAGTTAGTTTGACACATGTGGTGTATAATGATAGGTATTACCTTAACAGTATCCTTATTTTGAAATTTTCCAGTAATTAAATCTTGACATACATAACGTCATGTTTCAAGCATGAGCTGTACCTCAGTTGCTTAAAGTGCATTTATCATCTTTACTCCAAATCTATTTGTACATAATAGTCCATTACCAATGCATTATTATGAACTGGAAAGCAGGAATATGCAGGTTAAGTAGATATTTATGTGCCTAAGTCAGCTAAGGTTAAAAAAAAAAGAAAAAAGCTGGCATCATTGCCATAAGCAAGCAATCAGGTCTCATTGTTTACAGCCTAGTGGTCTTCCCCAAACACTGCCTTAATTTTCACAGCCCTATAAATTCTATCCACCACTTTATGGAATCTCATACCCCTTTAACTGAACTTCTTCCTTCACCACTGTTTTAAACAATTCCTTGGCAAGAAAATCTGTTCTCCCATTTCCATTTTTATTTAAAAAAAAAAAAAAGCCCA
This sequence comes from Callithrix jacchus, assembly GCF_049354715.1. NCBI lineage: Eukaryota > Metazoa > Chordata > Mammalia > Primates > Cebidae > Callithrix > Callithrix jacchus. The sequence goes on from NC_133502.1 coordinate 173,320,999, forward strand.
CATCTGAGACAACATTCATAAACACTCCTTTCTCCATGCCCAAGGAATGGAGTGTCAGACCCCAGAACAGCAAGGAGCCATTAATGCCTTTTCCTGAAATCTCTCTGCAAGTAGATTTCTTTTTATCATTATTAAAGTAGGTTTCAAGTACATCCTTCTCACCCCTACTCTCCAAACTCAGATCCCCTTGCATTAAGGGTCTACTCTATTACTTTAACCTTCAGTCCCTATTACCTTCTATTCCCAATATTCAAAGAAAAGTGAGCAATGGATACCCACTGAGTAAGTCAAGATTTTGAAGCTTGAGGCGCAAGGGAAGGGAGACAGAAAAATGGATTCCCATGTGAATTTGTTGTTGTTGTTGTTGTTGTTGTTAAGAGATACAGAGTCTCACTATGCTGCCCAGGCTGGTCTTGAACTCTGAAGCTCAAGCAATCCTCCTGCCTCAGCCTCCTGAGGAGTTTGGACTATAGGCCTCAGGTACTTTTAGAGTTTTCATACATGCTCTTAGAATGACCTAAAGGTACAACTCCCTTCTCCAAGATCTTGAAGCCTAGCTATACCACTGTCAGAAAATCTTGTTCTGAGTTTTGCAAGCACAGTTTTTCTTCTATTTTTTAAAGTGCTCTTCACTCTTCAGTTAGGGCCTGTTGCCACCTAATGGACTAAACTGGCATACCCACCAATACTTTATTGCAGGTTCTCACCTCTGTGTTTCCAAAACAGACCACTAGATGGAGACTTCAAAACTGATGGAGGAGGCAAGAGCTCTTACACTTATCCAGAAAGTCTTTTAGTTGGTTTATGACTACACAAAAAATTAAACTAATGCAGATTCAACAATGAAAGGGAATATGCACAAAATGACAAACTAAGGAAAAATAAAAGTCTTTTGGAGGCCTGGAGTAAAGGTTCATACCTGTAATCCCAGCACTTTGGGAGGCTGAGGCAAGCAGACCACTTGAGGCCAGGAGTTGGAGATCAGCTTGATCAACAAGGTGAAACCCCTTCTCTACTAAAAATACAAAAAAATTAGCTGGGTGGGGTGGCAAGAACCTGTAGTTCCAGCTACTCAGGAGGCTGAAGTACAAGAATTGCTCAAACCTGGGAGGCAAAGGATGCAGTAAGCCACAATCACGTCACTGCACTCCAGCCAGGGCAACAAAATAAGACCCTGTCTCAAAACAAAACAAAAAGTCTTTGGAAGCAATATGGAACAAAGGTTAAAACACAGGTTTTGGCTCTTCTACACATAATCACAAAAATCCATTAACAAAACATTACCAAGTTGAATTCAGCAACATTTGACAATTTTATCACTGACTACATGAGGTCTATTTCAGGATTAAAAGGCTAGCTTGAGTTTCAAAATTCAATCAGTGTAATTTACCATATTAAGTCTAAACCGTCTAGATGCAGAATTCATCTGAAAATTTAAATGATTTACAGATTAGTAATTATTAATCTGAAACTAACACCACTCAAGATTTTTAAAAAAAACTCTTGGCACACTAGGAATAAAATTTTCTCAAGCTGATAAAGGACATCCACAAAAAAACCTAAAGCTTCCTAATTTCAAAATTTACAAAGCTACTATAATCAAAAACAGTGTGGTATTAACATAATGACAGACATAAATCAATGGAATAAAATAGGGAGCCCAGTACTAAACCCTCATATACATGGTCAAACAATTTTTGTCAAGGTTACCAAGAACACTCAATGGAGAAAGAATAGTCACATGGTACTGATAAAATATCCACATGCAAAAAAATGAATCTGCCCTTAACCATTTTTTTTGAGACACAGTCTTGCTCTGTCACCCAGGCTGGAGTGCAGTAGCACGATCTCGGCTATCACCTCCACCTCTTGGATTCAAGCAATTCTGCCTCAGCCTCCCAAGTGGCTGGGACTACAGGAGTGCACCACTACACCAAGCTAATTTTTGTATTTTTAGTAGAGATGCAGTTACACCATCTTGGCCAGACTGGTCTCAATCTCATGATCCCCCCAGCCTCGGCCTCTCAAAGTGCTTGGATTACAGGCAGGAACCACTGCGCCCAGCCTGGCCTTTAGGTACACCACACACAAAAATTAACTCAAAATGTACCAGACTTAAACATAAGCCCTAGAACTACAAAACTTTTAGGAAAAAAAAACATGGAGACAACTTCATGACATTGGCTTTGGCAATGGTTTCTTGGATATGATACAAAACGCATAGGCAACTAAATAAAAAATTACTTGATAATATGAAAATGTAAAACTTCTGTGCATCAAAGGACACAACAGAATGAAAAAACCTAGAGAATGAATGAAAATATTTGAAAATCATGTATCTGTTAAGGGATTAATATACGGAATATAGAAAGAACTCCTACAACTAAAACAAAAACCCATAAAGAATCCAATTAAATAGTCAAAAGACCTCAACAAACACTTCTCCAAAGACACACAAATGGTCAATAAGTACATGAAAAGATGCTCAATATCACTTGTCATTAGGGAAATGCAAATCAAAGCCACAATGAGATACTGTCTCACAAACATTAGGAGAGCTTCTATCAAAAACACAGTAAATAACTGTTGGAGAGAATATGGAGAAACTGGAACCCTAGCGTACTGCTGGTAAGAATGTAAAATGGTGCAGCAGCTGTGGGAAACCAATACAATGACTCCTCAAAAAGTAAAAACAGAATTACCATAGGGTCCAGCAATTCCACTTCCGGGTATATACCTCAAAGAATTAAAAGTAGGGACGTGAAGAGAGACACCCATGTAAACCCATGTTTATAGCAGCATTAGTCACAATAACCAAAAGGTAAAAGCAACCCAAGTGTCCATCAATAGGTGAATGGATCAACAAAATGTGATCTATACATACAATGGAATCTTATTCAGCCTCAAAAATGAATGAAATTCTAATACTCTACAACATAAACTTTAAGCACTAAGGGAAATAAGCCAGTCACAAAAGGACAAAACTGTATGATTCTACTTAAATGAGGTACCTAGAGTAGACAAATTCATAGAGACAAAAAGTAGAATGGTGGTCACCAGGAACTGGGGAGAATGGGTAGTTTCTGTTAATGGGTATAGAACGTCAGTTTTGCTATATGAGAAGAGTTCTGTAGACAGATGGTGGTGGATGGCTGTACAACCAGGGTAAATGAACTTAATGCAACTGATCAGCACATTTAAAAACTGTTAAGATGGTAAATGTAATGTCATGTATATTTAACCACAATTCCAAAAAAAAAAAAAAAAGCCCAACAGAGTTGTCATCATACTTGATAGTGAAATTGAACTCCTTCCCCCTGAGATTAAGAACAAGGCAAGAATGTCATTCTCACCATTTCTATCTACCTACTGTACTAGAAATCTCAGCCAGTGCAATAAGAAAAATAAGTCATAAACATCAAAAAGGAATAATTGTCTTTATTCACAGATGTACACATAAAAAATCCCAAGGAATTCATTTTTTAAAGTTACTACTACTAGCAAACAAATTTAACAATGTCGCAAGATACAAACAACATATAAAAATCAACTGCATTTATATATACCAGCAACAATTGGAAAATAAAATTTAAAAATAATAACATTTACTATTAACAGTAAAAAACAAAATACTTAAGGATGAAGATGTATAAGATCTCAACACTCAACTATTAAAAAAATTAATGAGAAAAAATAAAGATGACCTAAATAAGAAGAAAAATACACTGACTTCATGGATCAGAAGACTCAATATTGGCCAGCCATGGTGGCTCACACCTGTAATCCTCGCATTTTGGGAGGCCGAGGTGGGAGGATCACGAGGTCAAGAGATCAAGACCATCCTGACCAACATGATGAAACCCCATCTCCAAGAAAAATACAAAAATTAGCTTAGCGTGATGGCTCATGCCTAGTCCCAGCTACCAGGGAGGCTGAGGCAGGAGAATCACTTGAAACAGGGATGCAGAGGATGCAGTGAGCTGAGATTGCACCACTCCAGCTTGGCAACAGAGCGAGACTCCATCTCAAAAAAGAAGAAAAAAAAAAAAAGACAACTCAGTATTATTGACTGGGTATGGTGGCTTGCACCTGTAAACCCAGTGCTTTGGGAGGGTGAGGTGAGAGGACAGCTTGAGGCCAGAAGTTTGAGACCAGACCAGCCTGGGGAACATAATGAGACTCCATCTCTACAAAAATATGTATTTTTTTTTTTTTTAGAAAACTGGCCGGGTGTGTTAGTGAGTGCCTGTAGTCCCAGCTACTCCAGAGGCTGGGCCAAGAGGATCCCTTGAGGCCAGGAGTTTGAGGCTACAGTGAGCTATGATTGTGCCACTGTACTCCAACCTCAGTAACAGAGTGAGACCCAGTCTCTAAAAAAATAAAATTTTTTTAAATTTAAGAGACCCAATATTATTAAGATGACAACTTTTCCAAAATTGATAGAGTCAATGCAATTCAATAAAAATCTCAAGCAGGCTTTTTTGAGAAAGGAAGGAAGAAAGAAAAGAATGAAAAAGAAAAGAAAAGGAAGGGAAAAAGAAAAGAGAGGGAAGGAGAAAGGAAAGGAAAAGAAAGGAAAGTGAGGGAGGAAGGAAGGAAAGAAAGGGAAGGAAGGAGGAAAGGAAAGAAGGGGGAAGGAGGGAAGGGGGAGGGGGGAGGGAAGGAGGGAGGGAAAAGAAAATTCATCAGCTAATTCTGAAATTTACATGGAAATGAAAAAAAAAGCTACGATAGCCAAATATTCAAAACAACTTTGAAAAGGAAGGATGGAGTTGGAGTTGGAGGACTACTTCTATCTGATTTCAAGATCTATTATCGAGTTATAGTAATCAAGACACTATGGTATTTGTAAAAAGGTAAAAAGATTAATAGAAGAGAATACAGAGTTCATAAAATAGACTCACAATTATTTTTCAGCAAGAACATCAAAATACTCAACAACTAGGTGCTGTGGCTCATGCCTAAAATCCTAGTACTTTGGGAGGCCAAGGCAGACAGATCACTTGAAGCCAGGAGTTTGAGACCAGCCTGACCAACACAGTGAAACTCCATCTCTACCAAAAATTAAAAAATTAGCCTGGCATAGTGGTGCACACCTGTGGTCCCAGCTACTTGGGAGGCTGAGGTGAAAGGATCGTTTGTGCCCCAGGAAAAGGAGGCTACAGTGAGCCATGATCATGCCACTGCACTCCAGCCTGGGCAACAGAGTGAGACCCTGTCTCAAAAAAATAAAATGCAATGAAGAAAGCCTTTTCAACAAATAGTGCCAAACAAACAAATTCTCTTATTAAAAAGACTGATTCCTAACTCATAATATAGAAAAAAAAAATTGAGATAAATTATAGACATAAAGGTAAAAGCTAAAATCATACTGTTTCTAGTAGAAAACAGCATATCTCTGCAACCTCAGGTTAGGACAAGATTTGTACAAAGGACACAGAAAATGATAATCATCAAATATTAAAAATTAATAAATTGGACTTCATAAAAAGTTTCAAGTTCTGTTCCTCACAAAACATGTTAAAATTAAAAAGGAGCCATAGACTAGGAGACAATATTTCCACACATATCTGATGTAGTTATATCTAGAATAGCAAACACCTACCACTCAATACTTGAACACACATAAATTTTTTTTTTTTTTTTTTTTGAGACCGAATCTCGGTCTGTCACCCAGGCTGCAGTGCAGTGGTACAATCTTGGCTCACTGCAACCTCCGCCTCTCGGGTTCAAGCAATTCTCATGCCTCATCCTCCCAAGTAAGCTGGTAATGCAAGTGTGTGCCACCACATCCAGCTAATTTTTGAATTTTTAATAGAGACAGGGTTTTGCCATGTTGCTTTGCCCAGGCTGGTCTCAAACTCCTGGGCTCAAGCAATCCACCTGCCTTGGCCTCTTGAAGTGCTGGGATTACAGGCGTGAGCCATCGCGCCCAGCCACATGAATTTACCAAAAGATTTGAACACTTTTAAGAGATGACACATGAATGACCGGTAAGTACATGAAAAAGTGACCAATATTAATAGTCATCAAGAAATGCAAGTTAAAACCCCATCAATCCTATTACAATGCTCACTAGAATGACTAAAATTTAAAAAACCAGCAATAACAAATGCTTGCAAAGATGTGGAACTGAAACTCATATACTACTGGAACTAAGATGTATAAACATTTTGGAAATCTGTTTGGAAATTTCATAAAAATTTTAACATACAACTACCATATGACCCAATAATTCCTAGATATATGAGTAAGAGAAATAAAAACACAGGTCCATAAAAACCTTATACAAGAAATTTTATAGCTGCTTTATTCATAATAACCAAAAACTAGAAGCAGCCCAGGTATCAACAGGTAAATAAACTATGGTACAGTGAAAGGAATACTCCTCAACAATAAAAAGGAATGAACTACTAATACCAACAACATGGATGAGTCTCAGACATCATGCTGAAACAAGCACAAAAGAGCACATATTGTTTGACTGTATATACATGACATTTTAGAACAGGCAAAACTTATCTATCATGATGGAAACCAGAAGTTAATTGCGTTTTGGGGCAGAGTAGTGGGATGGACTGGGAAAAGTATAAGGAAATTTTCCAAAGGGATGGAAATGTTCTGTATCTTGGTGAATTTGGATTACTAGGGTGCACACATTTATAGAAATGCTTAAACTTTATATTTTAGATCTATGTGTTTCATTGTATGTAAATCACACCTCAATTTTAAAAAGATAAACAGGGCTTTGGGATCACACAGGGTTCAGCTCTGCCACTTACCAGCTGTGTGACCTTGGCCAAGTGTTAAACTGTCAGTTTCCTCATCTGTAAAATGGGGAGAACAAGAGTTGAGAATAACCTTCTAGAGCTTCCAGGAAGAATAAATAAATGTTTTAAAATCATTAACATACAGTAAATACTCATTAAATATTAACGACAAGAAATCAGAAACCTTTCATCTTATATTTTCACAAAGGATAAACGTAGGACTAGAGCAGCTAATTACTGAAAAATTCACATATATTATCTCACTTATTTTTAAAACAACATTTAACAAAAATTACTACTGTTTCAAAGATGAACAAACTGAGCTTCACAGGTTGCCCGTGCTACTCAGCAAGAAAGTAGCAAGGCCAGGATGCAAACTTTCACTCATGTTTTTCCACTGTACCATGAGACCCTGCATTTCATTAGGGTCACTTTCAGGAGGTATCCCTCAGACTGTCAGGAAGCTCCCTCCATTATCAATAGTGCTGGCTCAAGCCTCAAGCCTGACACTGAAAAGGAGGCAAATTCTGATGACTTTACTAGTGAATAGAAACAGGATTCCAAGTAGAAGCCTGAAGATGCTGTAGAAGGCTTTAATTTTGTTCTTAGGCTTCCAAGGCAGTTCCTGCTACTTGAGGACTCTGATTCCCTTCCTTAGAACAATATCAAGATATGAGAATTCTGGCCGTGTGCAGTGGCTCTCACCTGTATTCCCAGCACAATGGGAGGCCAAAGTGGGCAGATCACGAAGTCAAGAGATCAAAACCATCCTGGCCAACATGATAAAACCCCGTGTCTACTAAAAATACAAAAATTAGCTGGGCATGATGGTGTGAGCCTGTAGTCCCAGCTACTCGGGAGCCTGAGGCAGAAGAATCGCTTGAACCCGGGAGGTGGATGTTGCAATGAGCCAAAATCGCATCACGGCACTCCAGCCTGGTAACAGAGACTCCGTCTCAAAAAAAAAAGATAATTCTGAACGTAAAATCTGTGCTTTAATGGAAGCTAGAACCTATGTCGCTCAATTTGGCAGAATAGCCTTGGAAATTTGGCAGCTAAAATGAAAGAATTTTTTAAATACATATATTTTTTCTTAATAATGCAATGTCCTTAAAAACAGAAAACTCCGAAAGATACCCTGTAATCTCATTTTCCCAAAAACACCACTATTACCAGTTTATCACCTTCCAGACTAAAAATTTGTCTTCTCCTTAAGTTTACAGCATCCCATTGCATGAAAAACCACAATCCATTTATTGAATAACCTATTAAACTTCAATGGCTTTTTGTTTGTTTTTTAAAATTAAAGATAGGGTCTCTCATTCTGTTGCCCAGGCTGGAGTGCAGTGATCCGATCTTGGCTCACTGCAGCCTCCATCTCCTGGGCTCAAGCAATCCTCCCACCCCAGGCTTCCCAGTAACTTGGACGACAACCATGTGCCACCAATGCCCGGTTATCCAATATTTTTACTATTTTAAATGCTAGCCGGGCGTGGTGGCTCACACCTGTCATCCCAGCACTTTGGGAGGCGAAGGCGGGTGATCACCTGAGGTCAGGAGTTTGAGACCAGCCTGACCAACATGGAGAAAAGCCATCTCTACTAAAAATACAAAATTATCCTGGTGGCACACGCCTGTGATACCAGCTACTTGGGAGGTTGTGGCAGGACAAACACTTGAACCCAGGAGGCGGAGGTTGTCAGGGGGCCGAGATCACACCACTGCACTCCAGCCCAGGCAACAAGAACAAAACTCTGTCTCAAAAAAAATAAAATAAATAAATGCTAAAAGAAGCATCTGCAAACATACATTTTTCATAAGTGTCAAATATTTAGGATAAATTCCTAGATGTATGAATTGCTAAATCTAAATTTTCTTTTGTGAGGGTTGGGGGTAGAGACAGGGTCTCACTCTGTTGCCCAGGTTGGAGTGCAGTAGTGTGATCACAACTCATTGTAGCCTTGACCTCCCAGGCTCAAGTGATTCTCCCACCTCATCCTCCCAAGCAGCTGGGACTACAGGCATGTGCCACCACACCCAGTTAATTTTTGTATAATTTGTAAAGATGAGGTTTTTCCTTGTTGCCCAGGCTGGTCTCAAACACCTGGGCTCAAGGGATCCACAAAGTGCTGGGATTACAGGAGTGAGCTACCTTGCCTGCCTGTCATTTTTAATTTTACATTTTTAAATTTTAAACTGCTAAGTCTGTAAAAATAACCTGTATGTTGTCAGTTTTGATAAATACTAGATTACATTTTTTTTTCTTTTACTCATCTTTGTATCGGTTCTTTGGGGTATAGATTACATTTTTTAAGAGTTCCCACTTTCCCACACTCTCATCATCCCTGAAAATTATAATTATTTAATGTAGGAGCTGCAAACTCAATGCCTACAGAATACTAGCAGGAAACATAAATGGGTAAAGGAGGCCACCAAGGTTTTGTGAAACCCTGAGAGCACATGCTCATTTAAAGAAGGCAGCAGGCTAAGCACAGTGGCTCACGCCTGTAATCCCAGCACTCTGGGAAGCCAAGGTGGGTGGATTGCTTGAGCCCAGGAGTTGAAGACCAACCTGAGCAACGTGGTGAAACCCTATCTCTACAAAAAAACAAAAAAATTAGGCTGGCATGGTACCGCGTGCCTGTAGTCCCAGCTACACGGGAGACTCGGGTGGGAAGGACTGTTCAAGCCCAGGAGGTAGAGACTGCAATAAGCCATGATTGCACTCCAGCCCGGGTGAAAAGGCAAGACCCTGTGTCCAATCAATCAATCAATATAAAGAAGGCAGCCACTACTCTGTTCCACCCAGCAGATGCCACATAGAAATCTGAGCTCAATGTTAGATATTACAATTTATCAAGAAAGCCAGAAATCTGAAGTTCTTTGAAACTCTTGCACATTTGGGTTTTTTTTTTTTTCGAGAAAGAGTTTCGCTCCTGCAGCCCACGCTGGAATGCAATGGCACAATACCAGCTCACTGCAGCCTCCACCTCCCAGGTTCAAGCAATTCTCCAGCCTCCTCAGCCTCCCGAGTAGCTGGGATTACAAGCATGCACCATCATACCCAGCTAATTTTATATTTTTAGTAGAGACAGGATTTCACCATGTTGGTCAGGCTGGTCTCAAACTCCTGACCTCACGTGCTCCACCCGCCCTGGCCTCCCAAAGTGCTGAAGTACAGGCGTCAACCACCACGCCGGCCATCTTTAATGTTTTAAGTGTTGACAATGTGCTTTTATTTAAATATCCTGGAAGTCAAACAAAATAAATCTATAGGCCAGGCCGGACTACACTTAGGACATGGAATTTTGTACTAACAGATGAAAAAGATCTTACCATTATATTTTGACTTTGAATCTTATTCCATAGTTTTTATTTTCTTATGCTTACCAACAAAGCACATTCAATTTCGGTTCATAGTGACTGTCAGCTCTCTTCAAAGAGAGAGGCTTTTCTGTCAGATCATATTAATGACAAATACTGGACCAAAATAAAACAAAAACAAAATAATTTCAGGTAAAGAGGAAAAGAGTAGTCCTGGTTGACCAAAGAATACCCAGAAAAGGCCTCATTTGGAACTGAGTTGTTTTAGTCTCAGCATGCTTAGAATATATCAGATATTTAGAGAAAATGCAAATTTGTAAATAAGAGAGTGGCTTTAATCTAGGATATCCCCCCAGTACTGACATATTTGCTTAACATAGAAAGTTTTCTCTTTGGCAAGTGATCAAAAAAGGAAGAGATTTCCCATGTACTCCCTTGTTATCAAATATTGAATTTAAGCAAACCCCTTCAGCTTTTTTTAAAATAAAATAAACATTTATTAAAAATCTTTGCCTCATCTGACAATGTTACTACAATACTGCTCCCATGGAAAGAACACTTGCAGAATCTATCTAGCCTCAGAACTTCTTCTCATTCCTTCTTAGTCATCCATTAAAACTCCAGACTTAAATGTTCAAGCATTTCCTTCACCCATCAGAGACAGTGGCAGACATCCACGACTACCCAAGGACCCAACAACCGCCTTTGAATGCAACTATCTTTTCATCAATTGTAAACAAGTGCTAAACTCTTTGGCTCCATAGGGAATCCCTACGAAGTGAGTATAAACTCTGAAATAGGGGCAGAGGTCAAGGGGATGAGAGTTCAGCCTAAGCTCTGGATCTCATACCACCCTTACCCTGATCAAAAGAATCCTTATCAGAAGGCAACTCCTTAGCAAAAGGTCACAGTCAGAAGAGTTGATCTAGTAGCGATGCCACAGAATCAACTGAAGCTTTGGAAGCAGGCACTCAGAATTGTTACGAATGTGACACAGCAAAATCACTAACAATGTTGTAGCAGAAAAGGGACATAAAGGGAGAAAACAAGGGAGATTTGTGAACTATCTTAAGTTGCTTCAGGAAAGAACTTACTTGAAAAATAGTGGAATAATCCCAAATCTGAGTCACAGAAGATATCTCTGGGAACCTACTCCACAATGAATCATTCTACTTTGTATCCAACACCATCCCAATGCATGCAGAAGAGGCCCAATGACACTTCAAAAATAGCCTTCATTCTTTTGTACACAAAAAGCCTCACTATATTTAAGTCATTACACTGCCTTAAAGTCTTCCACCATGGGCACTTGAGATTTGTCACAATCAAGAAAGCTAGAGACAGGATAGAAATTAATTATTTAATAAAGCAGGAGCTCTGAAATCTCAGATAGGTACTTCACTAAGTACTTGGGGGTAAGTCATTTAATCTCTTCAGGCCTCAATGTTCTCATCTGTAAGATGGGGTTTGTATCTTTTTAAACAAGTCTTATGAATGCTTAATAAAAAATGCATGTGAAACATTCTATGCATAATAAATATTAGCCATCCTTACTATGATGTGTTAAAAGACCTATCTGCCTTCCTGACTAAACCAGAATCCTTTCTGGGTACTATGTCTCAGCTTGGCACCCAAAGTAGGGAAGGAGAAAAGAGTAACTGTGTTAAATGAACTAGGTATTACCAAGTCAAACTTAAAATCAGATCATATTATATGATATAATCCTTCTCATGCTTACTGAATATATGCTAAGTGCCTGGCACATAAGGAATATCCAGTAAATGACAATTTCCTTTTTTTTTTTTCTTCTTCACCTGAAACAATCTTAAGTACATTCTCTGCAGACAACACTTGGGCTTATATAAACTACTTTATGAGACCAAAAATTGTGACATATAGTTTGACAACTAGGAATGAACCCATTACGACATGTGACAGAATACTGGAATTTTAGATAAAATCTATGGGTAATCTATGGGTACTCTAGCTGAGATGTACACCTCTCTTTTGTAGGTGAAAGAATCCATAAAAAATCTCTTTGGAATCCCAAAACACGTGACAGTTGAATGCAAAGCCAGAGCAAGTTCGTGGTGTCAGGCTTTCTTTATATCTTTCCTGTTATCTTGTTTTTTTCATCTTGCCTGTTCATCCTACCAACACACGTAGATCTCTCCTTGGTGAGCGTCTACCAATAATGGCAAGATACACCAAAAATTAATTTAACTTACTTCTTTTTAAGACTGGGTCTCACCAGGCTAGAATGCAGTGATGCAATCTCTCAGCTCACTAGAGCCTCAATCTCCAGGGCCTCAGGTGATCCTCCCACCTCAACCTCCCAAGTAACTGGGACTACAGGTACATGCCACAAGACCTGGCTAATTTTTTGTATTTTTTCTGTAGAGTCGGGGTTTCATCACATTGCCCAGGCTGGTCTCAAACTCCTAGGCTCAAGATAATTTGCCCACCTCAGCCGCCCAAAGTGCTAGGATTACAGGTATGATCCACCATGCCCAGCACTTAACTTTCAAGTCTCTTTTAAAATAGTCATATAAATATATATGCATACAAGCTATATTATACTAACATATACTATATATTAATATATAGTATATTATTTATTATAGATATTTTATATATGCTATATCATTTATATAGGTCCTTGATCAGTAATACACTTTATTTTTTAAAGTCTAAGTAAACAGAAATCCATGGTTAATAGTCAGATTTTAAATTTTACAAACTTTTTCTTCAGTATGCTTTCTTATGAAACCTTGCTATTGACAAAATATAAAGTGTATAATTCAAGTATCTGTTTTATATAAGCAAAAGGTTAACCTGTTCAGTCTCCTAAGAGGTTAAATGTGTTGGCATATGGTCATTTGGGAGGTTACCTGCTGCTGGCTGGGGGAAGGAGACCAAAACACCCAAACAGTCACCCAGATGGTAAAGAAGTCCGAACCAAAATGGTCCGCAGTATATGAGCTCTTCTATTCAAGTGACTGAAGTATTTACTTGAGTCTATGGTCATACCACCCTGAACGCACCCAATCTCATCTGAACTATCTACTTTGAGCAGTAACTTACACCTGCTAACATCTTTGTGTCATTAAAGAAACACAGGCTTGGGAAGCCAAGGTGGGTAGATCTCTAGGTCAGGAGATCGAGAATGTCCTGGCTAACACAGTGAAACCCCGTCTCTACTAAAAAATAAAAATAAAAAATGGCCAGGTGTGGTGGCATGTGCCTGTAGCCCCAGCTACTCGAGAGGCTGAGGCAGGAGAATCACTTGAACCCAGGAGGCAGAGGTTGCAGTGAACCGATATTGCTCCACTATACTCCAGCCTGGGCAACAGAGCGAGACTCAGTCTCAAAAAAAAGAAAAAGAAAAAAAACAGAGGTTAGTGTAATGGAATAAAACACAGTTTCAACAGCCTATTAGTGCGGAAAAACTGAGAATTTCAACATTATACTACATAGCCTAGAATAGCACATACTTAATAGTATTTACCATATGTCAACCACTATTCTAAACTTTAAATATATTATACTTCATTTAATCCTCACAGCAATCCAACAAAATAGAAATACATTTTACTGTCTTCATTTCACAGATGAGAAAACGAAGGCAGAGAGTTTAAGTAATTTAACCAAGATTACAGTGAGGCTAAGTAGAATCCAAGCAATCTTGAGCCAGAGTCCATGTTCTTAATTATAAGAAGTTTTGGCTTGCATTAAAAAACTAAAGCACTCATCCGAAATGCAGACAAAAAATTCATATACAAACGTGTTCACTGTGGCATTATTTATGATTTAGAAAAAACTGAAAATCTAAATAAATGCTCAACAATAGGAAAATGGTTAAACACATCATGATAAAGCCATTTACTTATTTAATGAAATATACTTCCACTAAAAATACTTGCGAAAATTGTTTCATGACTTGGGACGATGTTGCCAGTGTAATACAGAGTAGGGAAAAACAAACAGGATAAAAAACTGTATATATATTACACATAGATTCCTAATTACATAAAAGATGGGATACAATCTGGAAGGAAGTATTTCTCAAACGTGAAGGAACGGCTATTTCTAGGTGGTGAGATTAGAGATGCTTATATTTTCTTTTAGTGTTTTCCACAGTGAACATACATTATTTTACTACCAGCTTAAAAACAATTTTTTTCTTTTAATCAAGCTATACTTAAAAAAAAAAAAAAAACAACCAACAACTAAAAAACTTCTAATATGTCTAACTTCAAATAGGTATTTTCCTCGGGATTATATCCTTTGTACATCAGACAACATACCAAATACCAAAAAAAAAAATTCAATTTTCAACTTTGGAAACAATTTTGGTCAATGTTTACTCTCAGTGTAATTACTTGTAGGATTATGTTACAAGAGGAGAAATGGACTTCATTATATTATATGTACATCAAAAATTCAGGAATAGCGTTCCTGAAATAGACAATAAGAGATCAAAAGTTTAGGGAGGAAGAACAACCGTTGCTAATCCAACTATTTACCCTTTGACCCTCTATCTGGCCAGAAATTGAACACTATCAACTGTTTCCCTGTATTATGTGCTGTTTACAATCCCTAAGAGGCATGAAAGGAATTAATAATTTAGCCTAGAAAGCTGACAGCCTTTATAGGGAAGCCCCTTGTCTATGGGACAGAAATCAGAGCAAGTAGCTGTCCTGAAGTCACAGGTCCCTTTACTGTTCCTGTTTTATAGCCTAATTGGCCCCCAAACATAAATCAATTATTTCTCCTGTTTTAAGCAACAATGACTTCTATTCTCTAACTTCCCTTGTATCAAGTCAGTCCTTGTTCTCTTGAGTTTTACAACTACACGATAAACACGATGGGTGAGGAAAAAACTCGGGGACCAGGGCAGACTGGGGTTATTTGGAAACAGAAGCACAGAAAGGTTATGCTGTTTTGAACTTCTCTTGACCTTTGACTGACCCTGTCCCTAGCTTATGCTAATGGACATGGTACAGGGACACTTCTTGTAGAAATGAACTTAGCCTGAACCTGTGCCATAACATTGGACTCCAAGAAGCCCAGGAATCATAGGAAGGCAGCCAGAGTGTGAACAGCTGCCCAGATTCTGAGCATGGCTGCCCATCTGCTCTATCACATTATAGGTATTTTTTTTTTTAAAGAAAAAAAAAAAGCAAAGCCATTTAATTGGATAAAGTCAGTCCTTCCTCAACTAGTTCCAACACATGACACCTGTTGTCCCAAACCTGCTGCCTACAACCACTGCCATGCACAACTGAAAATTAGCAACAAAATATTTCCTGTTCCAAAATAAGGGAGTGTGAGCAGCAGGCTTTCCTATCAGGAATCTGGGGAATGGGGGACAATATTTGGGTCTCCAAATTCCAAAGATACGACACAAGGAAATCCCTAATATTCTTAAAAGTAATGTAGGGCTCAGCATGGTAATCTCAGCGCTTTGGGAGACCAAGGGAGGAGGATCACTTGAGGCCAGGAGTTCGAAACCAGCCTGGGCAGCATGGCAAAACTTCATCTCTACAAAACATAGAAGAATTTGTCAGGCATGGTGGCATGTACATGCAGTCACAGCTACTCAGGAGGCTGAGGTGGGAGGATCACTTGAGCCCAGAAGGTCAAGGCTGCAGTGAGCCATGACTGCCACGGCACTGTAGCCTAGGCAAAAGAGTGAGCCCCTGTCTCAAATTAAATAAACAAAAGTCACTTGGAATTAACTAACATAGGAGATGTTATTCCTTCCCAGTCAGAATCCCCAGATTATGCAGTATCAAAAACCACAGCCAATTTAACACAACACAGACAGCCCATCTCAGTCTTGATGCTTTCTATCACTTGGTAGGGCTGAACATGCTCATTTGAGCACCAAAATTAATAGTCTGAGATAATTTTATTTTTGTCTAATCATTTTTAGAATAATCAGATCCTTACGTATTTCCTCAAAGAGAAAAATTAAAATATTACTAAGTTCATAATAATATCGGAATTGCTGAGACTACTACTCACATACACTAAGTACACATTTTTTGGTTTGCTTTTTGTTTTTGAGACAGGGTCTTGCTCTGTCACCTAGGCTGGAATGGAGTCATGTGATGATCATGGCTAACTGCAGCTTTCACCTCCTTAAGCCATCCTCCCACCTCACCCTCTCACATAGCTGGGACCACAGGCACATGCAACCACATCCGGTTAATTTTCTTTGTAGAGACAGGGCTCCCTATGTTGCCCAAGCTGGTCTCAAACTCCTGGACTCAAATGATCCTCCAGCCTTGGCCTCCCAAAGTACTGGAATTACAGGCATGAGCCATCACACCCTGCCACTTTTTTTTTTTTTTTTTTTGAGACAGAGTCTCACTTTGTCGCCCAGGATGGAGTGCAGTGGCATGATCTCAGCTCACTGCAACCTACATCTTTTGGGTTCAAGCAATTCTCCTGCCTCAGCCTCTCAAGTAGCTCGGACTACAGGCCTTAGCCACCATGCCCAGCTAATTTTTTTTTTTTTCCAGTAGAGACAGGGTTTCACCATGTTGGCCAGGATGGTCTCAATCTCTTAACCTCATGATCCCCCCACCTCAGCCTCCTAAAGTTTTGGGATTATAGGTGTGAGCCACAGCACCCAGCCGGTACAATTTTTTAAGTCTTTTTTTTTTTTTTTTGGTGACTCCCATTCTATACTGATGTATAAAATTGTCTCAATCTCTGTTCCTTCTCATGAAACAGGCCTATAAATTGCCATAGCTAGCTAGGAATTTTATGCAAAAATGTTTAATGAACTGGGATTAGTTAACCCAGAAAGAAGAATTCAACAATAACTTTTCTGAGAATATCAAGGACCTTTCTCAGAAAATGGGCATTAGCCATTTTCAATTGCTATCAGATGCAGAAAAAGGGAATATGTTTGGGTACTAAGTGCTAAATAGAGGTTTACAAAATGTCCTTTCAAGTATTTCCCAATATATTGTTAATATAAAAGGGCAAGAGCTATACTTATTTGTCTATCCCTAGAGCCTAGAGAACTGGGTCTGGAGCAGAGAGAACACTCAGGGCTTAACAAACTGAATCATCAACTATTTAGCATGTTTTATGTGTAGCTGTCTGAAAGGTTACCAGGCATCTCAATGTCCTTCCTAGTGTTCAAAAATGCTTCTAAGAAAGGACCATGGCCGGGTGAGGGGGCTCACACCTGTAATCCCAGAGCTTTGGGAGGCCAAGGTGGGCGGATCACGAGGCCAGCAGTTCAAGACCAGCCTGATCAATATGGTAAAACCCTATCTTTAATAAAAATACAAAAATTAACCGGGCACGGTAGCATACACCCGTAGTCTCAGCTACTCGGGAGGCTGAGGCAGGAAAATCGCTTGAACCCAGGAAGCGGACGTTGCAGTGAGCCAAGATCAAGCCACTGTACTCCAACCTGGTCGACAGACTCAGATATCCATCTCAAAAAAAAACCACATAAGGTGCAGGGGCTGGGTGCAGTGGTTCACGCCTATAATCCCAGGAGGGCAGATCATCTGAGGTTGGGAGTTTGACACCAGCCTGACCAACATGGAGAAATCCCATCACTACTAAAAAATACAAAATTAGCCAGGCGTGGTGGCACATGCCTGTAATCCCAGCTACTCGGGGAGGCTGAGGCAGGATAATTGCTTGAACCCAGGAGGCGGAGGTTGTGGTGACCCAAGATCATGCAATTGCACTCCAGCCTGGGCAACAAGAGTGAAATTCTGTATCAAAAAAAAAAGAAAGAAAGAAAAAAACCATGACTCCAGAAAAATAACTGAATTTACCTTTTCCTCCTCCTAAGGAGGCCTTTGACTACTAAGCAAAAGCTACTACTAGGCTACTTTGCCTAAGCAAAGGCTGCTCCTAAGAGAATAACAGAAAACAGCTGGACCTTGCTTAACAGAAGTTTCAACTACGCAGGTCCACTTATTTACAGATTCTTTTCAAAAAGTTACACTGTGTGTGCCTGCCTCGTGCTTCCCCTTTCACCTCCTTTACCTCTTTCACCTCCTTTACCTCTTTCACCTCTGCCACCCAAGACAAGACCAACTCCTCTTCCTCCTCCCTCAGCATGAAGGCAGTGAAGATGAAGACCTTTATGATTATTCACTACTATTAATGAAGAGTAAATATATTTTGTCTTCCTTATGACTTTTTTTTTGTCTTGCTCTGTCGCCCAGGCTGGAGTGCAGAGACGCAATCTCGGCTCACTGCAACCTCCACCTCCTGGGTTCAAGCAATTCTCCTCCCTTAGCCTCCTGAATAGCTTGGATTACAAGCACACACCACTGGGCCTGGCTAATTTTTTGTTGTTTTTTTTTTGTAGAAACGGGGTTTCACCATGTCAGGCTGCTCTCTAACTCCTGACCTTGTGATCTGCCTGCCTCGACCTCCCAAAGTGCTGGAATTACAGCTGTGAGCCTCTGCACCCAGCCTTCCTTATGACTTTAACAACATGTTCTTTTCTCTAGTATACTTTATTGTAAGAATACAGTATATAATACATATAACATACAAAATATGTGCTAATCTTCTGATTACATTACAAGCTAGGATTCCAGTCAATAGTAGGGTAATTAATAAAGTTTTTGAGGAGTCAAAAGTTGTAAATAGACTTTCAACTGTGTAGGGGTTGTCATTCTTAATCCTCACATTGTTTAAGGGTCAACCATAATACATTCACCTATAGCTGCTGGTACACTGAGGCTATACTACCTAATACAAAACTGATTGTGAAATTTACAACTTCTAAAAAGACAAATATATTTCCCTGGTATTTGATAAGCATCATGGGAACTATTTTGCCTAACAAATAATAAGTATTAGTTGAAACATGGACATTTATACCATTAAGGAGGGCAGAGTGGAATATGTGAGAAGGTCTACAACCTCAGAGCTTGTATCAGCTTCACGATGATGGAAAGGTAAGCTTTATCACTTATCTCAACAGCAGACTGGTGATAAGGAGCCAGCCCTAACAAAGTACTAAAATCAGAAAAATAACTCTAGACCATCTCATGCAGTCTCAATCTAAATTATCATTTGATCTTTTAGCATTATAGCAAAATAAGGTCAGTATACATTGGATACTCCCATGTCCTATTTCTAACCATTAAGACTATGTCCCAGAATGGTGCATGTCATCGCATTTAGGGAGCACTGGAAATTCAAATGATTATCTATGATGAGGACTCACAGAGTCACGAAAAGTATCATTTAATTAGACTTTGAAATGGTAACTCTCATACCTTAACCATAAGACAGCAAATAAAAATTAAACTGTACTACAAAGGTTATCAATTATAATTTCTAACTAAGCATAATGCTTCTTTGAAAGAAATTATTTTAAAACTAGTCAATACTTTAGAAGGGTTTGTGAGTGTACAGTTGTCCATGTGCATAAGTGAAAGTACAATTTTCTTTTTTTTTTTTTTGAGACGAAGTTTTGCTCTTGTCACCCAGGCTGGAGTACAATGGCACAATCTTGGCTCACCACAACCTCCGCCTCACAGATTCAAGCAATTCTCCTGCCTCAGCCTCCTCAGTAGTTGGGGCTACAGGCACCTGCCACCATGCCCGGCTAATTTTTGTATTTCTGGTAGAGATGGGGTTTTACCATGTTGGCCAGGCTGATCTCGAACTCCTGACCTCAGATGATCCACCCGCCTCAGCCTCCCAAAGTGCTAGGATTACAGGCGTGAGCCACTGCACCCGGCTTGAAAGTACAAATTTCAATGTTGTTGGATTTCATGGAAGGATAGAGAACAAAGGAGGGAGATTGGTAATAAACGAATTTTCAGCAACCCAACTTTCTATTAAACAGATGGATCCTGGCCACTGAATAATATCAAAAGAAAGCAAAACTAGAAAAGACAGAATGCCCTTCCTATAATTATAAATTAAAGTGGAATAAAATCTGGGAGTCGATAAAGTCAGGTTTATCAATGACACCTTAAGTTATTCACTTAAAAGTGTATATACACATCCTTTTCTTACCAAAGAATATTGGGTAACATTGAGAACTTACTAGTGCCTGGGTCAAGCTCTGCCAATTCGTCCTGACAGAAACCTAAAGAGAAAACAATAGGAAAAAAAATTACGATTTGTGAATTACTTCAAGCTGACTCCAAATATGAAGCATCATACAGTGGGAAGAAAATCCATACACAAAAGTCAATTTGGGCTTCAATCTTAGTTCTAACATTTAGCTACTACATATCCCTCTGAGCCTCCATTTTATCACCTCGATATAAAAACAGGTAATAGCACTTACCACAGAAATGTAATGAGGATTAAACAAGTGACCAATATAAAATGCTTACCACAGGCTTTGCCTCACAGTAGGAGCTCAATATACAACAGCACAAGTAATTTTGGGTAATCATGCCAATGTCTATTGGAATAAAAACTCACAGGAAAATTACAATTCATTGAATACCTGTTATATTCTATTTAACACTGCTAATTCTTTTCCAAAAGAAATCAAAATACATAAAATATTAACTTACAACAAATATCAAACAGGGTAATCACATGTAAATTTTTCACAAATGCTGAAGAATTTTTACCTACACAAAGAAATGGAAGCAATTTTTCCACTAGTAAGTATGCTACTCAGGTTGGAATAAATACCTCTCAAAGCACAATGCACATTTCAAATGCTCAGATCAAAAAAGTATGAGCTACATTTGTCTGACTGGTGTGTCATTATCACACTAGAGAGAGAAATCAAGCATAAGGAATGGCAAACATAGTAGGTCATCTATACATCACTGATGAAAGGTTTTGTTTTTATTTTTCCTGGAATGGCTGCATACTTTCTCTTGTTTGCTTTCTACTCTTCCTCAGTTTAAGTATTTCCTCAGAAAAGCTTTCTCTTGCCTCCTTCACCCTTGTCTCACACACAAGAACAAATCCCTGGTTATAATTTTCTCTAATACCTGTGCTTGCTTCTTCATAGCACTCATCAACAAGGAACTACTTATTCAATGTCTGACCACAATGAGACCGTTCCATGAGGGCCAGGATCCAATCTGCCTTGTTTTACAACTTTAACCCCATTACCTCTCACAAGCCTAGCATGTAGTAGCTGTTCATTAAACAACTGTAGTATCTCACCAGTAAATTCAAAAATAATGGATCTGGCCAGATGTGATGGCTCACGCCTGTAATCCCAGCACTTTAGAAGGTAGAAGTGGGCAGACCACTAGATGCCAGGCGTTCAAGACCAGCCTGGCCAACATGGTGAAACCCCATCTCTACTAAAAATACAAAAATTAGCCAAGTGTGGTGGCGCACGTCTGTAGTCCTAGATACTTGGGAGGCTGAGGCAAGAGAATCACTTGAACCCAGGAGGCGGAGGTTGCAGTGGGCTGAGTTCGCACCACTGAACTCCAGCCTAAGCGACAGAGCAAGAATCCATCTCAAAAAAAAGAAGGAAAAAAAAGGCCAGGCATGCTGGTTCACGCCTGTAATCCCAGCACTTTGGGAGGCCGAGGCAGGCAGATCACAAGGTCATGAGATCAAGACCATCCTGGTCAACAAGGTGAAACCCCGTCTCTACCAAAAAATACAAAAATTAACTGGGCATGGTGGTGCACGCCTATAGTCCCAGCTACTCGGGAGGCTGAGGCAGGAGAATTGCTTGAACCCAGGAGGCGGAGGTTCGGTGAGCCGAGATCGTGCCATTGCACTCCAGTCTGGGTAACAACAGCGAAACTCCCTCAAAAAAAAAACAATTAGCTGGGCGTGGCGGCATGCGCCTATTGTCCCAGCTACTCGGGAGGCTGAGGCAGGAGAATTGCTTGAATCCGGGAGGCAGAGGTTGCAGTGAGCCGAGATCACGCCACTACACTCCAGCCTGGCACCTGACGACAGAGTAAGACTGTCTCAAAAAAAAAAAAACCTCAAACAAAAAAGATTTTTAAGCTTCATAAATAAACAAACATACCCCCCAAACCCACCTGTCTCACAGAATACAACATATTAAACAGATCAGGAAATATTCTGAGAAATCCAGGGTCTTTGGCTGGAGACTTAAATTGCTTTCAAAAGAAAAAGGCAAGAAGCAAAGATTGGGTTCCTAAGATCACCAACTCAATGTGCACACAACCAATCTGAAATGTTACTGCAAAGGTTATATTTACTTGCCTCAGTTTAACTAGGAAGACAGATGCATACTGAAAAGAGTACAGGGCCCGGGCACAGTGGCTCATGCCTGTAATCCCAGCACTTTGGGAGGCTGAGGTGGGTGGATCACCTGAGGTCAGGAGTTCAAGACCAGCCTGGCCAACATAGTGAAACCCCATCTCTACTAAAAATACAAAAATTGGGCTAAACGTTGTGGTACATGCCTGTAGTTCCAGCTACTCGAGAGCCTAAGGCAAGAGAATTGCTTGAACCTAGGAGGTAGAGGTTGCAGTGAGATGAGATTGTGCCACTGCACTCCGGCCTGGGCGACAGAGCAAGACTCCATCTAAAAAAAAAAAAATACAAATATTAGCTGGATGTGGTGGCAGGTGCCTATAATCCCAACTACTCAGGAGGCTGAGGCAGGAGAATTGCTTGAACCAGGGAGGCCTAAGTTGCAGTGAGCCCAGATTGCACTAATGTACTCCAGCCTGGGTGACAGAGAGACTGTCTCAAAAAAGGGGGTGGGGAAGGGGGCATAAGTATGAATTAGAATTAGATTCAAATTACAGATTTGCTGTTACCAAATTAACTACTATAAGCCCATTTCTTGAAATGAGGATAAAAATAACCATCACATTCAATTATTTCAAGATTTGGTGAATATATGTAAATCATCTACTTTATAGCAGGTAATCAGCGAATGGCTCTAAATCTAGAAATCTTATTTCATACAAGAGAAAGTTCCAGTTGACAAGCTCTTCTCCAAATAGGCTTTTTGTTTCTTAAACAAGGTCTTGTTTCTATAGCCCAGGGTGGGGTGCGGTGGCATGATTAAGGCTCACTGCAGCCTCGACCTCTAGGGTCCAAACAACTCTCCCACTTCAGCCTCCCAAGTAGCTGGAACTACAGGTGTGCACCACCACACATTTGACCAAAAAAAAAGATCACTGATTCCTCAAATTGTGACTGGCTATTGGGGGAGATTAAAAGGTCATTGATCTTTTTCTTTTCTTTTCTCTTCTGAGTCGGAGTTTCGCTCTTGTTACCCAGGCTGGAGTGCAATGGCGCGATCTCGGCTCACCACAACCTCCGCCTCCTGGGTTCAGGCAATTTTCCTGCCTCAGCCTCCTGAGTAGCTGGGATTACAGGCACGCGCCACCATGCCCAGCTAATTTTTTGTATTTTTTTTAGTAGAGATGGGGTTTCACCATGTTGACCAGGGTGGTCTCGATCTCTTGACCTCATGATCCACCCGCCTCGGCCTCCCAAAGTGCTGGGATTACGGCTTGAGCCACCACGCCCAGCCTCTTTCTCTTTTTTGATATTTTGACTAAAAAATTGTATACTTACCATGACAGCAACTTAAACTTCTGAGTATCACCAGTCAGCAAATTAAGGTCGAAACACTAGCTAATTATACTCTATAATGTGATAGCATTACTCTAGAAATGTTCTAATTTGACTATAGGAAGACAGCATAGTGCAAGAGACAAAGACTCTGGTTAACACTCTGCTAGTTACTCAGTCTCTTTTGAAGCCTCAGTAGCCCATACATAAGATTAAGGCCCTTAGAAGGTAAAATTCCACAATTCTAATCAAACATCATCTCTTTCTACAAAACAGAAGTCATACGTATCCTTCATGATTTGCTGACTGCTTTATCTCTATATCATCCTACGCAATAGTGTACACTCCAACCACATTGAATTACATTGTGGCTCCCAGAATTCAACATGCTCTTTGGCCTCAATTCATTTACACATGCTATTTTCTCCACCTGAGCCCACCTTTGCTCACCACTGATCTAAGGACTCAGGTCAGGTCTCCCCTAACTTCCCCCTCCCTTTCCCCACACTCAAGTCTGAGTTAGGCAACTACAAACAACATGACAAAACATAGCTTTTCAGGGACCTATGAGGAAGAAAAAGGCTGGTTTCAAAATCCAAACCACCAATAACTGCAAATTTGAAATTCAAGTGTTTTAATTAAATAACATTATTTCACTTAGTCAACTGCAATTCAAGTTTTATATAGTTTTAAACGTGAGATACAGTGACACAGGACTTGTAGGAGTAAGAAAGCCAAAGGTCAAAATAGATTTTGAAATTGCTCTGATGAGTTCTGTGTGCCTCTATGCTCCCACAAGCTCCCAAGGTTCTAGAGAAGTCTGCTTTCCAGGATCCCTAGGAAAAAGCTAAAAGTCTTTACCCAGGCTTTCTATTAATATACAACAGTCATTCACTGGTCTTTCCTGGACCAATCCCCTCTAGTCAATTATATCAGTTTCCCATCTGCCTTGTCACCCCTAATCGTGATTTGGCACCCAATGAAACACTGACTAGATCGGTCAGATCTAGTCTCAGCCCCAACTATATCTCCAACCCTAGGCCTGAGACATCCCAGGAAAGGCTGCTCAATATATGTTTGAAAAATTGTTTCTTTCACCAAAAGACAATGATGGTAAGCCACAATGCCACTACAATGAATTACTTGCCAAAAGAACAAATTTTAAGGAACAATTTCACTATTCTCAATTTTTAAAGCCTAGATCAGCACTGTCCAATAGAAATTTCTACAATGATGAAACTGTCATATCTACACTGCCACTAGCTACATGTGGCCAATGAGTACTTGGAATGTGACTGACATGAATGAGGAACTGAACTTATAACTTTACTCTTAATTAATTTAAATGGCCACATGAGACTGGTGGCTATGAAACAGTGAAAGCCCAGGAGTTGTCCCTCCTAAATTTGTTACACCACATGTTTTGGACTGTGTTACAACTTTAAAAAAAAAATATGAAAATGTTTAGGCTAGTATTATTTACTAGCCAATTTATAGCTGTGTCAGATGTTATAAGAATAGGTCAATCAGCCTGCAAATGCAAACAGTCACTTACTCCATCAAATATTAAGTATCTACCCATACTGTAACAGGCCAAAGGCCTAGAAGATAGAAATGTGAGTAAGACTGACTATCAGAGAATTAACAGTCTCTAGGGGTACAGAGCAAATAAAAATAACTGTAGAGGCTGACAATGCAAACGTACTTAATGCCACTGTTATATACTTAAAATGATTAAAATGGTAAATTTCATGCTATGTATTTTACCATAATTTTAAAAAAGATTAAAGCCTAGTGAAGAAAAAAAATGAAACAACAGTTTTGAAAAAATTAACGCCATGGGACAGATGGACATGATACAACTGGGAAGTAGTGCAGAGTAGAAAGCATAAATTTTTATTTCAGAATAGGTTTGATTCCTGCCACCATTACTTCCTAATTGTGTTAGCTTAGGAAGTGACTTCACCTATCTGGGCCAATTTCCTCATCTGTAGATTGTTATGAGTATTCAATGATATGACGCACTTAGGTCAGTGAAAGTGCTTGGTAGCCATGATCGATATCAGTGAGAGGAGAAACAGCAATCATGGAGCCAGGAGCACAGAGAGAAGACAGGCATTCACCAAGCAAACAGAGATATTTGAGAAACATTTATCGGAAGCAGCATGTGAAAGCACTAAATAGGAAAAAACAAAACAAAACAGAATGTTACTCGGTAATTAGGCTTGACTGGAGTCTCAGAGGGCCATTATCATAAAGACCTTCAACTGCCATACGTGAGGAGTTTTTGGTTTTTATCCTATAGGCAACAGTGACTGAAAATATATGTATACACCTAGGAAGTCTGTCAATACCAGCCCAATGCTGATTACTTCAATACAAGGGCTCTAAAATTTCAACCAGGAAACTAAAAAGCACAAGGAGTTTAAAAAAAAAAATAAAAGAGCTTTGTTGAGGCAGCCAAAATACACATGGGAAGCCATCCATAGCCCTTAGATTCTAGGAACTCCTCCCTTTTGGGGGAGCCCTTCCTCAATTCTATCTTCTAGGCTCCTTTTGGTACAATAAATGGCTTTGGGA
Source organism: Callithrix jacchus (assembly GCF_049354715.1). Taxonomy (NCBI): domain Eukaryota; kingdom Metazoa; phylum Chordata; class Mammalia; order Primates; family Cebidae; genus Callithrix; species Callithrix jacchus. The sequence goes on from NC_133502.1 coordinate 173,347,182, forward strand.
TGAGGCTGAGAAGGAACGCAGCTTTATTTTGGTGGGGGTAAGTAACAAACATGAGCCACACAGCCTGCCTTACAGCCACATCTGCAGCCTGCAAGCTAGCCCCAGATCCGGGCAGATATAGGAACACTTTCCTTGGATGGGTTGATTAAATTCACACCTGCATCTTGCTTTTCTATCCAGTGAGTGGGATGCCACTTGGGCCATTAGCTTTTGTTTCTCACAGGCAACCTGACAAACCATACTTCAAGAATAACAGAAAATGCTTTTGAATGCAGGAACACAGCACCACAAGTCCACACAGCAAAAGCTATCTGGAAGAGCTTCAAGTAGTATTTTCTTTTCTCCACCTACAAATATCAAGGTCATATTTTTAAAAATGCAACAAAAACAATACCCTTTTCCTAATGTAATTTTCCTAACATGAAATCTTAGGGGGATACTATGCCCACGTATTTGTTCAGCTTAAATGCAGTATACAAGTGTCTGTATTTCTATGGAAACATTAATAACTTCCATCTGATCAACCTACATCACCTTTCAGGCTTCTATCTTTGTAACTGCAGCCTTGAAACCAGACTGATGGCAGAAAAGCCAGTCCAAGATTATGACATTTCAATTTTAAAACATGCTTAAAAAATAAAGACAGTATATAGCTTTCAAGGCTGTAGTTAGAAAATCAAAAGGTGAAAACAGTTTAGGAAGACAATTCAGTCTGATGAGTCAGAGGTCATTGTGTTTCTGTAAGGAATTATAGTACAGGCATTTCTCAGAAAACTGCATGTACTTATGACTCTCTGACATTTTTCATTTACAATTTCTGGTTCTCTGGAGGAACAAAAAGGACTGTTGATAATCCTTCACTTGGCTTGAAGGTTAAGAAATTTCAAGGCCAGGCACAGTGGCTCAAAGCTCACGCCTGTAATATCAGAACTCTGGGAGGCCAAGGCAGGAGGATCCCTTGAGCTCAGAAATTGAAGACCATCCTGGGCAACACAGTGAGACCTCTACAACAACAACAAAATTATGGTTTTTTTTTCATTAGACGGATGTGGTGGCACACATCTGTAGTCCCAGCTACTTGGGAGGCTGAGGTGGGAGAACCATTTGAGCCTGGGAGGTCAAGACTACAGTGAGCCATTATTACTGCACTCCAGCCTGAGTAACAGAGCAAGATCTTGTCTCAAAAAAAACAAAAGAAAAGAAATTTCAAAATGCAAAATATCGCATACAGAAAAATACAAGAAAATGTAAACAATAATCTGTCAGTTGCCATTTATTCAATCTATTACTAGACAGCAGGCATCAGCTTGACACTTTGTATTAATTCTTACTGAAAAATAGGTACTACTGTACAACAGATTATTGTACTCCATTACATGGAAAGAGACACAAAAATCAAAACAAGAGAACTTCTACTGAGAGCATCTTGACTAAAAAAATCCTACCTTTGCACAGTGCATGCTCTGCAACAGCCGGACAGATGGGAATCTGGCATAACTTAAGAGCTAACCCTGATATTCCCATAACAGCAGGGCCTCAGAGTCCAAAAGTTGCAGTTGTGTATAATCGGGGGTACAAATCATACACTGCTAACACCTGAAGAACCCTTAAAGGGTTATCAAGATTCTTAGATTTTTGGAAAAAAAAATAAACTAGAAGGATAAACTATAAATCAACCCTAATCTCTTCAATCCCATTGTAGCCATTTTACAGAAGGGAGAAATTGCGTAAAGAGAATAACATTTGTAGCATTCCCATGGTCCCATATGCTTCAGCATTTCCCCGATCTAAAAATGGGAACAACAGGACTTACTTAACAGGGCTGTTGTAAGGATTAAATAAACATATTCTCTCAAAACAATACCTAGCATATAGCAAATGTTCACTAAGAGTTACTCATTATTGGCCAGACACGGTGGCTCACGCCTGTAATCCCAGCATTTTGGGAGGCTGAGGTGGGTAGATCACCAGAGGTTGGGAGTTCCAGACCAGCCTAATCAACATGGAGAAACACCATCTCTACTAAAAATAAAAAACTAGCCAGTGTGGTGGCACATGCCTGTAATCTCAGCTACTCAGAAGGCCAGGGCAGGAGAACTGCTTGAACCTGGGAGGTGGAGGTTGCGGTGAGCCAAGATTGTGCCATTATATTCCAACCTAGGCAACAAGAGTGAAACTCCGTCTCAAAAAAAAAAAAAAAGGAATTACCCATTATAATTGCTAAATTCATTCTGATCATCACCCTCCAAAACACAAATATAAACAGATTCAGAAAAGACTTAATTTAAAAACCTAAACACATTGCAGCAGCTCTAGGGAAGAATGTGTTTCCCATTCTGCACACACATAGGGAAAAGGACCTTTTATTAAATCATCACCCAGTGCTATTACTGAGATGTTGGCTTCTTCATGAGGTTGCAGTATTCATGTGAAAACTGACCTTTGGGCCATCTATTCAGATCTCAGATCACCCAATCAATAAAATAAATAGGGTATTTTTTTTTTTTAGGGGCAGGTCTCACTATGTTGCCCAGGCTATAGTGCAGTGGCCATTCACAGGCATGATCATAATGCACTGCAGCCTCGAACTTCTGACTCAAGCAATCCTCCTGCCTCAGCCTCACTAGTAGCTGGAACTACAGAGGCACACCACCACACCAGCTTCTTAAAGCACTACAGATATTTGCTGCCCCACTAAAATCACACTCTTACTTATATAATGCACATTTCCTTACCATTTTTGATACCTACTGTAAGTTTAACAGGCTTAGAAGTTCCTCTTCTAGCATTAACATACATTAGCACAAACATGTTAGAATTGCATCCCTATTTCCCTACAGTTCAAGTGGGCTTCCAGAGTAAGAGATGATTATTTGGTATACAGCTGTTCTGAGTTTAACAATCTTCTCTCTAAATATGCCTCACATTCCTGAATAAGTCACAGTGACCATCCTATTTAAAAAGTAAATACTGACTAAGGATATCAAATGAGAATAACATACTTATAAGGTCAGCAAGGCAGCCTTGGAAATTGAGACTGTATAGACACAGTGGTTACTTTCAGTCCCTACCATGTTAAGGCTCTCATGTTTCTAGTTTATATTATTCACTCTTCATCTTGTATCAAATAGTATTTAACAGCCTAATGCTATTTTGCTATGTTTCCTTAAAAGCATTAAGGATCAAAAGTCTCTCCCATTCCACATGGAGTTCTGCTTGTGTCACATGCCCAGGGCCAGCATTTTTAAGCAACAGTCTCTTTGCTTCTTTGCCTGCCCATTGGCAAGGATTTGTTCTAAACCTCATAACAGCATCTTTCTCCAACACCATAAATTGGCTTTGGACTTTGCTCTTCTCCTTAGAAATACATATAGGCATCTTTTTTTTTTTTGAGACAAAGTTTCGCTCTGTTGCCAGACTTGAGTGCAGCGGCATAATCTCAACTCACTGCAATCTCCACCCCCTGGGTTCAAGCCATTCTCCTGCCTCAGCCTCCCAAGTAGCTGGGACTACAGGTGTGCACCAAGGCATCCAGCTAATTCTTTTTTTTTGTATTTTTAGTAGAGATGGGGTTTCACCATGTTGGCCAGGATGGTCTCGATCTCTTGACCTCATGATCTACCCGCCTCAGCCTCCCAAAGTGCTGGGATTACAGACGTGAGCCACCACATGCCTGGCCTAAAGGCATCTTTAAAACAAACAAACAAACAAACAAACATGACCAGTTAAGAAAAAAAGGTCAAGATTTTTAAGCAAGCAATTGTCAAAGACCACACTTGTCTCCATGGCTAAAAATTAAGTTTGGCTTTAATTCTTGCGTCTACCATTAAAGCATGGTCTCCTGAATACAAGACTCCTTAAGGTACAAATGGCCCTTTGTATCCTCTACCAGAAGCTAGTGCTGAGATTCCAAGAGTGTAGTAAGTCTTGGATCAGACATATTTGGGCCTGAGTCCCATCTCTCCCACCTGCAGGGGCCAAGTGACTTAACTTGCTCTCTATTCTCTCATCAGCAAAATGACAATAATGTTACTTTCCTTAAGGTTGTTGCACATAATTAGCACACAGTGGGCACACAATAAATTTTAGTTCAAGAAAAAAGGAAAGGCAAACCATTCACTACAAAATTTTCAGAGAAAGACGCTTGTCACACCCAAGTACTAATTAGGCTAATACTGCACAATCAATTCTGTGATTTAACAGAATCGCTAAATCACAACTTAGCAAAGAAATCAGTTGAGACCAACTTTCTATTAAGAACATAAAAAGTTCAATGTATGCTGTAAGGAGAGAAAAATTAAGTTTTTATGTGTGTGATTTACAGTTTAAGTGGTAAAACTTATTCTAGATAGAGCACATGTGAGCTTGATAATAACATTCCAAACTCCTAAATCTTCCTTACTTCATTACTTCATACCAAGGCATGCTGACAAACCTCCTTACCCTGAGCTAAGCTCTGGATTGAGACCCTGAATTTCAAAGCGTCACAGAGCAATGAATTATATATTTTAGTTTATACCAAGTATCAGGAAAATTTTACTAAAATATCAATTAAGCCAAGTGTGGCCTGCCATACACTACATGAGTCTATTCCCTGGGATTAAAAATCTATTAAAAATAGGTGTCAAAAGATGATTTATCAAGAATCCACAGTAAGTGTTTAGAGATTTCGCTAGCACAGACAAAATACAATAAATTAAAAACAGCAAAATTACCATAACTGTAATTTCTTTAAAAAATCCTCAATTTATTTCAAAGTGCAGTGTTTCCATAAAGAATTTTAAGGATGCCATTTAAAATAATCCAGAATTGAAATTTCTTCTTTTAGTATCTAGTGGAACAAACTTTTTAAACAACAGAATTACAAGATTTCTCCTTTTGTATTTGAAGCAGCAAAAGTCACAATACAAAATTAAGTAAGACAGAGGGGCAAGGTGGCTCACATCTGTAATCCCAGCACTTTGGGAGGCTAAGATGGGCACAACTCTTGGTCAGGAGCTCAAGACCAGCGTGACCAAAATGGTGAAACCCCATTTCTACTAAAAAACAAAAATTAGCTGTGTGTGGTGACATGCACCCGTAATCCCAGCTACTCAGGCTCCTGAGGCATGAGAATGGCTTGAACCCAGGAGGCGGAGGTTGCAATGAGCCGAGATCACACCACTGCACTCCAGCCTGGGCAACAGAGCAAGACTCCATCTCAGAAAACAAAATAATAATAAATTAAATAAGAAAAAAATGATCCCAGGAGCAGTGGCTCATGCCTGTAATCCTAGCACTTTGTGAGGCCAAGACGGGCGGATCACCTGAGGTCAGGAGTTTGAGACCAGCCTGACCAACATGGAGAGAAACCTCATCTCTAATAAAAACACAAAATTAGCCAGATGTAGTGGTGAATGCCTGTAATCCCAGCTACTCTAGAGACTGAGACAGAAGAATTGCTTGAACCCAGGAGGAAGTTGCGGTGAGCTGAGATTGTGCCAAACCTGGACAAGAGTGAAACTCTGTCTCAAAAGAAAAAAATGACAATAGGTTTTTTTCTTATTCAGAAAGTTTTAAAGACAAAATCAAATTAAAATTAAACAATTTTTTAACAAAATTTTTAAAATTCAAATTATAATCTAGGCTCCAATTATGGTAAAGTTGCATCAGCTACCTATTGTTTCCAACAGAACATTAACACAATAAAATGGTAATTAAACATAATTCCTAATATAAATTACAAAACTACAACAGGCAATAAAATCAAAGAAATTGCCCTTTAATGCACTTGAGATAATATCTGTTTCAAAAACTGCTGGCAATACCTTTTCTCAAGCTCACTTTTCCAACATTATCTAATGAGGTGGCAAGGGAACATTTATGATGTCTTTACAGGTATTTCAACAAATCATTTATTCAGGGGTGCGAGCACCCTAAAAAATTACTCTATATTTGACACCCAACTTCTAGAATTCACTAAGCACTAAGAAATGCAGTGTTTGAGAAAGACCTAAATTTTTAAAGTTGAAATCCTATCTCGCATCAATTACATGGGGAAAAAAGACATCAGAGAAACGCATATAAAAATCTCGGGCCGGGCGCAGCGGCTCAAGCCTGTAATCCCAGCACTTTAGGAGGCCGAGGCGGGTGGATCACGAGGTCAAGAGATCGAGACCATCCTGGTCAACATGGTGAAACCCCGTCTCTACCAAAAATACAAAAAATTAGCTGGGCATGGTGGTGCGTGCCTGTAATCCCAGCTACTCAGGAGGCTGAGGCAGGAGAATTGCCTGAACTCGGGAGGCAGAGGTTGCAGTGAGCCGGGATCGTGCCATTGCACTCCAGCCTGGGTAACTAGAGCAAAACTCCGTCTCAAAAAAAAAAAAAAATCTCTACACTACTCTGGAGTTAGCTGAATTATCTTAGAGGATGAGGAAGAAAAGAGGAGAGGCAGGAAGAGAGAGGCAAGAGGAAGGAAGAAAGATGAAAGCAGAGAAAGAAAAGTAAGGAGCGGGTATAAGGCCTGTGGAACTGTTTCAACTTCGAACAAATTCCCTAAGCCTCAGTTTACTCATTTGTAAAACACACACACCATCACCTGTGTCAGTGTTTCCCAAAGCAAAGAGACCACTGGAATATTTTACAGACCACTGGAAGATTTTAAACAGCACAAACAGAAAGCATTTTAAAACATTCCATAGCTATTACACCTTTTCCATTCTCTTTTGATCCTTCTGATTACATCAGAAGAAAAATCTGGTGTTAGTTTTTCCTCTCTAGTGCTTACGAATCTCTTTAACAAAGGCCTAGTCAGAGACTTTGGCAGACAATAACACATAGAATTTAACATAATTCTATTTTTATTAAAGTTTTTTCACTGTTATTGTCTATTTGTGGCAAATAATTTTTATATAGGCTAATGAAAAAAATTCCTTTAAAAATAAACGTTGGGTTGCAGAATGTTAACACCATTCAATATTTAAAATATTAAAAAGCAATACATTAGAAAATGAAAAAAATCATGTAGTGATACAGGAAAAAACTTTAGTTTTAAAAATATGGGTTTAAGCCAGGCACGGTCATTCACGCCTGTAATCCCAACAGTTTGGGAGGCCAAGGTGGGCAGATCACAAGGTGAGGAGATTGAGACCATCCTGGCTAACACGGTGAAACCCCATCCCTACTAAAAAAAAAAAAAAAAAAAACACAAAAAATTAGCCAAGCGTGGTAGCACATGCCTGTAGTTCCAGCTACTTGGGAGGCTGAGGCAGGAGAGTCACCTGAACCCAGGAGGCAGAGGTTGCAGTGAGCCAAGATCACCCCACTGCACTCAAACCTGAGCAACAGAGCAAGACTCGGTCTCCAAAAATTTAAAAAAAAAAAAATTAGTTTAGCAGAGTAGTGTTTAGTAGTAGGTTATTTTCAACTCTAAGCCTCAGTTTACTCAACTGTAATAGGGGAATATCATCACCTATCCAAAGAAAAGTTATAGAAAGGATTACATAAGTTAGTTTAGGTCTGCGCCTAGCAGAGTGTTCAACTATTTGTTCCCTTTCCTTTTAATGGTATTACCAGAAAGCCTTTTTAGAGACCTCCAGAGAGAGACTTTGGTTAGGGGGTGGGGAAGCCAGGCTTCCTGTATATCAGAGACAGGAGCATTTGCTCTGGTTGTAATACTTCCCTCTAAGAACCTCCAGGGACCTAGCCCTGCTTTTACCCTGATAAAGCTGCAGTCTATTCTCCTAAGGCTCGTAATTCTACCTATAAGCAAGTGACTGGGAATAAAGTGCTACAGAAAAGTGGCACATATCTTAAATCACTGAGAAGTCAAACCCCAAAGGGTACCAAGGAAGGAAGGGCCATTTTATAACAGAAGTCCAAGCCAAAATAAAGTATTTCATTTGGGCAAATTCAACAACTCTATATTGGAAAAGAAAGTCACCAGGTGGTCCATAACCAGCCTTTATCACTTTATCATCCAATATTAGCAAACTAGAGCCCACAGGGGAGAAAACCCTTGGGAGGAGGAGTTCCAACTCACAGTAGGAATGCTTCAAGAAAAGGAACACCAACTTTAGATAGTACTTACTATAGTCCTACCACTTTGTAGTAGTAATAGGCACTTATTTTACATACATTGCCAAATTTTTGCAAACCTTTACATGAGATAATTCCAAGACAACTCACCAAACTGCCAAATCTCCAAATAGCCAATTATCTAAATTTATCAAAAATTTGTTTTAACTATTTGGACAGTTTATAACATTCACACTGATGGGATGGTTCAATTAGCTTTTAAGGATTTCTGCCAAGTTAGAACTGACCATTGGAATAACAGCAGTTTCAAGATGTTCAATTTGTCTCTGCACTGCAGCTGGAGAGAACTGAGGCAGAGAGGACCTCTGCTGGTAGAAATATACATTCTTGTCTGTGCCACAGCAGGTAGGGGAGAAATGGCATACAGGAAAAGGGAAAGAAGAAACAGGGAAAAATTGGTGGGGAACATTTAAGAAAAAGGAGATTGACAATGGGTTTTTAAAGTCTACAGATGAGATTCAGCAAATTGTCTTATTGAATGGAATAGTGGGTAAACTAAACATCTGGCAAACTGGTTTTCAATGACTTGGATTGTGGTAAACTGGTCTGCCATACCTATGAGATAGATGATACTAACTTTACTTACAGATAAGGAAATTAACTCAGAAACTTATAAAGTAACAGTGCTACTTCCTAGGTTTTCCACAAACTACCTCATTTCATTCTCCAATAATCTGTGTGGTGACTCCACATCCTTTTACTACCCTCTACCCAATATCTCCTCCCCAAACATACACCACCCCCTTCCACCCAACTGTCAAAAAAAAAAAAAAAAAAAATCACAAGAAAAGACAAGACAGTATTTAAACCCAGTTCTAACTTTAAAGCTCAGGCTCTGATGCACATAGTTATCACTATATCCTAACAGTTTCATGAACTAATTTTTAACCCCTGCCCTCTTACTGCTAAAGCTTGTCTACCATTAATACAGTAACTCTTTTCTGCAAAGATCTGCTATTCAGAGGCTGAGTCACATTACCACCAGATAAATGAAAATATTTCAGGCAAAAGTCAGTATTTCAGTATTTAGCCTAAACGACCTTATTGCTCACATGATTTCAGATCAAATTTTGCAGAACTGAAATTGCCTGACAACTTCCATTACACATTCTCAGACTGGCAATCCCGCTATGTATTAACAAAGTTTCCATTATGTTGGTTTCATTCACAAGCATACTGGCATATAATTTCATGATTATTATGATCTAAGTGTGACGTTAGTCTCATTAAATAAATGCAGTAACTAAAATAATCCTAAAATGTGCAAGATCTATGTAGCACATTAGTGCTTGCTCAAACTATCTGCTTTACTGCTGAACTCTTCAAGGAGTTACCACATTTATGATGCTGGAAGACATGTCTTATCTGACCTATTGACACATAAAACCTAACTTTTCTTATAGCAACAATGTCAAGGTTCTTTCTATCAATAAGATAGTATTTCAAGGCTCTCTAAACAACTGAGAATATATTCTACCCTTCTGGTTAGCAGAAAAGTTCTTTATTCATCAATCTTAAGACATGGCTCATATATAAAGCATTTTTAAAACATTAATATTTTTACTTTTACACTGTCTGAGTATAATCAGAAACTTTCACTAACAAAATTCCCACTGTGTAAAATATTTTAAGAATCAATTAAACTTACTTTTAAAAAAGTGTTAAATATTTGTTCTGATTCCCCACTGGGTTCAAAAATCTCTTTGATGGGGAAAAGATAGATCTTTTCAGCAAATCTGAATAGCACAAAATGACACTTTGAAAAATGCCACCCTCTCTTAAACCTCTCTTAAATGATCAACAAATAGATGACAAACTTAATTATTTTTGTAGCCCATACTGGGCTTCTCTTTGCACTTTAATAGTACCTCTTATTAATTATTTCTGATCTTCGATGTACACCCAAGGCTACGCTTAATGTTTTAGCAAATAGAATACAATTCTTTTGAAATTGACAAAAGCTATAAATTTAACTCAAGACAGCTTTTGTAGTTCAGTTAGATTCAAGGTCATCTCAAGGCTTTTAATTACTAACCAGGATTTGAGGAGGTTTGTGCTCACTATAGTTGAGGGAAAGAGCAGCTGGCTTATTCATTTTCTTATTAAAAAGCATTATAAAACCTGTGTTGGCAAATTACAAGTTTCTGACCACCAGTGGTGAGCATGAAGCAGCAGAGCAAATGATCTTCAAATGCTCATGTTTACTTTCAATCAATATAAACTTTAAAAATGTCTAAAGACTTCTTAATTTTAATTTCAGCAAATATGACTTACGCTTTAATAAAAAAAATATAGAAAGCTGGATTCCCAAAATGTTCCTATTTTCATTCTGAAACCAGACCTGTTAAAACCTGAATGCCCTTCAAATTCTTATAAGATTTATTTAGATTCTTTCACCATCAAACACTGCGCAGGATCAGGATAGAAACTAGCCACTGAGGAACCTATGTGGATTTCTAAAGGAATGCAAGTTTAAAATCTCTCTCTATGTACTTAATTTCTATTCACACTCAGGTGTAGGTCTCAAGACACAGTAAAGACTTTGTATTAGATGATAATAATTGTATCAGAAGACACACACACATCAACTCGTCATCCCAAGATTTTCAGAGGCAACCACAGAAGGCTCTAGAATGTCTTTGCCAACCATTCACCCATAACTATAAGAAAGAAGGAAGCCTCAGAAGGGTTCCTAAGCATGGCTCTGACCAGGCCGGAGATACCGGGATGAGGGTGTGGAGCAACATTCTAGTGCCAGAATCAAAAAGAAAAAAAAAGAAAAGGGAATGGCTTCTTCCCCCAAAAAAAGAAAAAGCAAAGAGCCTACTCACAGTATCTCAATTCTATCTCAAGCACCAGGCATATATTAAAATAAATAAGTGCCGATAACAGCACTTGGTATACAAGGTATCACAGTGTAACTTAAACTAGTTATTGGTGAGAGTACATTGAAATAGACATATACTTCTCAAAATTATCCCCCAAAATAAGCCAAGATAAAAGAAAGCACAAGATGGTGTGAGCAGCATTGTTATAACATTGAAAAAAATAAAATCTAAATGGCCAGCAATGAAAAACAATGGGCTATAATACACCTAACAAAAGTTTCAGATAACTTGATGTTGAATGAGTGAAGTTTATAACAGGAGAAAAACATTTAAAATTAAACAAGAAGCAGAAAACACAACAGTATATGCTGTATGACTAAAAAAATGAGAAAAAAAACTAGGACTTGATGTCTAGAAGAAAATTTTAATGAAAGTTGCTTAGTGGTCGGATTATAGGTTATTTTCCCTTTGTTTTCCATATTGTCTTCAGTGACCATGCATTAATTTTTTTTTTTTTTTTAAGATGGGGTTTCACCATGATGGCCAGGCAGGTCTTGAACTCCTGACCTCAGGTGATCCACCGGCCTCAGCCTCCCAAAGTGCAAGGATTACAGGTGTGAGCCACTGCACCTGGCCGATCATGCATTAATTTTAAAAACACTGGATTCTTAAACAGCTCACATCTAAGAACCGAAGGACCTAAGGGCCACAGGCAATTCAGGAAGACAGACCCTCAGAAATCACAAGTATTTAAAACCTAAATACAAGATGCAGCTGTATCTCTCCTGCTTTTATTTATATAAAGGCACTTCCAACAGCGTTTCCAGGATATGTTCCTTAGACAATGCTCTAACCCAGCTTTCCAAACAAGGCATTTGAAACATTGGGTATTCTCCAGCCAGGAGTCCTTATCTATGCTTTGAAACTAGATTTGGAGAATAAATTTACAGTGTTTCATATACTTTGGATTGTATATCAATGCTCAGTATTTATTTTTTGATGGGCACACTGTACGAAAAGCAAACTTACTTTGAAATATTTTGAAAAGGCTCACAGCAGATAGGAAATTTTATTTCCAAATGTTAAATGCACTGCTTCACAGTAGTACTTTCAACAACTGCTTGCAGTCAGTTCTGAATTCCAAGGAACCCAAGTATCTTTCAGATTCAATCTGTCACCAAAAAAGGGAATATTTTTTTTGTGGGAAAGCAATTGTATTTTCCCACATTAGGTGATTGATTAAGTTCTCTCCTCTAAAAGGCTGATTGGTTTCCTGGTGCCAGTAAAATGATTGATGAATATTTCAACTGCAGCTACCCTGCTACACTCTTCACTTCACCCCTCCCCCATGCACCTCTCCCCTTTCCTGCTGGGTTCCCTTTTTACAGACCAGCAGCATTTAAGGAAGTTTCCCTTCTGTTTTGCAATTTTCCTTAATGAATCCACCTTCTCAAATGAAGCGAATTTAATCTTAAGAAGACAGCACTCTTCTCAGTGCTCAATGAGTTTTGCAGATAAATATCCCATTACAAGGAATGAGGAAAAACTCTAAAATTAACTATGGGTTTGACTCAGTGAATGAAACTGTACTCAAAAACAAGAAAAAGTGGCATGGAGGGGTTAGAAATAAAAAAAGTGATCTTGTTTAAAAAAACAAATACTCCATAACATACTTCAAATTTACATTACAAATTTTCATAACATCAGAACTGTAACTATAAACATTTCTATAAAACAGACTCAAAGAATGAAATTTATAGGTAAATTATGTGATCCCACGGACTTTAAAGCAGCCAAGTGTTCTAAAGCAGAACAGGGAAACAGTTTGGTAAATGTAAATATTCTTAGATGACTGAACAGTATCTAAAATCAAAATCATCCCAGAGAATCTGGGAGGTGAGTACCACAGCTGTTTGCTTTAGGCAGGGCTTTTCTAAATTGCAACTTCCTGTTTTTTCCCAATTCATTCCATCAGAAACCTAGAAAATCCATTCAAGGATTATCTAATTTAGCTCCTCCATTTTTATACGTAGTCCCATAGAGACATGCCTTTGAGACAGCTAGAATCAGAACCCAGGCATAATGTATCTCTGGGCCTCAAAACCGCTCAATGTTTGGGCTCCTCTCTGAAGTCTTTTCCTATTCAAACTACTTTGCTAACATCATCTACTAACCCAGTCTGCCTATCCTCTTTTACATCTTTCTCACTATCTCTCTTTTCACTAGGAAATCACCTTCTGTTTTTTATAAGTTTTGGACAACTAGTTCTTATATTTCTTTTGTGTGACAGAAATTAAAAAAGATACACAGGACAAAGACCACCTCTTCCTAAGCTGCATTCCCGAATGCAGTCAAGCAAACAGCCACTAGTTTACTGGCCATCTCATCTTCATCTAGGTTATCTAGTCACTTTAAATTACAGGAGAACCATGTTTCCAAAGAGAAACTAACTACATTCTAGTTCCATGAGAGTCCATCAAACCTAGGATTTGTTTCAACACACTGCTTGACTTAAGATATTGGCTCCAATTTCCTCAAGTAGCTGAAAAACGTATTCCTTTCGCTTGTATTTTATAGACTTTCTCTGACTACCAGCAAGGGATGCCGATATAAGCAGAAGACTCATATTCCTGACTTGACTCTTTCATTCATTCAGTATTCATAGAACACCAATTCTCAATGCTTAGGATGCAGATAAAAGACATTGTACTCCTGGCCCTGAGTAACTCAAAACACCTTCATTCCTTAGCACCCCTTCGGTTCACCGAAGATTGTTCCTGATTTGGCAAAATTGTTTTCTGGCCAATAGTTTATTAAAACCAACATGAGCTGGGAGGCTGAGGTGGGCAGATCACCTGCAGTCACAAGTTCGAGAACAGCCTGGCCAACATGATGAAACCCTGTCTCTACTAAAAACACAAAAGTTAGCCAAGCATGGTGGCAGGCACCTGTAATCCCAGCTGCTTGGGAGGCTGAAGCAAAAGAATCACTTAAACCAAGGAGGCAGAGGTTGCAGTGAGCCGAGACAGTGCCACTATACTCCAGCCTATAAGACAGTGCAAAACTCCAGGAAGGAAGGAAGGAAGGAAGGAGGGAAGGAGGAAAATAAGGAGGGAGGGAGGGAGGGAGGGAGAGAGAGAGGAAGAGAGGAAGAAAGGAAGGGAGGAAGGGAGGAAGGGAGGAAGGAAGGAAGGAGGGCAAGAGGACAGGCAGGCAAGAGGACAGGCGAGTGGAAAAGCCAAGATGAGAGAAAAGAGAAAAGTCACCTGCAACTTCTAAGTATAGGCCTTTTTGTCTCTCTAATCAATAGAAGCTGAATTCTGGGCCTCTCCAATAAATGCCCTAGATTCTTAGGTTTCTGCTTTTAGGCAGATATTATGCTTGGCAATTTACAGACCTTGCCACTAATCCTTATAACCGTACAGTCAATTTCAGAAATGCCAGACTATATGGGAGGAGAGGGGATGTTAAATATACAAATCAAATTATTAATGCTGTTACTAGCTGTGAAATCTGGAAGTTTAAACTCTGTGGGTCTCAGTTTTCACCTGTAAAATGGGGATAATAACAGAACACCTACCTCAGAGTTATGAGAATATATACACACAAGGTATTTAGATTATAAACAAGCACTACGTAAATGTTAGCTATTAATATTAAATGGGAACACTAAAGTTCAGAGAAGTCAAGTGACAAACTCGCATAGCTGTGATCTTTGTTTGGCCACACTCCTGAGTCCCTGCTCTTTCCCTCTCATACAATCTAACCGAAATCCTTCCTCCCTGGATGGGACTACTATTGCCATTTCCAAAAAACAAAGCCCTCTAAATGCATGTCAATGGGGGGTTTCCCCCAGGTGGTTTATTATCCTGCTAAAAAGGCATCTTGGGGGAAGGATTCCAAGCCTAGAGAAAGGAAGTCTCCTGACAGTTTAGATTTCAAGAGTACAGTAAGAATATGGAAGGGAAAAAAAAGCCAACTCTATTAGGTTTAGTAATTAAGGCAATTTAACTTAATTGAAGAATGCATTGGAAGATTTCATGTGAATCCTGAAATCCAAACATTAAGATAAAAAAGAAAGGCTTGCATTTTCTTATAACTAAGCTATAATCCCCACAGAACACAAAAAATGTTTTCTAAGATACATTACATGAAACTCCAAGAACATCAAGATAATTACAGAGGTCTTAGGAAGGAAGCCCAAATAATCATCTCACTGATCTTTCATCATCTACCCAAGCTTCACCTTGAGTTCTAATGCAGTAACTCCTTGTTACTCACATTGTTATGTGACATTTCTTCAGCCAGTAAGCCCACTACAGGATGAGTTCTACCTAGCAACTACCCTAAGGAGTAAATCTCTTAACTCTTTAACAACACAGTAATTGACTTACACTAAAATGTTACCCACACTAGCAAGGATATTCTTAGAACAGAGGAGGAGATGCCTCTCCTATACAGACTTTATTACCACCTCAGTGAAAACCAGGTTAAAAGCAAACCAATTTACAAAATGGCATCACCGAAATCACAACTCGAAGACTCAGTAATAGCCAAACATGTCTAAGGAAAGCAAACAGGCAAGCTATTCTTGATGACTTTTAAAAAGCGTGATAGGATCTTTATCTTCTATAAATAGTTCATTATTTTATAGCAATGACTCTAAATTGAGTTGTCAGATTTATTCCACAACTGTAAGTCTACCCTTGGTGAGGCACTGGTTCCCCTGAAAAATTGCTGCCACAAGATAATTAACAATTAAGCAATAGGTTTCATTTAACAGGTAACAAAAGCTTTATCAGAGAACTCAGTAAGAATGCACCACCACAAATTTCCCTTACTCCCAAAGAAAACTCAAAATGATATGAACTCATTTTCAATAAAAGTAGCTCAATTATGAAGTGAAATAAGAAAACTCCAAAGTAAAAAAGTACTAATAATGGTATCTGGTGAAGTCACCATCTTCTTACACATTTAGTTAGTACATTTAGTCCAGGAGTTCTCATGTATTTTGGCCTGAGTGTCCTTTGGAACCCTTTTTACATTCTTAAAAATGATGAAAGACCCAAAAAGGTCAATGTTTATGCGGCTTTGTGTTTTGATATTTATCATATTGGAAAATAAAACTATGAAAAAGTTAAAATATGTAACAATCCATTTAAATTTAATAAATCCACTGCATGTTATAACGTTTTTAGGAAAATTGTCCAATAAAACTTAAAAATTAGAAGTGTGGCACTATTTTACATTTTGCTCATCTCCTTACTATCTGGCTTAATTCTAGCAGTTGGATCTCCTATCTGCTTCCGCATTCAGTATGTTGTGATTTCTTTGTTGTTGAAGCATAGGCAGAAAATCTGTCCTCACAGATTTATAATCGGAAAAGGAAGTAGTATTTGCTTTTTAAAGTAATTGTGGATATTCTTCTTTGACACGACACCAAAATTCAGTAACTGGTACTTTATTAAAGGTTAGTTCAGTTTGAGTTTAAAACTGTATCAATGAACTATGTGTAATCTGTTAAATTAAAATCCATTCATCAATCTGGCATTTTGAACAGATCTCTTACCCATGCAGGTTCCTGTAATATCACATGTAGATCTTTTATAAAAATACTGCATTACTGAGACATGCAGATTTTCAAAATGTTGACGCATTTCATAATATCAAAAATCACTTTTGTTAATTTCATCAGAAAAGGCTTCAACCAATAGGAAGCTGTCAAGCTCATACTGGCAAGTACAAGTTTTCTAAACCAATCATTGCTTGAAAGCTCAAATTTTATTTACTGGCAAGCAATACTGTCAGTTTTCCTTGATATTACAGGTTCACTGTTCATTTAAGAAAAAATGGTCTTCCAAATGCTCAAGACTGAATCAAATATACTTTAATCAAGTAAAAATGGTATTCCATGAACAAAAGTAGCAAGCTCAGATCACAATATAATCACACAAGCACTCTGACTTAAAACCATTTTTAGTTTGCACTAGAAGTGCTTTGCATGTACTTTTTCATTTTGTCACACAGAATATCAAAAACACATGTACTTCAAGGGTCAAAATTTAATAATTACTTTTACTGCTTCAAGGATGACATTAAGTGGAAAAGTCTTTTTGCAAAATACAAGTGCATGGAAGTGAAGAATATAATGACTACTAATACAGTTTTGTACCTTGATTTCTGGTAAGGGACCAACATTTTTTACCATTGTTTCTGCAAAATCAGTGCAAATGTCAATACAGTGAAAAAGGCAAATAATGTCTTAGCATTATGATTAACATATTTCCTAGAACATCCTGAAAGGGTCTCAGGGACCTCCCCCCTCCCCCCCCCCCCCCCCCCCCCCCCCCCCCGCCAGAGGTTTGCAGACCACACTTTGAAAACCACTGGTTTAGAAGCAACGGTAAATACATTTAAGGATTCAATAAATGGGAAGAGATTAAGTTTGAAACAAACAATAATGAATGGTCAATGAATGACAGAAAATACAATTGAGTGCTACTTCATTATTCATTTATATATTATAAAAGGCAAGGGATGAGGAAGTAGGATAAAAAGTAATATAAGGCCACACAGAAGTGTTCTGTTTTCTAGCTTTTCCCTCTTTTGTGACAGAAAGACTAAATTAGATAAATTGGAATTAGCCAAAATAAAAAGTACATTGCATCTGATCCAGTGGACCATAAGGAATTTTTTAAAGACTGAATTTTTAATTCTTCCAAGGTGATACAGCTTCATGATTGAAATGGGCACTTGAATTAAATAAAATTAGTTTTAAAAATGAAAACTGCCAGGCACAGAGGCTCACTCCTGTAATCCCAGTACTTTGGGAGGCTGAGACAGGTACATCACCTGAGGTCAGGAGTTCGAGACCAGCCCGGCCAACATGGTAAAACTGTTTCTAGTGAAAATACAAAATATTAGCTGGGCATGGTGGTGGATGCCTGTAATTCCAGCTACTCAGGAGGTTGAGGCAGGAGAATCACTTGAATCCAGGAGGCAGAGATTGCAGTGAGCCAAGATCAGGCCACTGCACTCCAGCACTCTAGCCTCAGCGACAGAGTAAGACTCTATCACAAATAAAAAAAGAAAAGTAAACTACATGGTTAAGCTATTCCCTTCACTGAATCAACCTATATTTCACTTTGATGTAGATTTGTTACTGAAATGTTTCCTGATCCCTAAGCTATGGAATTATACCTGAAGGAAACATTATAGATAAAATATCACAGGAAATTTAATCAACTATCTCTTTTTTTTCCATCAATATTTTAGAGAAAATAGAGAACACAGAAATTTGGGCACTACAATGATGGATAGGAAGAGCAGAACCCATTCCTAGACCTCCAAAATGCTCTCATACGCAGATCCAAAATTCCACGATTCTATGAAATGTAAGGAGGAATGTAAGGAGGAACTGAAAATAAAAACCTGGGAAGATTATCCATCTTTTTCACATGAAGAAATTAGTTATGCATTTCTCTCTCAAAATATGAATCTTGAGTGTATTTCTAATGAGTTATAAATTGTTTCCAATGCAAACAGCTGTTCAAGCAAGTGTGCTATAGCTTAGTACTCTAACAACTCTCTCAGTAACTATTACCAAATTTTTTAAATAATTTCTCACTTGGGCAATGAGTGCGAAGTCACTATTCTGGGTCAAACTACCCACAGAGTATATCTTCAAATCAAATGCCTGGATTTGTTTCCCCGAATACATCACATGTTGCTGCCCAGGGAACTGATTTTGGAAACATTACACCTGCCAGCTGACTTATCAACAGTGCCCATAGAACTGACACCAACTTAAAGGCAAGAATCAGTCCAGAAAACAGAAAAATATACTGCTACTGCCATCTGTGGTTTATGCTTGAATAGCTTCTCTGGTGTAAACAAATTGAAGGGTGTAGAGTTTACAATTAGAATCCAGAGACCTCATCATTTAAAGACACTTTTTAAAAGTTAATTCGTAATGTAACAAATCGAATTAATGTAACAAATTGTACGGTTTAGTTAGTATAAGACATAAGAATCTGTGATTCTGTATTTGAGCTTATTATATAATGCTGATGGAGAAACCACAAACTACCCTGAATGAAAACTACTCCATTGCGTAACTTTATTTGCCCCAAACACACACTCCTTAAAGAAACTCAAAACATTTGAATTCTTCCTGTGGATTTATAATTAGAATCATTTCTCTTTTGATATCCTGACTGTCAATATTAAAACAGCCCCCCAAATTTTTAAAGCAAAAAAATTTTAAGGAATTTTCTATTTAAACATAAGAGTTTGGCCAGTTTGCTTCTGTGAAGACAAAAATTTGGGAATTCAATTATTCCTATAATTTTCTTAAGGACAAAAATCCAAAATGCAAATGAAGTTTCAAAGTAGGCTATTTTCACAACTTATTTTCTCGAAGTTTGCTTTCTCAAATGACAACCACTGTAGCTTGGGGATCAAAAGATTTGGTGCAGCTGGGGGTGGGGAAAAAAGCAATTCAGCTCCCCAGCAGCCAGCTGAGGAAATCCTGGTCCGCTCCCAAACTAAATCACTGTTAATTAGAATTACCGGGTTACACTAGTAAAGTCTTATTTAAATAATTGTAACTAGTGAAAAAATCTGGGTTTTTTGAGACGCTTTTTCTACAGGGCTGCTGTTTTTTTTAAAGTATGACAGTAAAAGTTTAACTTTCAACTTAATTATTCTGCATGGAAAAAATACTGAACAGAAAAAGTATCATTAATTTGGTATCATTAACAGCAGGTAACAAAGAATGAAGATCGAAATACCATAGGAAATGCTTTATTCTTTCAAATGATGCTCTCCTCTTTTTCCTGTGGTTATTTCTCCACCACACTGAAAAACAGGTTAGACATCTCACAATGGTTTTCTTCTGCTTTTCCATTACCTACTAATGGTGTTACAGGCTAACACCCTTGTCTTTTTCTTAAAGACAAACCATGCTGGAAAACAAACGAAAGGCTGGGCTGGATTCTAGAAATACTGTATATCAAAGTTACATCTAGAGATGTTTTTTACATTTAAGCTCAGCTGAATCTGAAACTTCAGTTCTAAAAAGCTCAATACCCAAGAAAGAATTACCTGCTCAATACCAAACGGCTTTCTTGCTGATTTTTTAATAATTCTGCTATTTCTGAATCCTAGTTATCAAAGGCATCCACAAACCCTTAAGAAATCACCTGAGCCAGGAAAAACTTTAATTAAAAAGTTAAGGTTGATCTTAACACAGAAGTGTGAAAGAAAATATTTTCCTTCACAACTTAATTGGTTTTGGAAATGTTCTTAAAGTATTATGAAGAGTTGGGAATATCAGATCACTTCTTATGTGGGCATATTGGCCACTTTCTGTTAAGTTTCAAGTATACGCAGTCTTTCCTGAAATACAAGCATGTTTATCTGTTGATTAAGAACTTTGATTTTTCTGATTCTGACCTTTTTCACACGTGTCTAGAATCTGTTTTACTCATGAAATAAGGCACTTTTACTGTCATACTTTAAAAAAAAGTGGACTGACACTACAACATAAAATTTTAAACACATCTTCTCAAGTTTAACTTTCAACTTAATTATTCTGCATGGAAAAAATACTGAACAGAAAAAGTATCATTAATTTGGCTATAAACAAAAAATAAACATAAGAAGCAAAAATTATGACCAGCCCCGAAGATCTAGATGAATCTGCTGACAATGAAGTCTCCTAATGTGGGAGAATCTAACCTGGCTTTACGAAATACTGAAGCCAGAAGGTGCCATCTGAACACAATTCATTAACAGACCAATTTTTCAACACAACCAATAAATAATATCTACCCAACTGTAAAAACAAAGTAGTAAGTCTTACTACAGGATGAAACTAACACAGCTCCAAGCTCCAAAATATGCAAGCATCATTAGCAATTTAAAACCAACTTGCACAACAAGCACTAGAGGTGGTGTAAAAAACTTCCTTTACCATTTTATAACAACAGTTGGCATTTCTACCTACCATCCTCCACTATTCTAAAATGTGGTACTTTCATCTAAACTCTATTTTCTGCCTTTGCCCCAAAACCCCAGGAAAAAGGTAGAGAATGAGAAACCAGAAAATTAAAATAAAATATGGAAATGCATGATTTGGCCATATTTTTGCAAATTTACCAGCAGTTAATTTCAGTTCCTCATCTACTTCCCTTTCATGTGCTAGCACATGTGCCTGCACACACCTTTTGCTACAGAATTCAGAACAAATTATAGACTAGGAATCATATCATGATCACGTTTTGGTTACATGAATCAGAATTGCTGAAAATTTGGTGGCCTGTATATCGGAGATTGTAAATGTGGTCATCTCCCACCTCAGCTGTGCAAAATCACCAATGAATCTGCTCACTGTCGCCTTTCATCTACCCTACTCTTCTTTGGAGGTCACAGAAGCTACTAAAAAAAGAAAAAACTGTGTGCTGTACATACTAAGAAACAACAGTACTACTGCATTTTTTTTTTCCCTAACAGGAGTAAAAAAAAACTCTGAGGCAAATCAGAATTAACTTAATTTTTAAAGTCACAGAACTGAAAAGTTAAATTGTCATGGGAAATATCTGCCAATCTACTTTCCGGCATAAACATTTGGAAGGCATGGTGACAGCAGGAGAAAAGAGCATCATGCTATTTAGTGAACTTCTCCCCATTTCCTCTCAAGTGTAATTATATAAAATATGCTTTTAATTACTTATAATGGCTTGCAACCTTCCTTTGCTTTAAATATTTAAAAGTCTACTCCCTCATTCTCTTAAAATGAACAAATGCAATATTCAGCATACACTTCCTCAAATCATTCATCTTCCTTTGAAATCCCAAAAGGGAGCAGTACGCTATTACAACTAAATGAGTTCATGTTTGTTATGAAAACCTACAAGCAACAACTTAAAATAGCGCAGTCAGCACAGGGAATTCCTGGAAGGATGATGGTGCATCAAAAAGCTAGAAAGAAACTCTGTTCTGACAGAATAAAAACCAATTAATGTAAATTCAGCATCAGTGGCGTTTCTGGTAGGAAAACATTTCTAAAATTCCACCTCCAGTTTATTTCTTCAATGACATAGACCAAAAGACTCCCTATCTAAATAGCTATCTTTTGAAATAGTTAATACGAAATAGAAATCCATCCCTAGGATTAAAAAGAGATAATTCATTTATTTTCTGCTTAGAATAAGCAGTTTCATTTTGTTGGAGAAAAACAATTAGGAAGCAAAAAAAGGAAAAATGTGTTCCATTGTTTCAAAAGCAAACAAAATTTTTGGCAATCTTCTGCAAGTATGTTTATTTCATAAGTGCTAATGAACATAAATTGTAAAACACTGCACAATGCTAGTCTTTACACTGAAAAAATATACCACGACGGTCTAGCGTCTCGTGTATTTTAAGCCCATCTAGCTGCCAAAAGTTCCCATTGTATTTTCAGCAAAAAGAAAACATGTGTACCACTAACTAAGACTACTGTAAAATATTAAAGCCACCTTAGCCCAAATGGATTGCTTGATAACATTCTTTCAAATGGTTCTGACCAACTGAGGAAATGAGACTAGGAATGGGAAATCTGATTAAGAGTTAAAATTACCATTGAGTTCTTTAAAATGTACTAATGAATAATTAATAACAAATGCAGTTCTTAGGTTTCTCTTACAACACTATTATTCTCAAACAGGACTGAAAGTAGTATCTGCAGTAAAATCCGTCATCTACATTATATGCACAGGTGTACAGGAAGTATTACATAGGGAGGCATTATGGAAACATACACACTAATATGGGATATAAGATAGGTTGGGGCATGGATTTAAAAAAATCAGCAAGCGAAATTTTAGATCAGGATTTACAACATTCACAATTAATACCAAACCAAATCTCCACACAAACTAGTTTAAAAAATCAAAGGCATTAAAGAAATCCTTTGTTCCTATGATACTGCCTCCTCCTACCCTAACTGGATTCCAGTTTCCCCCTTTGTGACACGGAATTTTATTGATCTCCAACATGTTCACATTTAGAAATTAGTTGCCAGCCACAGCCTACGGGACAGCCAGCCTAGAAAACACACATCATACACACATTTAATTTAAAAAAAAAAAAAAAAAAGCTTTGAAAAACATCACTGTTTTTGATCAGCAACATCAAGTGAGGTTAACCAAGCTCTCTTCTACGCGGACTTTTTTCTTCAGTAAAAACACCAGCTCTCCTAAACAAAATGTTTGACGAGTTAATAAACGTATGAAGGCACCGATCAAACCTAAGATTTCCACTCTCCGTAGCCACTCACTCATTCGACAATTGAGCGCCTAAGTGACCTATTTTCAGGTTACTTTCCTCACACCTGCCAGGTCACTGTCCTGATTGAGAAACTTCTTGGTGAAGCAGTTAATTTTTAGTGCCTCCTAACTGTCCCGGGTGTTTGCATTCAATTTGAAATCTGTTACTTGTTAGACACTGCTCGGTCCTAGATCTTTCAGAGAATTGTGAGTTTATGGCGCAGCGAGGGGAGGAGGCACGGATCTCTGAGAGCCTCCCTTTATTCGGAAATGAGGAGATGTGAAAGGTGGAAAACAGGGCAAATAAATAAATAAATCGGGTTTGCCGCCGGAGCGTTTGCCGGCCGGTGCGAGCACCCTTTGTAATGCAGGCCTCCCGGGGCGATCGCCTGCGCTAATTGCTCCAGGGCGCTTTCCAAGTTCAAAAGTTCACCTTTTACGACCTCACAAAAGCTCCTAACACGTTACCAATAAAAACATTCCGTGAGGGGGAAAATATCAAACAGATACAAATAAAACACCCCGCAGGAGGAGGGAGCGGGGGGAGGAGGGCGAGGAAGCCCGGAGGAACCTGAAGACCTGATCCGGGCGAGGAGCGAGCTGTAGGAAGGGCCGGGCCAGGTGAGGGATTCTCAGCGCCCAGGGTCCTGGATCGGGACAAGGAAAAGGAGAACTGAGACCAAGAGGTGGGGACCGGGACCTGCCGGGCAGAAGCCGGGAGTAGGCAGGTGTCCAAGGCCCCGGGACGGGATGGAGCCCTCGGCCAAGGAAAGCCGTTGCCTTGCGGAGAGGGGAGCTGAGCAGGGGCGGAGGCCGGCCAGAGAGTGCTGGGCGTTGGGGAAGGTGAGGCGCGGGGGAAGCGAGAGGCACGAGGCGGTCCGAAAAAGAAAACTACTGGGGGAAGTCTAGCGAACCAGGGGTTCGGCAGAGGCGGGGGACTCCTAGTATTCAAAGAGGGACGCGCGGGGCTGCAGAGGAGGAAAACGCTCTAGAAAGCCGAACGGTACCAGGGTGCTGTGGAGTCGGGTCGGCGGCAGAGCGAGACGGAGCGACCTCGGTAGGAGGAACCCCGGTGAGGGAAAAGAGAGGCTCTGCGCGAAGGGGACCCGAGTGAGAGGGTATGCCCCCACTGACGGACCGCGGGAGGGACTTTCACGTTGAGGGGGTACGGGGGGAGGAGAGGGTTCGATGTTGGGAAGACAGGGGGAGGGGACCCGGGAAGAGGAGGGAGGATTGGTGCTGAGGGGACGGGGGGAGGGGAGGCCTGTGCGGAGGGGACGGGGGGAGGGGGAAATGAAGCTCGGTGCCCAGGGACCCGGGCAGGGGGAGGGTCCGCGCGGAAGGGAACGGGGACGAAGGGGGAGGGTCCACCCTGAGCGAGACGGGGGAGGAGAGGGAGAGTGCCGAGGGGGACGGGGGTGAAGGTCCAAGCTAAGGAGCTGAGGGGCCGCTGCGGCTTCCCTGGGCGAGGGTCGGCTGAGAGGAGGGGGATCCCTGGAAGAGGCTCAGGAGGCCGGTTCCTGCCTAGTTGGGCGTCGCAGGCCCCTCACCCACCATTGCGCGGCGGCGGAGGGAGCGCGGCGGGCGGCTCCAGGAACCCCGCCGAGCCCCCGCCGCCTCCCCCTCCGCTAGGCGGCCGTTCGTCCCGCTCCATGCGGTGGTGCCTAGGGTCCGCGCCGGGTTCGCTGCTCCGCCATGACCAGCCTCCTCGTCGCCGTGGTCGTCGTCCGCCGAAGGGAGGAGGCTGTCAGGGGCCCGCGGGCTCCCGGCCGCGGCGCTCTCTGGGCCCCTAGCCGCCCGGCTCCGCGCCGCTCCGCGCCCCTCCGCGCCGCGCCCCCTCAGCACTGGCCAGCTCCCTCCCCTGACGTCACACGCCGCTGTCGCGCACCGCCCGGCGGGGCACGCTGGGAGTTAGAGTCCGCTCAGCGAGGCCGGCCACGCCGACCGCACCAACTGGAGGGGTAGAAGAAGGGATAAGAAGCCCTGAGAAGGGAAAGCTAAAGTCTACTAATATCAAGAACCATGACAAAGCGTTTGATATCTATATGGTAAGCGGATACTTCCGGGATTTCTCTTGATTTTGATATATTCGTGATCAAAGTTTCCTAAAAGTCCTCGTAACACCCCACCCCAACAATGAGTCTTCCCAAGGAGGCGGATAGCGAGGGAGCCGGGTGAGCACGTGCAACCAAGCCCAGCCCTGTGGGCGGGGTCCTGGAGGCGGGGCTTGGAGGTACTCACGAGGGCCTCTCGCTGCCGCTGCAGGACAAATTGGACCGGAGATTAAAGGACTGGAGTTTAACTGGAGGTGACTGCGTTCGTATGCAAATGGAATCTATAAAACTCTACTTTCCGGGGTAGCCTTTAATGCCTTTTTACCTCCGGGTGGGCGGGAAAGACTAAAGTTTCCCCTCCTCCTCTTTCATTTTGCCCCTGCCCATGGAACAGATGGGCAAACTAAGCTCCGGGCCATTGGGGCCATTAAAGAAGGCTCTTGACGCCAGGTGTCTTGAAACCTTCCGTTTAAGAGGGATCCATTACCTAGCCTTGTTCTCCTTCCCCTTTACTCAGTTTCCCTATCTGTAAAAAAGGGTTGGAATAAGGACGAGGTCCAGCTGGAAGATCCCGAACCTCTGCGCCTTCCACCTCAGTTTCCCGAAGCTTTCCGGAAGCAAAATGCCGAATTTTGCAGCGACTCTCCGGCCCCCGGCCGAAGCCACCCGCTGCGGCCACCAGGTGGCGCTTGGCCACTGGTCACTGGGTCCGCCGAGGTGTCTGCCTTCGGCGACCCCTTCGGGAAAGGTCTTCGTGGCTGCCGCCCCGGGTCTAAACCCTACCTGGCCCGCTTGAAGACAAAGAACGAGAACGTTGGTGCTTTGCCCGCCTCTGCTTTGCCGGGTCATGCTGCAGCTTCCTCGCTGGCTGCTCATTCGCCCTCTCCTGTCCCCATCCGCCCCACCAATCCCTTAGCTCTTTTATGTCATTTTTGCCTAATTTTAAGTCCTCCTCCTGGCATTTGCATCCCTGCTTGGCCTGACCCTTGCCCATATTTCTCACCACACACCTTTCCTCACCTGCTACGCAGGTTGCAGCTGCACTTGCGGACAGCTGGACCTCACCAACACAGGTGAACCTTTATTTCATTCGTGCCCTGTGCCCACCACTGTTCCGAAAGACTTGCCCTAACGCTCTGCCGTTTAAACCTCATACTTCCTCTATGAGGCACCAACAGTATTGTCCCTATCCAACACTAAAGAAGTCCACCAGGAGTGATGGGGATTCCAGCTCCATTTTGTCACAAACCAGAACCTGAACCCTGTGCTTCTTCAAGCTGGAACGCGGCTGACTTCATCCGACCCACTCCCAAATTCCTATTCATCTTTCAAGATCCTGTTCAAGTAATTCTACAGTAGCATTTTTCTTAATTCCTTCCACCAGGGGACAACTAGATCCCCTCTGCTAGGTAGCAGTGTTTCAGGAGCCAAACCCTGTGACTAAGAGAGGACGGCCTGCCATTCCCTCAGCTGTGGGTTCTAAAATATGTCAGGACCATCTGGCCGTTCTTGGGGATCTCCCTTTTTGTCACAGGCTCTGGAGGTGGTGAGTTCTCTGTCCCTGGAGATGCAATCGGAGTCTTTAAGTGCCACTGCAGGAAGGTACAGCCCTGGACTTTCCGTAGTTGATGAAGATTCTAAGTCAACCCTCTTAGATGAACTCTTCTGCCAGAAGAGTTCAGCCAAATGCTCAGTCCCTGGAAAAAACTCCTCCAGTCCTTCAGACTACAGCTCTGTTGTCCCTTCCACAAGCCTTCCCACACCCACCTGACTAGTCACATCCATTTATTCTCACTCATAACCCCAATTGCTGAATACCGATCTGGCACACAGTAGGCTCTCTATAAATAATTACTGACTAGGTGAAAGAATGAAGAAAAACAGCTAACTGGCTGGGTGCAGTGGCTCACGCCTGTAATCCCAGCACTTCGGGGGGCCAAGGGGGGTGGATCACGAGACCAGCCTGACCAACATGGAGAAACCCCATCTCTACCAAAAATGCAAACTTAGGCGGGCTTGGTGGCGGCATGCCTGTTATCCCAGCTACTTTGGAGGCTGAGGCAGGAGAATCACTTGAACCCGGAAGGTGAAGGTTGCAGTGAGCCGAGATTGTGCCATTGTACTCCAGCCTGGGCAACAAGAGCGAAACTCCGTTTCAAAAACAACAACAAAAACAGCTAGCCTTGGGTGAGTGAATTCAGAGCGTCTATTTCCTGTTTTCTAAGAGGGGATGGTAATAATGATAGTTGCTACCTAGCAGGAATGCTATGAGAATTAAACGATGCCTGCAAAGCAATTAAAGGTCTGGCCTAATAAATGGAACCTGTTACTAATGTTACTTAAAGAGTGGTCCTAAATCTCAGATGCATGTCTTCTGAAAGCACTTCTGGGAAGAGTTAAATACCACACAACTGAGAAAAGCACAGGAAATGACTGTGCTGAGAGCCTAGCCACTGTCCTAACCATAGAGGGCCTATGAAGTAAGCACCCACTATGAGTTCAGCACCTGCCTTTTCTTTAATTTCTCTACATTTCTTCCCAACAATCCTAAGAAATCAATACTTTCCCCCCAGTTTACAAATGTGGGCACAGGCTCAGAAAGACAGATGAAAAAGACTCTCCTACCACCTGCAGGACTCAAGACAAAAGATCTGGAAAGGAATGTTATCTAAGGATAAGGAGGGATCTTAGGGGGCGTGGTCCTGAGGCCAGCAGCAGCAGACAGACAGGATCAGACAGGGACACAGCTAAGAATGAGGCAGGAATGGCTAGGCATGGTGGCTCACACCTGTAATCCTAGAACTTTGGGAGGCCACGAGACTTTCAGGTGGAAGGAATAGCATGTACCAAGATCCCAAGGCCAGATCAGGGCTTGGCCCATTTGAGGAGCTGAGGCACCTGTGCTGAGCGGAGTTCACTGAGAGAAGAGTGAGGAGGAGGCAGCCAGAGATCATCAGGTAATGTGGGGAAACGGTCAGCAGGGGGCAGAGTTCCTCTAGCGACAGCAGCCTTGCTCTCGTCCTCCCTAGAATCAGAGCCAGGCTGCATTCAGAGAAAGGGCCAGGGGTAGGGAATCCCTGCCTGCTTTGTTTAAGTACATTTTGTCTATTTTTTAAATAGATAGGACACATTACGAAATCCACAGGATGCAAACAAGTATTCCATGAAAACGCTTACTCCCTGGATCTCCTCCTTAGAACCACCATGCTGACTTCTTGCATTTTTTTTCAGATAGTCTATGTCCATAAGAACATACACAATGTTTACTCTTTTTTTTTTTTTTTTTGTGAGACGGAGTTTCGCTCTTGTTACCCAGGCTGGAGTGCAATGGCGCGATCTCGGCTCACTGCAATCTCTGCCTCCCAGGTTCAAGCAATTCTCCCTCCCCAGCCTCCCGAATAGCTGGAACTATAGGCAAGTGCCACCACACCCAGCTAATTTTTTGTATTTTTAGTAGAGACGGCTTCACCATGTTAGCCAGGATGGTCTCCATCTCCTGACCAACTGATCCACCTACCTCAGCCTCCCAAAGTGCTGGGATTACAGGTGTGAGCCATTGTGCCCGGCCAAGAGTTTGCATTTCTAACAAGTTCTCAGGTGATGTGGAGGCTGTGGGTCCAAGGACCACACCTTGAGAACTGCTGAGCTCTATCAAGGAGAGAAACTAAGAATGTGCTCTGGGAAGTCATGCTCCAACACAAGGGAACATACACACCAACAAGAAAGACAGTCCCATTGAGCAATAAATTCTGTGAAGAAAATGAGACCAGGCAGGGTGGTGCACACTTAAAATCCCAACACTTTGAGAGCCCAGGTGGCTGGATTCCTTGAGCCCAGGAGTTTGAGACCAGCCTGGGCAACATAGGAGACCCCATCTCTACAAAAAATACAGAAATTAGCCATCGTGGTGGCATGCACCTGTAGTCCCAGTTATTCAGGAGGCTGAGGCAGGAGGATAGCTTGAGCTGGAGAGGTTGAGGCTGCAGTGACACGTATTTGCAACACTCCACTCAAGCCTGGATGATAGAGGAAGACCCAATCACAAAAAAAGGGAAAGGCTGGGTAATCTCATGCCTGTAATCTCAACACTTTGGGAGGCCAAGGTGGGAGGATTGCTTGAGCCCAGGAGTTCCAGACTAGGCAACAGAGTGAGACCCCGTCTCTCCAGAAATAGTGGTATCAGACAGCACAAGGGCTCACATACCCTGGGAACATGCATCTCTCATGCGAATTTTGCAACCACTCCAAAAGGAAAGCACAAGTCCCCCATCTTACAGATGAGGAAACTGAGGCACACAGAGGTGGAGGGACACGCCCAAGGTCCCAAGGCTCTCGGAACAGGACCCGCGTCCATGCGGGGAGCCCACGTGCCTCCCCCTGGTCCACTCCTGCGGGCTGCCAGCGAGACCCTCCCTGGGGCGCGGGCAGGGATGCCCTTCGGAGAGTCACCCGACGGCGGGGAGGCCCAGCGGACGGCGGGCGGGGTGGAGCGGGTTGCCCCCTCCGCCCTGGCTCCGCCCCCGGCGGCGCTGGAGGGGGCGCGGGGCGGGCAGCAGGGGGCAGGCGGGGGGCGCGGGGCAGGCCGAGCGGGCGGTGGCGCTGAGCTCGCAGTGTGGCCCGCGCTTCCCAGTGTCCGTGCCCGGTGCCTGTGCCCCCGTCCCCGTGGCGCCATGGCCGCGTCCGCCCTCCCGCCCCGGCCGCTGCTCCTGCTGCCGCTGCTGCTGCTGCTGCTGCTGCTGAGCGCCCGCCCCGCACGCGCGGACAGTAAGGTACGCGCGCCCCTCGAACCCGCGCGGCTCAACGAGGAGCGGGGCGCGAGGGGGCGCTGTGGCGGGGGTACGGCCCAGGAGGGGGCCAGGGGCCGGGGCGGAGGATCCGGGAGCGGGAAGACCGGACCTGAGACAGCACGGAAGCCGCAGGGGCAGGGGCCGGGAGAGAGGAGCGCGTGGGGGAAGAAGCGCTGGAAATGTAGGGATGCTCCGGACGGGGCCTCAGGAAGGGGCGCTGGGACCGGGTCCGATTCCCGGAGGGGCCGGGGGATTCCCCAGAGTGCTGGCCAGACTGGGTTCGTGGGGGGAAGCCGCTGGCAGCTGTTACCCACAGATTCCCAGGCTTGCAGCAGGCCTGCAGCACAGCTTTCAGGGCCGGCTGGGGACTCGGAGTCTCCTCTGCCCCACGAACGCAGCGGGGTTGGCCACTCGCCGGTCCTCTGATGTTCTTGCCAGGGACCGGGTGCACCCACTGGAGGACTAGGTAGCTCCAGAAGTGACCTGAGCTGTTCTCTGCCGTGACTAAGAGGATCTGCTCTGGTGTCAAGCCGACCTGGATCCAATCGCACATCCCCTTCTCTCTGAGCCTCTGTCTATTCACCTGTAGATAAAGGAAGAATCCTGGGACCCACTCCCGGCAGTTGATGATCTCTAGATTCGGTGTGGTCATGCCTGTAAAATAGCACCACAGCACTCGGGGTGTTCTGGAAATAACTCCCTGATGGCCTGGCACTGTGGCTCACACCTGTAATCCCAGCACTGTGGGAGGCCTAGGCGGGTAGATCACTTGAGGTCAGGAATTCAGGACCAGCCTGGCCAATATGGTGAAACCTGGTAGCCAGCCTGGTGGCACTCGCCAGTAGTCCCAGTTACTCTAAATAACTGTAGTAAAAGTACAAAAATTAGATGGGTGCTGTGGCAGGCACCTGTAATCCCAGCTACTCGGGAGGCTGGGGCAGGAGAATCACTTGAACCCAGGAGGTGGAGTTTGCAGTGAGACGAGATTTCACCACTGCACTCCAGTCTGGACAACAGAGCAAGACTGTCTCAAAAAGAAAGGAAATGACTTCCTGAAGACAGGCCTCGGGGAGAGTGAGGAGCAGGATGAGAGCCCTGGTCACAGAGCCTAAGGGCAAATGACAGCTTTCTTCTGATATCTCTGCAGCCTCTTTCCTAGTGGAACATGCATGTCCTGCCCATGGGCAGATAAAAGACAGAAACCACTAGCCACATGGTGAGTATATGAGCAGTGGGCACTGGCCAACCAGCAGCCTGATTCAGCTCAGGGTAGGAAAGCACCGATGTGCAATGCAGACCATGTACTCCAGAGACAAGGAGGGAATGGTATTGTTTCACTTTACAGGTGGGAAAATGAGGGTGTTTAGAGAGGCAGCTGGCTTATGGTCTGGCCTTCCGCTGCTATTGTTTTGCTGTGTGACATTGGGCAAATCACTGTCTCTGGGCTTCAGTTTCTTCATCTGAGAAATGTCTATCCAACCTTCCTTCCATTTGGGGCCCTCTGTGATTCCCTGATCTGGCTCAGGTAGGAGGACAAGTGAGCAGAAAATCCCAGATAACCTGATTGGTGCCTTGTCACCGCTGAGATCTCTGGCTGGGAGGGATATTTGGTCTTGGGCATCCTCTGTGCAGAGAGCTGTAGAGTTTGTGGGGGAGGGCTCACATTCAAAACAAAGCAAAGACAAAGAAAACCCAGCACCCTGTTTATGTAGTGAGTCAGCCAAACACTTGCTGGATTGTGTGTGTGTTTGGTGGGGTGGGGGGGTGTAGTGTTTAACTGTCCCGGACAAGCTGGGGATGGTGGGGTGGAAAGGCACAACCTACAGCTTGGAGGATGAACAGCTGGAAGACTCAGCACAGCCCTCCCCCAGACACCTCCCACCCACACACCACTGCAGCCAGCTGGGAAAAATAAAAATCAAGTGATGGGTGAATTTACTCTGCATTCCTTAGCTCAGCCAGACTCCTGCTGGCTCTGCAGAGAGAGCTGTTTTCATTATCACCCGCTCCCTCCCCCTGTCACACCCCCTCCCTTCCTCTCCAAGCTCATTCCGTTTTCCCTGGGGTGGAGGATGAGCCCTTCAGAGAGCCAGCCTGGGACCTGAAGTCAATGTAGAGCCCCAAAGGGTTAATTGGTCCCTCCTCAGGCTTCCTGTTCCTGGGGGCTCCAGTCTTCCCTCTGACCCAGTACATTCAGGGATCCAGGGCAGCTCCTTGGTCTCCTTGGCCAGCTCCTTTCTCAGCGTATGTTCATGTTTATAACTAGGTCTCTCCTAAACTGGATTTTGAGTTTCCATCTAAGGAAGTGCTTTCTCAGGGCTGGGAGTAGGAGAGGGGCCCCAAAGTTTCTCTGGTATTTCTGAAGGGCTGCCCAGCACAGAGATTGGAATGGACAGACAGGTAACCACTTGACACCCAGGCAGGGCAGCACAGACTTCTGGGAGGCTGCTTCTTGCTGTGCGTTCTTAGAATGTGGCTGAGAATTTTCCATCTCTACCTCAGTTTCCCCAACTGTGGAAAGGTTGCTGGTGCCTCGCTTCCTCCAGTATCAAGGGGTGGGAAGGAGGTCTTTGGTCAGCCTGCTGATCAGGGGCCCAAGGACAGAGGGAAGGCCAAGGGTGTGGGAGCACAGCCAGGGGAGCAGGAGGGGCTAGAGCAGGCAGGCGGTGGTGTCCGGAGCTGGATCAGATGTTCCAGGCCAGGCCAGGCCAGGCCAGTCCCGGGAGTTTAGGTGTTGCTTTGCCTCCACTTGGGAGTTTCCGCCTGTGGGTGTAATTGGAAACAGGCTCTCCGGCAGGCAGGCGAGGGCTACATAGTGATGGAGCTACACATCACAACTGCAAGGCCAGGCCCCACTGAGTCTCTCTGCAAGGAGGGTCTCAAACCAACACTCCCTTTGGCTGGGGCATCTGGGGCAGAGCTTTGAGGAGCATCATGTGTGCCAAGCCATGTGCCAAGCACTTACATGCAGAATCTTACACATCCCTTCTGCCAACACTCTGAGGCTTCAGCGGCCCCTCCCCATTTGATGGTCTTGAACATTGAGGATCAAAAGAGTTGGATTGGGGGTTGTTCAAAAATCCTAGACAGAGGGAGCCTGAGTAGTTGGATCTCTGGAGCCTCTAGGAAGCATCCAGGTAGCCTGGGGGAGCCAGAAAGTGTCTGAATCATAGGGTTGGAGGAGGGCCCAGACACCTGCAGCTCCCAGGTACACCCCCAGACATGGCCCCCAGTTGAGAACTCATCCAGGTAATAGGGATCCATGGAGGTTTGTGGAGCAAAAGTAACGTAGATTACCAAAGAGGAGCTTTTGGGAGATTCATCCAACAGAGGAAGCTGATATATTGTCCAGGCAGCAGTTAATGTGGCCTCAACTTGGGCTGTGGCTGTAGAGCGGAGAGCAGGAGGCCAAGGTCAGAGATATTTAGGATGAAAGGTCAGAAGAACACAACGACTGTCCAGGGTAAGAGGGAGGCTCAGAGATCCAGGCTAGGCAGGAGGGTAGTTGGACACGGGGCTGGGAGAAGATGCTGGGTCCGGTCTTACATTGATTGAGTTTGGGGTACCTCTGGGCATCCAAGGGTAGGTGCCCAACTGGCACTGTGCTTTCAGGGAGGTCTTTGCCTCATGGTGAGGCTGGGCTGGCTGTGAGGAAAGAGGGCAGACCTAACCTCAAGATGGCACAAGTTGGCCAGGCATGGTGGCTCATGCCTATAATCCCAGCACTTTGGGAGGCTGAGGCAGGCAGATCACCTGAGGTCAGGAGTTTGAGACCAGCCTGGCCAACATGGTGAAACCCCGTCTCTACTAAAAATAAAAGAATTAGTCAGGCATGCTGGCATGCGCCTGTAATCCCAGCTACTCGAGAGGCTGAGGCAAGAGAATCACTTGAACCCAGGAGAAAGAGGTTGCAGTGAGCTGAGACAGCACCATTACACTCAAGCCTGGGCAACACAGCAAGAATCTGTCTCAAAAAAAAAAAAAGATGACACAAATTGAGCCTGTTCAGTTGCTGGAACATTTCACAGCTTGAATGCCCTCTCCTCCACTCTAGCCAGACTCATCCATCTCTTTGCAGAAAAATCTCGAGTATACCTTCATCTCACTGTGGAATTTCCTTGCAAATACCTGGGTACTTTTTTAAGCACAAACCACTCCTAGTTTTGGGGGCTTTGGCATCCATGTGTGCTGAGCAAGCCTGCAGGGAGAGATGAGGACCAAGGCAGGTGCTTTCCTGCTTGGCACAACTCCAGCCTTCCTGCCAAGGGCAGAGGGGGCTGGGACCAGTAGGAGCCCCAGGTTCTACACCCCCCAGGGCCCAGCCCAGGGCCTATGGAGAGATCATCTGTTCCAGCTCAGTTGCTCAGGAGAAGCCCCTTCCTGGTGACTGTGGGTGGGCATGGGAGGGGCAACATGTAAACCAAGTTTTGGAGTCAGGCCATGCTGTGTGACCCTGGGCAAGCCCCTAGTCTTTTCTGATGCTCAGCTTTCTCCTCTCTAAGATGGGGTTATGATAAGAGCACAGAGAGGTAGAAAATAATGAGCAAATGGCAGGGAGCATTATCAGCAGTGATTTTGATGGCAGGTACCCCTTAGAGAGCAGCTGTTCTGTGCCAGGTTCCATGCCAAAGCCCTGCATGCATTGTCTCTGTTCAGACCATGAGCTTATGACCAAGGGACTGTGGTTCTCCCATTTTACAGAGGAGGAAGCTGAGGCTCAGAGGGGTCAAGGCCAAACAGGGAGGAGGTGTGGGAGCTGGGACTTGAGCCTGGGTCTGGCTCTTCCCCCTGGTGCTCTGCTGCTCTCCAGCCAAGCACTGGATGTAGCAGTCACAGGAAAGGGGACCCTGCCTGGGTGCCTGGCAGCCAGCGCTGGGAGCACAGGCCTTATTCCAACTCCTGGCCCATGTCAGGGCCTTGGCTGCCCCCATCAGGAGGTAGCACCTCATCTGAGGAGGGAAGGAATGTCACAGTCCGATGTGGAGGCAGCTGCTGGTACGGGTGGGTGTTGGGAGTATGGGTGGCTCCCAAGGAGGAGGCTTCCCTGGCCTGGCCACACAGAACACACCCACATCTACCTGCTAGGCTCTTGACCCCATCTGGGGGAGTGGGTGGAGTGGCAAGGGGTCCCAGCAGAGCAGGGAAGGGAACCCAGGAGTCTTGAAGGACAGGCAGAGTTAGGGCGCTAACAGAGGCCAAGGAATGTACAGGACCCTGAGCCTGACTGTCGATGTTCATAGGCGGAGGGGAAATGGCCCAGAGTACACTTCACCCACCGAGAGCCCAGGACACAGCCTCCATCCAGAGACACCCTTCTCCCCTCCCCACCCTTCCCACCTCTTACTTTCCCCTGTGCCTCCACAGCCTGCAGAAAAAGCAATGGGGTCAGGCACAGTAGCTCATGCTGGTAACCCCAGCACTTTGGGAGGCTGAGGTGGGAGAATTACTTGAGCCCAGGAGTTTGAGACCAGCCTGATCAACATGGGGAAACCCCATCTTTACAAAAAATACAAAATTAGCTGGATGTAGTAGCAAATGCCTATAGTCTCAGCTACTTGGGAGGCTGAGGCGGGAGGATCGCCTAATCCCAGGAGGTCAAGGCTACAGTGAGCTGTGATGAGGCCACTCTACTACAGGCTGGGTAACAGAGCAAGACCCTGTCTCAAAATAATAATAATAATAACAGTTCATGCTTAAGATGCACTTAATATGTGCTGGGCCCTGTTCTTTACTTGTATCAAGCCATTTAATCTTTACAACAAACTCATGATTCCAAAGCCCATTTTACAGATGAGGAAACAGGCACAGAAATATTAAGTTGCCTACAATCTCATTGAGGCTCCAGATGCCATGCTCTTAACCTTGTGTTCTAGCATGTTTGCAAAATGCAGGCTTATTTATCCAAAAGATATTTACAGAGTACCTACTGCAGGCCAGGCAGGCACTATTATGAAGATATAGGAGGAAATGAGACAAAGTCCCTCCCTCTAATGATATCTGTGGCATGGGAGAGACAGAATGTACACAAAAACAGGTCTCATATTTCAGGTGGTAATAGATGCAGTAAAGAAAACCAGGCCACTAAATGAGAGGATAAAGAGTAACAGGAGGCGGGCAGTCAGGGCAGGCTTCTCAGAGGAGTTGACGTGAGCAGAGAACTAAGTGATAGAAGGGAGTGAGCCATGGAAATCTTAGGGGTTAGGAGTTTCTGGGGAGGGTATGGCATATGCAAAAACCCTGAGGCTGGAGTGGAGAGAGTTGCTGAAAGGGAAGGGCAATAAGGAGCAGTTCAAGGGAGAGTATTGACTCACATGAGCCTTGAAGGCCATGATAAAGGCTTTGAAGGTCACAACACCTCCCTAACACACACAGAGGTAGTTTTTTTTTCCTTCTTCTTTTCTTTTTTCCGGAAACAGAGTCTTGCTCTGTTACCCAGGCTAGAATGCAGTGGCACGATCTCTACTCACTGCAATCTCTGCCTCCCGGGTTCAAGTGATTCTCCTGTCTCAGCCTCCCAAGTAGCTGGGACTGCAGGCATTTGCTACCATGTCCAGCTAATTTTTGTATTTTTAGGAGAGATGAGAGTTCACTATGTGGGCCAGGCTGGCCTCGAACTCCTGACCTCAGGTGATCCACCCGCCTCGGCCTCCCAAAGTGCTGGGATTACAGGTGTGAGTCACTGCTGCCGGCCAGAGGTGTTATTTAAAAGTACAATGCATGTGAAACCTGGGATGTAGGTGCTCAATAAAAGGTCTTCATAATTTTTATCATAGTAAAACAAACATAACAAAAATTATCATCTTTAAGTATACACTTCAGTGGCATTAGTATATTCACAGTATCATGCAACTATCACTACTATCTATTAATAGTTCCAGAACATCTTTGTCACCCCAAAAGGAAACCCCATGCCAGTTAAGCAGCACTCCCCATTTCCCTCTCCCTCTAACTCTGGGAAGCCCATAATCTGTTTGCTGTCTCTATGGACTTGCCTCTCCTCGATACAGCATTTCATATCAATAGGATCATAAAATATGTGGCCTTCTGTGTCTGGCTTCTCTCACTTTACATAATATTTCGAGATTTATTCATGTTGTACCATGAAATCAGTACTCCATTCCTTTTTTTTTTTTTTTTTTTTTTTTGAGATAGAGTCTCACTCTGTTACCCAGGCTGGAGTGCAGTGGCGCAATCTCGGCTCACTGCAACCTCTACCTCCGGGTTCAAGCGATTCTCCTGTCTCAGCCTCCCAAATAGCTGGGATTACAGGCATGTGCCACCACACTCACCTAATTTTTGTATTTTTAGTAGAGATGTGGTTTCACCATGTTGGCTAGGCTGGTCTTGAACTCCTGACCTCAAGTGATCTGCCCACCTCAGCCTCCCAAAGTGCTGGGATTACAGGCATGAGCCACCTCACCCAGCCCTACACTCCTTTTTGTGGCTGTATAATATTTCTCTATTCAGCTGATGCGCATTTGGGTTGTTTCTACCTCGTGGCTACTGCCAATAATGCTGCTATGTACATTGACTTCCAAGTCTTTGTTTGGATACCCGTTTTCCATTCTCTTGGGTATATACCCAGGAGTAGGATGACTGGGTCTTATGGGAATTTTTTGTTTAACTTATTAAGGAATCTCCATACTTTTTCATAGGACCATTAATATTTAAATTGCCGAGCCAGGTGAGCCTGCTCATATTGTAATCCCAGAACGTGCTTTGTTGCCAAGGCAGGAGGATCACTTGTGGCCAGGAGTTCAAGACCAGCCTGGGCAACATAGTGAGACCACATCTCTACAAATAATTTAAAAATTAGCTGAGCGTGGTGTCTCGCACCTATAATCTCAGCTATCTGGGAGGCTGATGCAGGAGGATTGCTTGAGCCCAGGAGTTTGAGATTACAGTGAGCTATAACCCCACCACATTGTTTCAACCTGGGCAAAACAGCAAGACCTTCTCTCTACAAAAAAAAAAAAACAAGTCAAAACAAAAAGACGGCATGGTGGCTCATGCCTGTAATCCTAGCACTCTGGGAAATGGAAGAGGGAGGATCACTTGAGCGCAGGAGTTCAAGACTAGCCTGAGAAACCCCATCTTTACAAAATTATATGGGCATGGTGGTACACGCCTGTAGTCCCAGCTACTAGGGAGGCTAAGGTGGGAGGGTCACTTGAGCCTGGGAGGTCAAGGCTGCAGTGAGCCATGATCAGGCCACTGCACTCCAGCCTGGGCAATAGAGCGAAACCCTGTCTTTAAAAATACACACACACACACACACGCAAATACACACACACAGAGTTATTATTATAAGGCCTCCACCACCTCTAATTGCACCCCTCCCACCCACCAAACACCCTCATCCAAAGGCTGGCTGGCTATCTGGCTTCTGCCATCTCTCCCTTCCTCCCTGCCATTGGACTGCCCAGCAACTTACTGGAGCCCCCTTGCCACCCCCAACAGGTGTTTGGGGACCTGGACCAGGTGAGGATGACCTCGGAGGGCTCTGACTGCCGCTGCAAGTGCATCATGCGGCCCCTGAGCAAGGACGCGTGCAGCCGGGTGCGCAGCGGGCGGGCGCGCGTGGAGGACTTCTACACAGTGGAGACCGTGAGCTCGGGCACTGACTGCCGCTGCTCCTGTACTGCACCTCCCTCCTCACTCAACCCCTGTGAGAATGAGTGGAAGATGGAGAAACTCAAAAAGCAGGCACCCGAGCTCCTCAAGGTAGATATGGTGGGGTGATGGAGGGAGTAAGGGCCGATCATGAGCTGGAGACTGCTGTCCTGCCAATGAAAATTCCACATACTCGGCGAGGCGGGTGCTGTGACCACCCCATTTTACAGATAAGGAAGCTGAGGCTCCCTAAGGGGAAGCCACTTCTTGCCAGTGACAGAGGCAGGATTTTTCTGCTAGTTTATCACCTATTCCAGTATCCTGTATTTTACCCAAACCAATTCAACCATCGGCACCTAGCTATATTTTAAATTTAAATTTTGTGGCAGTACTTCGTTTTGATTTTGTTTTGTTTTTTTTATTTATTTTTGAGACAGAGTCTCACTCTGTTGCCCAGTCTGGAGTGAAGTGGCATGATCTCAGCTCACTGCTACCTCTACCCCTGCAACAGGATTCAAGTGATTCTCCTGCCTCAGCCTCCCGAGTGGCTGGGACTACAGACGTGCACCACCACACCTGGCTAACTTTTTTTGTATTTTTAGTAGAGATGGGGTTTCATCATATTGGCCAGACTGATCTTGAACTCCTGACCTCAACCGACCCACCCACCTTGGCCTCCCAAAGTGCTAGGATTACGAGTGTGACCCACTGTACCTGGCCTTCTCTGAGTTCTTTTTGTTTTTTTCTTTTTGAGACTTGCTCTGTCCCCCAGGCTGGAGTGCAGTGGTGCGATCTCGGCTCACTGTAACCTCCACATCCCGAATTAAGGTGATTCTCCTGCCTCAGCCTCTCGAGTAGCTGGGACTACAGGCGCCAACCACCACACCTGGCTAATTTTTTTTGTATTTTTAGTAGAGATGGGGTTTCACCATATTGGCCAGGCTGGTCTTGAACTACTGACCTTTTGTTCCACCCTCCTCTGCCTCCCAAAGTGCTGGGATTATAGGCGAGAGCCACCATGCCTGGCCTTCTCTGAGTTCTGAAACCATTCTGTGAAATATAGGATCATCTCCTCATGGGAAGGTGAGAAAACCAAGGTTGATAGAACTTAGGTAACTTGCCCAACCTCACATAATGACAGGCAGCCTCCAACCTATGCCATACTTTTGTGCAAATTAAAAACCCTCAGCTGGGCATGGTGGCTCACACCCGTAATCCCAGCACTTTGGGAGGCCAAGGCAGGTGGATCACCTGAGGTCAGGAGTTTGGCCTGGTCAGGAGTTTGACACCAGCCTGGCCAACATGGTAAAACCCTGTCTCTACTAAAAATACAAACAAGTATCTAGGTATGGTAGCAGGTACCTATAATCCCAGCTACTCAGGAGGCCGAGGCAGGAGAATTGCTTGAACCTGGGAGGCAGAAGTTGCAGTGAGCTGAGATCGTGCCACTGTACTCCAGCCTGGATGGCAGAGTGAGACTCAGTCTCAAAAAACAAAAAACAAAAACAAGAGGGGTTGGGCATAGTGGCTCATGCCTGTAATCCCAGCACTTTGGGAGGCTGAGGCGGGTGGATCATGAGGTCAAGTGATCGAACCCATCCTGGTCGACATGATGAAACCCCACCTCTATTAAAAATACAAAAAATTAGCTGAGCATGGTGGCATGTGCCTGTAATCCCAGATACTCAGGAGGCTGAGGCAGGAGAATTGCTTAAACCTGGGAGGTGGAGGTTGCGGTGAGCCGAGATTGCACCACTGCACTCCAGCCTGGGCAACAAGAGCAAAACTCCATCTCAAAAAAAGAAAACAAGAAACCTTCAGCCCCCCATAGGAAGATGAAAAGAGGCACCACCTCTGGTCAAAATAGCCCCATACCAGGGCCCCCACCAGGACTCATGCCTTGGTCTCAAAAAAAAACAAGAAACCCTCAGCCCCCCATAGGAAGATGAAAAGAGGCACCACCTCTGGGCAAAACACCCCCATACCAGGGCCCCCCACCAGGACCCACGGCTTGGTCAGACATGTCTGGGATAGATCTCAGTCCCCACAGCCAGTGGGCACCTTCATGCCATTTGTACTATGCTCAGTTAGGTGCTCAGTGGGTCTGGTGGAGCTAAGATTTGAACCCAGGTCCTGGGTGTCCAGAGCATGAGTTCTAAACCACCTTGCTTTCCTGTCTTCTGTTTTGTAAAGAACCGGATTGTTTGGTGTCTTTTTGTTTTGGGTTGTTTTTTTTTTTTTTGAGGCAGGGTCTTGCTCTGTTACCCAGGCTGGAGTGCAGTGGTGCAAACACAGCTCACTGCAGCCTCAACCTCCTAGGCTCAAGCAATCCTCCCACCTCAGCCTCCCAGGTAGCTGGGACCACAGGTGCACACCATCAGGCTCAGCTAATTTAAAAATTTTTTGTAGAGATGGAGTCGTGCTGTGTCATTCAGGCTGATCTCAGACTCCTGGGCTCAGACAATCTTCCCACCTCAGCCTCCCAAAATGCTGGGGTTACAGGAGCGAGCAATTGCACCTTTCCAGTTTGGTGTCTTTTGAAAATATGTTTTTCTTTTATAACTTCTCCCAAACTATATATATTTTGCCTGTTTGGTGTCAGAAACTGTGAAAGGTCTGAAATCTTACCCTACTTGTAAGCTAACAAGTTAGCCTTCCAGTTTAATGGAAGCTGGCAGAAGATGCAGCCTCCTGGTTCAAAGACAAAGGACTTTATTGCAGCAAATCTACATTTTCTTACACTGGTTTTCCCAGCTCCAATTGCCATGGGCTAATGCAGTGAGGGTGAGATAACACCTGCATGTATAATAAGGTGTGTTACAGTGAGGAGCCCCAAGGTTAGAGAATCTGAGTTGTTTTGTTTTGGTTTTTTTTGAGAGAGAGTCTCACTCTGCCACCCAGGCTGGAGTGCAGTGGCATGATGTCGGCTCACTGCAACCTCCACCTCCCATATTCAAAGAATTCTCCCTTCTCAGCCTCCCAAGTAGCTGGAATTACAGGCACACACCACCATACCCACCTTATTTTTGTATTTTTAGTAGAAACGGGGTTTCACCATGTTGGCCAGGCTAGTCTTGAACTCCTGACCTTGTGATCTGCCTGCCTCAGCCTCCCAAAGTGATGGGATTATTGGCGTGAGCCACTGCGACTGGAGAGAGAATCTGAGTCTTTTATAATGGGCACCAAGCATGCCTGCCCTTTCGTCTGAAAGGAAACAGTATCTCTGTTTTCTAAGGCTCTCAACTGTGCAGCTAGATGGCTCAGCGCAGAGGCAATCAATGCTTCTGCAGCAAGTCACCCAGAAAAGCAAGACATCCATGAAGAACTGTCTTCCAACATTTGGCTAAAAATGTTTTCTTTAAATTCAACTTTAGTTTGGTTTTTGTAATGCCTGAATGGATGCCAAGTTCTCAAAACTGGGTGGGGAGTTGTGGGGAATGAATTTTAAGCAAAGTCGCATCTTGATAGCTTGGCAGTCCCTGGATCACTCTGTCTCCCTGGGTCTCACTTAGGACCCTGCAGATTTAAGGCACCCAGGCCCATGGCCAGTCTTCAGTTACAGGAATAAACCCAATTTCTGCTCAAGTCAACTTCTCGATGACTGAAGTGTACACCTGCTTGACATGAGGACACGCAAAGCTATTCATAAACACAGGCTAAGTTAATTTTTGGCTAATTGAATCTTTGCTACACCCCTCTGGAGAGGGGACATATGCTACCAGCTTTACTAGTGGGAGAATCTGAGGCCCAAAGAGGGCCTGTGACTTGTCTAAGATAATACAGCTTCTAAGCAGTACTAAGATTTTTTTTTTTTGAGACAGAGTCTCACTTTATCACCCAGGCTGGAGTGCAATGGCACAATCACAGGGCAACCTCTGCCCCACTTCCCCTTTCAAGTGATTCTCGTCTCAGCCTCCCAAACAGCTGGAATTACAGGTGCCCGCCACCATGCCCGGGTAATTTTTTTTGAATTTTTAGTAGAGATGGGGTTTCACCATGTTGGCCAGGCTGGTTTCAAACTCCTGACCTCAAGTGATCCACCTGCCTTGGCCTCCCAAAGTGCTGGGATTTCAGGCATGAGCCATGTATTAAGATTTGAACCCAGGAATTCTCTACTTTGTCCCTTGCCCACTGAAGGGTTATGAGACCGCTTTCTCAGCCAGGAGCCCACAGTCCCTTGGGCCTTCTCAGTGCACAGCTGCCACGGGGCTCTGGATCCGCAGAACTGGGGGAGGGTGATGGGGGATTGACCTGGCAGGTGGGGCTGGAGGAGGAAGAGAGGATATGCTGCCTCACTGATACCCCAGGGGTAGGAGTGGGTACACTTTCAGAGATTCATAAGAGGAGCAGG
This sequence comes from Callithrix jacchus, assembly GCF_049354715.1. NCBI lineage: Eukaryota > Metazoa > Chordata > Mammalia > Primates > Cebidae > Callithrix > Callithrix jacchus. The sequence continues at coordinate 173,390,202 of NC_133502.1, forward strand.
CAGCAGAGGCAGTAGAAGACAGAGCTGGGGGTTCCTGTTCAACTTGGCTCCCCCTCCCTCAGCAGGACAAACTCTGCAAGCATCCCCCAAGGGAGGAGGTTAAGGGGAGCCCACGGGATGGGGCTGGGGCACCTACCCTATATCCCACCCCTGTCTCTATCCCAGCCTTTCCCTCAAGCTAATAACTTCGGCTGCTGCTTGTCCTCAGCAGCATGACTGCAGTAGGAAAGACCACATTTTGAGTAGCCTAACTACTGTCCCTGTTTTGGCTAGGAGTTGGAGGATGCCTGTCACCTCCCCACTCCTTTTTCTTCCTAATGGGACCAGACACGGCTCCTGCCTTGAAGGGTCCCCAGGCTTGTGAGGACACAGCTGCAGACCCCAGTAATGGCAATGTGATCAGTGCTGGGCCAGGGGACATCCCAGGGATTGTGGGAGTCCCAAGGAGGGGATAGAAGGATAGAGCTGGGCCTTGAAGGATGTGTAGGAGTCCCTCAGGCAGAAAGGAAAGGAGGGCATTTCTGGGTGATGGTAAGTGGGGTAAGTGTGGCACTGGCCTTCTCTATTCTCTGGCCACACCAATGCCTGTGACATCCTATAGCACAGCGCTTCTCAAGCTGCCTGTCAGGGAGGCCAGTTTTTTAAAGATTATAGGTCTGGGCCGGGTGCAGTGGCTCACAACTGTAATCCCAGCACTTTGGGAGGCCAAAGTGGGCAGATAACAAGGTCAAGAGATAGAGACCATCCTGCCCAACATGGTGAAACCCCATCTCTACTAAAAATCCAAAAAAAGTAGCTGGCGTGTGGTACATGCCTGTAGTCCCAGCTACTCAGGAGGCTGAGGCAGGAAAATTGCTTGAAAATGGGAGGTGGAGGTTGTAGTGAGCTGAGATTGAGCCACTCCACTCCAGCCTAGGTGACAAAGTGAGACTCTGTCTCAAGAAAAAAAAAAAAAGATTGAAGGTCTGTCAAGAACCAATATTTTTGTAAAATGCTATACAAATGAATTATTAGAAAAATGGAATGAGGCAGGCCAGGCTCAATAATCCCAGCACTTTGGGAGGCCGAGGCAGGTGGATCACCTGAGATCAGGAGTTCGAGACAAGCCTGGCCAACATGGTGAAACCCTGTCCCTACTAAAAATATAAAAAATTAGCCAGGCATCGTGGCAGGCACCTGTAATCCCAACTACTTGGGAGGCTGAGGCGGGAGAATCGCTTGAACCTGGGAGGTGGAGGTTGCAGTGAGTGAAGACAGTGTTATTGCAATTTAGCCTGGGTGACATGACATGGTGAAAGACTCTGTCAAAAAAAAAAAAAAAAAAAAAGGGAAGGAAGGAAGGCAGGTGAGAAGGCAAGCCAGGCTGGGTGGGGTGGCTCACACCTGCAATCCTAGCACTAAATTAGCTGGGCATGGTGGCGGGTGCCTGTAATCCCAGCTACTCAGGAGGCTGAGGCAGGAAAATTGCTTGAACCCAGGAGGCGGAGGTTGCGATGAGCCAAGATGGCGCCATTGCACTCCAGCCTGGGTAACAAGAGCAAAACTCCATCTCAAAAAAAAAAAAAGCACTTTGGGAGGCCGAGGCAGGCAGATCACGAGGTCAGGAAATCGAGACCATCCTGGCTAGCATGGTGAAACCCCATCTTTACTAAAAATACAAAAAATAGCCAGGCATGGTGGCACACACCTATAGTCCCAGCTACTTGGGAGGCTGAGGCAGGAGAATTGCTTGAACCCGGGAGGTGGAGGTTGCGGTGAGCCCATATCATGCCATTGCACTCCAGCCTGGGCAACAAGAGTGAAACACCATCTCAAAAAAAAAAAAAATTTAAATTGAATTTTAAAAAGCAAGCCAGAAAGAAACAGAGAGAAAGCAAGCCGGACATGCACAGATAAATCTAGTGTTTTATTGTGAGGGTCAACAGATATAAAATAGCTCTGTCAAGGGGCTACAAAAGTTCCTGAAAACTTCCTCCCACTTTCTGTAATGATTGTATTGCAGGCTGGTGTTAAGCAGTGTCTGGTCAGCAGATCACACGTTGAGTGGCATGGCTGCAAACGCCACATTTCTCTTCTCCTCCTGTTCACAGCACAGGCTGCTCCCTTTACTCGGCATGTCCTTTTCTGGGCATCTTTGCCTAATTAGTGCTCCTCCTACAGAGCTCAGCCCAAACAAAACTTCCTCCTGGCATTCCTTCCTGATCCACACCTATGCCCAGAAAAGATCAGCACCCATCATTAATGATCTGGGCACCTATGTGTCACTACCTGTGCCCCTGATTCTGGACCTAGGTGTCACTGTGTGTCATTGGCAGCCTGTGAGGGACCGGGGTGCCCCACGTTGTCTTGCTCATCACTGTCCTCAGTGCCCGACTGAGTAAGCACCTGCTGGCCTGGAGGAGGGTGGCAGGGGCAGATCACAGAGGGGTCAGATGCCAGCCTCAGGAAATGAGAAGCCACATGTGGGCAGTGGGGAGCCACAGGGAGTCATCTTGAGGGAGAGGGACCCTTGCCAAAGCCCGTGTTGGTAGCCACGAAGGCAGGAGCGTGAAGCTGGGAAATTCCCGCGTACCCCTGGGAGGAGCACTCAGTGCTGCTGGGCTTCATGAAGCCCTCTCTGTGTCCACGCAGTGCTGAACTCCGGCCAGACGCTACTTTTCCTTACCACGGCCCTATTGCCCCATTTCTCAATGCAGAAAGCTGAGGCACAGAAGCGTGTGTATGGTTCTCAAACTGTGTTCCATAGAGCCTTAGGGGTCCCATCCAGACCCTCGGGGCCAAAGCAAGGTTGTGGGAGAGCAGAGAAGCCTCTGAGCCTATCTTTGCTTCCAGCAGAGCCTTCTACCACCACCCCACCCCTCTGCCCACCATCTCTGTTTTAGAGATCAGCTTCTGCTCAAAGAAAAGCTCCCTGGCTTAAAACAGTTTAAGTACCCCCTGGGAAGGTAGGAGTAAAACTGTTTTGGAAATAGCCAGCCAGGGCCAGACAGGAGCACTGGCCTCTGCAGGCCCTGGGAAATGCCGGAAGGCTCAGGGTGGGGCTGAACGGGAGGGTGGGGCCCAGGAACTGCCCTTCCCAAGAAGCCAGGAAAGGTTGGTTTCCCAACCAGCCCCTTGTGCCAACATCTCCCTGACACTGGCATTTTGGCCATCTGGAGGGAGTGTCATATCCTAATGAGGCATGACAGAGATAAGAGGGGGAGTGGTGGCTGTAGGGCAGAGCCCTGGGCTGGGCCAGGGAGACCCAGTGGCTGCTTCAGGTCCTGCTGCTGACCTGTTGTGCAAGGCCCTCCCCGTCTCTTGGCTGCTGTTTCCCCATCTGACCAGGAGACAGTAGCCATAAAGCATGATAGGAAAGAGACGGCGATCGTGGTATCTCCCCTGCTGGGTAAGTGTTGGGAAAGAGATGTGGATTTATATGAATTCAGGTTCTGCTTCTGGTTCCACCATTGAACAGCTGGGTGGCCTTGGGCAAGTCACTTCCCCACCTTTAAACTTCAGCTTCTCCATCTGTAAAATGAGGGTGAAAGTTGTCCATACCTGGTGTTAGTGTGGGCCACTAGAGGCAGGCTCTGAAGCCAGAGATTCATGTGCAAGTGATTTATTTTGAAAATACTCCTGGACTGGGCGTGGTGGCTCATCCTTCTAATGCTGGTGCTTTGGGAGGCTGAGGCAGGAGGATCACTTGAGGCCAAGGTGGGAAGTTCATTGTTCAAGACCAGCTGGCATAACATAGTAAGATCTCATCTCTACAAAAAATAAAAAACTTAGCCAGGCAAGGTGGTGCACACCTGTAGTCCTAGCTACTCCAGGGGATGAGGCAGGAAGATCGCTTGAGCTCAGGAGTTTGAGATTGCAGTGAGCTATGATCGTGCCACTGCACTCTTGCCTGGGTGACAGAGTCTGAAAAACAAACAAGGCCGGGCGCAATGGCTCACACCTGTAATCCCAGCACTTTGGGAGGCCGAGGTGGGCGAATCACGAGGTCAGGAGTTCAAGACCAGCCTGGCCTAGATGGTGAAACCCTGTATCTACTAAAAATACAAAAATTAGCTGGACATGGTGGCACACACCTGTAATCTCAGCTACTCAGGAGGCTGAGGCAGGGGATTGCTTGAATCCGGGAAGTGGAGGTTACAGTGAGCCAAGATCATGTGACTGCACTCCAACCTGGGTGACAGAGTAAGACTCTGTCTCAAAAACAAACAAACAAAAAAAGAAAATACTCTCCTGAGAAACTGGCAATGAAGTGGGAGAAGCAGGATGGGGAGAAGAGGGCATCCAAGTGAGAATGTGGCCTTGGGCAAAGTGCCAGCCTCAGTCACATCCCCAGAGGAGTTCTGGAGGAGGGACAATGGCTCAGTTCATCTCCACTGGGGCTAGTGAGCCACGAGTATAGATGCTCATGCCAGTAGGTCATTGCCTCAGGGCAGCTGCAGGAAGATGGCTACTCCCTGGCACTTTAGGGGCAAAGCAACTCTGAAGAGAGTCACAGATGGACAGCAGGCACATGGAAGCCAGGGATGGGCACAAAAACCAGTAAGAAGGATCTCAGAAGATTCAGACCAGCTCCGCCAGTGCTCACTACACACTTCATGAGACTGTTACAACAATTAATTGGCATAACTCATTAAAGCCCGCAGCACAGTGCCTGGCACATGGTAAGGGCTCAGAAGATGGACCTGCGGCTTTTCTTGTGGTTATTAGCAGGCTGGGGCTGGTGAGTGTTCAGGGCCCATGCCAGCCACTCTGAGGCTCTGGACTTCTGGAATTCTTTCTTGTTTTATTTTATTTTACTTTTGTAAGAGGGCCTCACTCTGTCACCCAGGCTGGAGTGCAGAGACATGATCTCGGCTCCCTCAGCCTCCGCCTCCTGGGTTCAAGCGATTTTCCTGCCTCAGCCTCCCGAGTAGCTGGAACTACAGGTGCACACCACCATTCCTGGCTAATTTTTGTATTTTATAGAGATGGTGTTTCACCATGTTAGCCAGGCTGTTCTTGAACTTCTGACCTCAGGTGATCCTCCTACCTCGGCCTCCCAAAGTGCTGGGATTACAGGCGTGAGCCACCATGCCTGGCCCAGCTTCTGGAGTTCCTAATTGCAGCGGAGCTCCTTTTACCCTCTGTGCCTAGCCGGCCACGTGCTGTACTCTCTAACCATCCCCTTTCCCCGGGCAGCTGCAGTCCATGGTGGATCTCCTGGAGGGCACCCTGTACAGCATGGACTTGATGAAGGTGCACGCCTACGTTCACAAGGTGGCCTCCCAGATGAACACACTGGAAGAGGTAAGGGCAGGGCTGCTGCCAGAGGCCAGTGTGGTACTGGGGGCTGAGGGCACTGTCCGAAGAGGGCCCAGGAAATCCAGACTTCACCCTGGTGACCATGGGAAGCTGACCTCCAGCCAGGAGTTGGGGGAGGGAAACGCGGGCCACAGGAGCCAGCCTCTGGGGAAGAGCTCTAATTGGCTCAAGGGCCTCCAGGAAGCTGAAGTCTGGGTGGAGAAACTGAGGCACCTGCTGGTTGTATGAAAGGGGTACAGAGGGAGTGGGAACTTGCAGTTGGCCTCAGTGCACCAAGATCAGGACTCAAAACTCTGGGGGTACCATTCAAACAAGATTCCTTGGTGGTTGGGCATAATGGCTCAGTGGCCGGGTACAGTGGCTCATGCCTGTAATCCCAACACTTTTGAGAGGCTGAGGGAGGCGAATCACTTGAGGCCAGAAGTTTGAGACCAGCCTGGCCAACATGGCGAAACCCTGTCTCTACTAAAAATACAAAAATTAGGCATGGTGAAACACACCTGTAATCCCAGCTACTCAGTGGCCAGGTGCCGTGGCTCACCCCTGTAATCCCAGCTACCCAGGCTGAGGCAGGAGAATTGCTTGAACCTGGGAGGCAGAGGTTGCAGTGAGCTGAGATCGTGCCACAGCCTGGGTGACAGAGCAAGACTGTCTCAAAATAAAAAATAAGATACCTTGTTAGAGTGCCCCCTGGGTTGGTACAACATGGCAGGACTGACCAAACCCACTAGGCCCGTGCCCAGCTGCTGTGGAGGCAGAGGTGCTACACGTCCTGCCCTGGTCAGGGTGAATGTGCTATAAGACTGGGCAGGGGACCAGGACTGCCCTTGGGGACAAGGACAGAGTGGGGTGAGCACAGGGGTCCAAGCTGCAGGTTTGAGGTTTGCATCTCTGCTGGCACAGCCTCACCTCCGCCTGTTTCCTGTATCCGGCCTCTGCTGGGAGCCACTGGGAGTCTCGGGACATACAACTGCCAGGAGTGGGTGTGGGGGCTTCCTTTCCCAGCTTCCTTTTCAGGGGGAGGGGGCACCTGGGCATCCTGTGCCCCAGGGTGGGAGATTAACCCTTTCCTCACCCCAGAGTTGGGATCACAGTGTCTTTAAGTAATTCAAAAAGTGTTTGATAGGTACCTACTATTGGCCATGTCCCCGACAGCAGTGGAGAAAGCTGACACTTGGTGAATTTCTTCTGTGCGCCAGTATTTCCTGGGCAGCTGGTACATGCCAGGCTCTCCTGTTGCTGGCTCTGAAGTTATTCTCCTTTGATCTTTCCTCTTGTCACCTCAGGGAATGTTAACCCACTTCATGTAACTCTGAGCCAAACAATCTGGAGGGTATACATCTGCTAGGCCTGAATCAAACCAGGGTTTCTACAGCCACAGAGAAATGGCTTTTTAATTATTTTCTGTATCGAATTATCTGTGCTACGCTTCTGTTAACCATGGTTTACTAAGTGATAACCTTATGTAAAAATTAAAAATGAAAAAAGCTTTTGCTCCCCCTGGGAGGAGGTGGAGAGAACAGCCTCACTCAGGAGAGGCTGGCTTTCTCTGCCAAAGGGAAGAAACTCCTGGGGGTCAGCAGTAACTCGGTGTCTCAGCTTCCTTCTGCTCCCCTCCCTGACACCAGCAGTTTTCAACCAGGCATGATTTTGCCCCCAGGGGAAAGCTGGCAATAGCTGGAGACATTTTTAGTTGTCACAACTTAGGCGGGGGACAGGATGGATGCTACTGGGCTTCTACTGGTTAGAGGCCAGAGATTCTGCTGAACACCCTGCAATACACAGTCCCCAGAAGCCAACCACTGTGTGGCAGATGTCAGTAGTGAAGAGGCTGAAAAATCAGTCATACACTTTGACTTCTGTCATCACTGGAATCAAGTTATTTTGGTTTTGTTTTGTTTTTTTTGTGTTTTTTTTTTTTTTGTTTGATTTTTTGAAACAGGGTCTCGCTCTGTAGGCCAGGGTAGAGTGCAGCCTCAACCCCCCAGGCTCAACTGATCCTCCCACCACAGCCTTCCAAGTAGTTGGGACTGCAGATACACACCACCAAACCCAGCTAATTTTTTTGTATTTTTTCTAGATATGGGGCTTTACCATGTTGCTCATGCTGGTCTTAAATTCCTGGGCTCAAGCAATCCTCCTGCCTCAGCCTCCCAAAGTGCTGGGATTACAGGCATGAGCCACTGCACCTGACCCCTGGAATCTAGTTTAAAATGCACTTTCATATTCCATAGGCTTTCTGGTCCTCACAGTGACCCTGCCATTTAGCCCATTTTACAGGCAGGGAAACTGAGGCTCGCAGAAGTAGTTACTAGCCCAAAGTTGCCCACCCAGGAAGTAGAAAGCAAGGATTTGAATTCAAGGGTATCCAATTCCTGCCTGCTGCCTCTTGGTCCCTGAACCTGAGTCACCCAGGGCTGACTGGATGTCACTTACTTTTAGGTTATCTTTTCCTCTGTAACAATTTCTATAAATTAAATTCTGGACCCATAATTCTGTTGCTCTGCAGCTTCTCACCAAACTGGTACTTTCTGCCTCTGACTCCTGTCTCTCCTGCTTTAGCTGAAAAATAGACTCAGGTGAAAGAATCTCACATCCATTGGAGCTTTGGGGACCTGGTACTGATACCTGCCAGGCCCCCCAGGTTTCCAAGTCCTCAAGGAGACCGCTAGAGAGCAGGAGGTTCACAGAGCAGGGGGCATTGTGGTTCTAAGCAGTCTGTCTGCTCCTAGCAGGATTCAGAACCAGGATTAGATCCAGGAGCTGGTGTGGGAGCTGCTAAAGGTAGGCAGGGAGCCAGAGCCCCAGCAAAGGGAGATGAGGCAGGGAAGGAGAACAGGCCTGGGAGTATAGGCAGGGCTCAGTCCCGGGAGAGGAGCCCACACGGCCCAGGAGAGAAGTTGGAGACTTGGAGGGAGCAGAGATTCACCCTCCGCAAAACCCCAAAGGGCTTCACTCCATCTACATTGTTTGAAGATTTTACAAACAGAAGGTATTTATGTATTATGTATACAATTATTTTAAAGTAGCCAAAGATTGGAAGCAACTTAAGTAACTAACAATAAGGGGCAGGAATGGTGGCTCACACCTGTAATCCCAGCACTTTGTAGGACTGAGGCGGGCAGATCACTTGAGGTCAGGAGTTCAAGACCAGCCTGGCCAACATGGCAAAACCCCGTCTCTACTAAAAATACAAACATTAGCCAGGCGTGGAGGCATGCGCCTGTAGTCCCAGCTACTCAGGAGGCTGAGGCAGGAAAATCGCTTGAGCCCGGGAGGAAGAGGTTGTTGCAGTGCCTTGAGATCACACCACTGCCTTCCAGCTCTGGGCAACAGAGTGAGACTCCATCACAAAAAGAAAAAAGAAAAAGTAGCCATGAATAAGGGACTGGATGGCCGGCCACAGTGGCTCACACCTGTAACCCCAGCACTTTGAGAGGCCAAAGCGAGCAGATCACTTGAGGCCAGGAGTTCAAGACCAGCCTGGCCAACATGGTGAAACCCCGTCTCTTTTTAAAAATACAAAAGATTAGCCGGGCCTGGTTGTGGGTACCTGTAGTGCCAGCTACTCAAAAATAAATAAATAAATAAATAATAAGGGACTGGGTAAATAAATTATAGCCTCTCAAGTGATGGCATACTATGTGGCCATGAGAAGGCATGGGAGCACTATATATGCAGATATGCGTTGGATCCCAGAATAGGCTGTTCAGCAAAAAAGCAAAGAAAAACATGCGTGTATGTGTACATGTGTGTGTACGTGTGTGTATGTATGCATGTGTATATGTGTACATGTGTTCATATGTTCCTCTAAATACACAGACTCTTTTTAGAAGGATATGCAAGAAACCTATAATAATTGTTGGCACTGAGAAGTAAAGGTGGGAGGGTGACATTTTTATAGCTGTTTATATCTTTCTAATTTAGTACCATGCACATGTATTATCTATTTTTTTAATTCCTTCACGTTTTTAATTTTAAAAGTTCATAAATACAAGGTCTCTTGGAGCCTATTTTTCCAGCCCATACTCGATGGGGCCACCCTCAGCCCATTCAGGGGACTGGGCAGCAAAGCCTAATGACTGAAGCAGGGGTGTCCCTCCAGCCTGGGGGTTCAGAGGAAGCTGGCCCAGGAAAGACCTCCAATCCTGCCCCTCCACAGAGCATCAGGGCCAACCTGAGCCGGGAGAATGAGGTGGTGAAGGAGAGCATGCGCCACCTCAGCGAGCAGTTGAGGCACTATGAGAACCACTCCGCCATCATGCTGGGCATCAAGAAGGAGCTGTCTCGCCTGGGCCTCCAGCTGCTGCAGAAGGATGCCGCCGCCGCTGCCGCCCCCAACACCCCTACTACGGGCTCTGGTAGCAAGGCCCAGGTGAGTCCCCAGCTCTGATCACGGGGCCAGAGCTGGCTGGGCTTGGGAGCTTCATGTGCCAGGACGTTGGCCCTGAGGGCTAGCTCGTTTGGGGCTGTAGGATGGGTTGAGGGCTGGCACAGCCAGAGAGTCCCTGGCAGGGTGAGGGGCAGGAGGTACCTGCTGTGCAGTGAGCACATTCAGCCTAGGGAATGGGGACAGAACTGGGGATCCCGCCAAGGGGGCTGGTCCCTAAGCCAGGTATTTGGCAATCTTCTCATTCCCAAGTTTGAAACTAGTGGGGACAAGTTTGTGGAGACAGTGCTCTCTGCCTGGCCCTTAGAGACCAGGCTGGCTGCAGCAAATCCGCTTCTATCCTCTCCTGCTGTGGCTGGGCCCTTGGCTGGGTTGAGCCTGCTCAGGGGAAGGTGGGCAATTGCCTCAGGGACCCCTGCAGACTGATAACCATTCACCCAACCCGCTCTGGGGTAATGAATTCCTGCAGCCAACACCCAGATGCTCCACCTCCAAGCTCAGAGCATAGTGAGCAGAGCCACTGCATCCGTCACTAGGCAGAGCCACACATGACAGCTGACACACCTGCGTGCAAATGTGATCAACGTCCTCCCTCTAGGCAGACGAACTGCAAAGCTGGCTCTCCCTCTGACCAGATCAATGAGAAAGAACAACCATGTTTGGGTAGGCCAGTGGCACAGAGGCTCCTGCCTATGCTGGACATACGCTATGGTATGTGGCTTGGCGAATGGAGTGCAGACTGGATTCAACCCCATTCAGGCCCCTCCAGCCAGTCGCCCCTGGGAAAGAGACAAGCCATACCCTTGTTCACAGTGGCCTTGTTTTTGGTGAGTGGCTGAAGAAGGGAGCTGATATTTGTGGAATTCCTACTTTAAACTTGACTTTCTCACAGACATTGTCAGTGAAACCCATAGTCACCTGAGAGAAGGGGTGACCCCTGCCCATTTGGCAGATGCACAGAGAGGGGTCACTTGGAGAGGGCGTGGCAGAGCTGGGACTGGCAGCCAGGTCTGCGTGACTGCCGAGCCCACCCTCTTCCTCTCTTCCTTTCCACGTCTTGGGCTCCTTTGCTGACATTATGATAATGGGGCCATTTGTGTCTGCAACTGGAACCACCTAGATGCTGATAAAGTGGCTAGGAAGCCTGTGCCTTGGCCCCCAGATGGCTTCCTGCCCATTCCCGTGCCAATTCCACAGGCGAGAATGAAGCGTGTTTTGGCAATGGTGCAGAAGGCGCCCAGCTACTGTACTTGCCGTATCTGCTGGAGTTCCTGCCTAACAATGGGTGATGTCACAGGCCCTATGTTCTTGTGCCAAGCCAGCATCAGAGGCATTTCAATAGGAAGTGAAAATAACAAAACACAAAACGTTAGAAACGGCATAGCCTAGAGGTTGGGTGTAGACCTCAAGCCTATGAGGGAGCTAGAGAGCTGTAGAGGAAACTGAAGCAAATCAGTCATGGATGTAGCCACCATGGCGGGCGGGGTAAAGGAAAGCTGTGACTTCATGAGCGCTTGGGACGCAGGGTCTGGGGCAACATGACCACCTCCAGCCCCCATGTGCTGAGCCCCCAGGACTCCCCACAACATCGCTTCTACTGTCCTTCAAGTCTGAGACTTCTCTTCCCCCCCAGGACACAGCTGGAGGAAAAAGCAAGGACCTCAGCAAGTATGGCAGCGTACAGAAGAATTTTGCAGACAGAGGCCTCCCAAAACCGCCCAAGGAGAAGCTGCTGCAGGTGGAGAAGCTGAGGAAGGAGAGCGGCAAGGGCAGGTTCCTCCAGCCCACAGCCAAGCCCCGCGCCCTGGCCCAGCAGCAGGCTGTGATCCGGGGCTTCACCTACTACAAGGCGGGCAGGCAGGAGGTAACCGAGGCAGTGGCAGGTGAGTAGCGGGGAATGGGGACCCTGGGAAGTGGGGAATGGATGCCTCCTAGGAATCCCCTCATCTTCTCTGCAGTCAGACCACCCCAGATTCAGTTCCACCCATTGATGACCTGTTGGGTGCTCTCTACTTATCCACATATGGAGATAACACCCCACTCAGGGGGCTATTGGGATGAAATCACAGAACCAAGCTGAGGGCCACTGGATTGCTTTCCAGTATTTGCAGCTGTCTTCACCTTCACTGGACTTTGCTTTTTGCATCTGAAGATGAGCTGAAGGTCCACTCCGACCAGGTGACAGGGAATGGCAGAGACACAGTCCCTGCCCCCACAGATCTCATAGCCTAGTGGGAAAAATCCCTGTGACCAGGCAGCTGCCACAGTTGGGGCAGGAGAATACAGGATTCCTGGGAAGTGACCAGGGCTTTTGGGGCTCCTCTCATTTCCTCTCCAGCTCCTCTCTCTTCTTAGATCCCCAAGGAAAAGCCCCTAGACTCTTGTATTTTTCCTGCAGCTCCCTGCTGGCTCACAGAGAAGGGTGACAAAGTAACTGGCAAACAAGAGGCAAAAGTTTCAAGACACCCCAAATTTCTGAGCTGTCTCTATGGGTTGTAGTTCCTGATTCCCTCACTAACACCCTCCCCAGATGCCTGCTCTCTTCTGATGCTCCAGAGGGGTGTTCCAAACCTGCTTTTCCCTTCCTGGATCCTGCTGAACCACCTCCTCCTGCAAAGCCCTCCTTTCAGTCCGTGTGTAAGGGGCACAAGGAGGTGAAACAGCCAGGGACCAGGCTCCTTTGAGATCCCTCTTGTTTCTTGGCCTCTCAGGACTCAGGGGCCTCTTCCCTCAGCACCTGGTCCCAGCTGCTGGCCCAAGCCCTGCCAGCTTGGCCTGGACATGGCACAGAGCCTCTGACCCCTGGCTGGGGTACTGCCTGAAAACAGCTGCAGGCATCTGACTCTGCCAGCAAGGCCTGTGGGAACAGGCACCCTCCCCTGGCAGGCTGCCGAGGCCAGGCCTCCCTATGGTCCTTCCTGACCAGGGGGATAACCCCCGTCCCCACCAGAGCTCCTGTCAGAGCCCTCTTGTTTCTCCAGGCTGCCCACAGCAGGACCTATGCAAAAAGGAAGCCCCAAACAGGGAATAAATGAAGTCAGGTTATTGTCCTCAAGTCAAGGGGTCTCTGAGCCCCTTCCCCAGCTGCCAGGGAGTCCCCTGGGCCCCAGACCATCATAGTAATAACAGCACCACTCCTTTGTCTCCCTGGTGTCACAATTTTTTTGTTTTGAGATGGAGTTTCGTTCTTGTCACCCAGGCTGGAGAGCAATGGTGCAATCTCAGCTCACTGCAACCTCCGCCCCCCAGATTCAAGCAATTCTCCTGCCTCAGCCTCCCAAGTAGCTAGGATTACAGGCACATGCCACCATGCCCGGCTAATTTTTGTATTTTTAATAGAGACGGATTTCACTGCGTTGGCCAGGCTAGTCTCCAACGCCTGACCTCAGGTGATCCGCCCCCGTCAGCATCCCAAAGTTCTGGGATTACAGAAGTGAGCCACCGCGCCCAGTCAGTGTCATAATTTTCTAAACACTTTCTTTTTTTTTTTTTCTTATGAGACAGGGTCTCACTCTGTCACTCAGGCTGGAATGCAGTGGCACAATCATGACTCATTGCCATCTTGACCTTCCGGGCTCAAGTGATCTTCCCGCCTCAGTCTCCCTAGTAACTGGGACCCATCACCACACCTGGCTAATTTTTTCTATTTTTTAGTAGAGAGAGGGTTTTGCCATGTTAGCCAAGCTAGTCTTGAACTCTAGGGCTCAAGTGATCCACCTGCCTCAGCCTCCCAAAGTCCTGGGGTTACAGGCACCAGCCACTGTACCCAGCCTTCTAAGCACTTTCATTCATGCCTTTGCATTTGATCCTGGCAGCAGCTGCATTTCCCACGGCAGAGGAATAGAAGCAGGCCTGTGAAATGGGAACAAGAGCTTCTCTCTAGAATTGAATCTAGGAAATGAGAGAACTGGTAAAACTGCCCAATGCATAGGAAAGAAAGGGATCTCCTTTTTGGCACCTCATAGTTGCTGGGATCTGTGCACATGTTTTATGTACATTTTTCTGACATCAACACCACAGTCCAGCATGGTGGGTTCATGACTCTCAGTTCACAGAGGTGGTCCAGCAAGGCAGGGGAACTTGGCTGAGGCCACCCTGCTGAGTTTAGAGCCCTGACTGTGAAGTCCTCCCTGCCTCCCACTTTGAAACCTTTCACCCCCTCCACTCCCTGAGGGTCCCTGAGCTGCTGGGAGTCCAGTGGGCCTAAGGGAGACCCACACCACAGCCAGTGGTGCTGGAGTGTGAGCATGGGGTCTTCTCTCTGCAGACAATGCCCTTCAGGGGACTTCCTGGTTGGAGCAAGTGCCGCCCAAGGTAGAGGGCGAACCCAACTCCGAAAAGCAGGATGAGGCTAAGCCCAGGTCCTCAGAGGGAGTAGACTTGGCTCCTGGCACTCCCACCTCAGTCCCTGCCACCACCACCACCGCCGCCACCCCGACTCCCACCACCAGTCTCCTGCCTACTGAGCCACCTTCAGGTCCAGAAATCTCCAGCCAAGGTGAGTGAGCCTCACAGGGGTCGGCAAACTGTTGCCTGTACCCAAATCTAGCCCACAGACTGTTTTTGTGCAGCCCTCAAGGTAAGAAATGCTTTCTATAGCTGAGCATGGTAGCTCACACCTGTAATACCAGCACTGTGGGAGGCTGAGACAGGTGGATCATCTGATGTCAGGAGTTTGAGACCAGCCTGGCCAACATGGAAAAACCCCCTCTCTACGAAAAATACAAAAATTAGCCAGGTGTGGTGGTGGACACCTGTAATTCCAGCTACTCGGGAGGCTGAGGCAAGAGAATCACTTGAACCTGGGAGGCAACAAAATTTTTTTTTTTTTTTTGGACAGAGTCTCACTCTGTCACCCAGGCTGGAGGGCAATGGTATGATCTCAGCTCACTGTAACCTCTGCCTCCCAGGTTCAAGTGATTCTCTTGCCTCAGCCTCCTGAGTAGCTGGAATTACAGGTGTCCACCACCACACCTGGCTAATTTTTGTATTTTTAGTAGAGATAGGGTTTCACCATGTTGACCAGGCTGGTCTCTGACTCCTGAGATCAGGTGATCCCCCCATCTCAGCCTCCCAAAGTGCTGGGATTACAGGCATGAGCCACAGTACCCGGCCCAGGTAGTATTTTCAACCAATTCTTAAAACGTCACCTAGAATGCCATCATCAAATCCAGCAACTATTTCTATCTCTTTATTTCCTGTGTCCAGTCACTGGCCCTGTTTTGATGTCAGCATTTATAGTTTTGATTTGTGTCTCATGGTAGAAATCTTCCTTGTGAAGTCATTGATCCCATACTTCCGAAGGGATCTTGGCTCTGTGGTGACAATCCTTCAAACCCTGTCCTGCTTTGGTCCAAGTGCATTCCACTTCTAGGAATCTTTCCTGAAGGATCCACCAGCAATGGGAACAACAGCTGCAGCTTAAATCGTTGGATCAGGGCCTTATTTCTAATGTCAGAGAACTGGAAATAACGTGAAGGGCTGACGTGGGAGGACTGGTGACATACACACAAGGGCACAGCTGTCCACCGCTCTGGCAGAACCTTGAAAGCACATCATTAAAAGGCTATTTAATGATGAGAGAAATTGCTCAATGGAGGCTAAAAATGGGATACATAAAACTGTATACTCACAGCTTTTTAAAGTATGTCTGCATGAATGTACATTGCAAAGAAAAAAGAAAAGGAAGGAAATGTCACATATTTACATTTTTCTTTGGATGGGAGAAGGTTGGGAGGGGGTAAGGGATAAAAGACCACATACTGGCTATATCGTGTATGCTGCTCAGGTGACAGATAACATCAAAATCCAGAAGTCACCACTGAAGAACTCACCCATGTAACCAAAAACCACCTGTTCCCCAAAAACTGTTGAAATGAAATTTTATTATTATTATTGTTATTGGTCTTTGTTTTGTTTTGAGACAGAGTCTGACTCTGTCGCCCAGGCCAGAGTACAGTAGTGTGATCAGAGCTCACTGCAACCTCTGCCTCCTGAGTTCAAGTGATTCTCCTGCCTCAGCCTCTGACCAGCTGGGATTACAGGCATGCACCACTATGTCTGGCTAATTTTCGTATTTTTAGTAGAGACAGTGTTTCACCATGTTGAGCAGGCTGGTCTCGAACTCCCGACATCAAGTGATCCATGAAATAAAATTTTTAAAAAGAGAACAAAAGAACAGAAAAAAATTTTTCTTTGGATAATGGAAATGTTTAGGTTTTTTATTTTATATTTTAAGAGTTTAAAATTTTTTAATCTTTTAAAAAGTAAAAGATTAAACAAATAAAAAAATTTTTAAGTTTTTGTTGACAAAAAGTGTATGCATTCATTTGTTTGGCACACTGCAGAAAGAAACTTTTTTTAATGTATGTGTTTATGATTCACATGACGTTTTGATATGTGTACACAATGTGAGATGGCTAAATCAAGCTAATTAGCATATATATTACCTCACATTTCTTATCTTTTTTTTTTTGAAAGAGCACTTAAAATCTACCCTTTTTGTGTGTGTGTGTGAGATGGACTCTTGTGCTGTTACCCAGGCTGGAGTGCAATTGCGTGATCTCGGCTCACTGCAGTCTCCGCTTCCAGGGTTTCGGTGATTCTCCTGCCTCCTGAGTAGCTGGGATTACAGGCATGCACCACTACGCCTGGCTAACTTTTGTATTTTTAGTAGAGACGAGGTTTCATCATGCTGGTCAGGCTGATCTTGAACTCCTGACCTCAAATGATCCACTCTGCCTTGGCCTCCCAAAGTGCTGGGATTACAGGCATGAGCCATCACACCCAGCCTTAAAATCTACTCTTTTAGCAATATTCAGGTATACAATATGTTGAAC
Source organism: Callithrix jacchus (assembly GCF_049354715.1). NCBI lineage: Eukaryota > Metazoa > Chordata > Mammalia > Primates > Cebidae > Callithrix > Callithrix jacchus. The sequence continues at coordinate 173,406,732 of NC_133502.1, forward strand.
TTATTTCCATTAGCTAAAGGAAATTTCAAATCCTTTAAGCAACATCTCCTTAATCCCCCCACCCTCTAGTAACCACTTTTCTACTCTCTGCTTTTATGAGTTTGACTTCTTTTTTCTTTTTTTTCTTCTTTTTGATTTATGAGTTTGACTTTTTTACTTTTTATTTATTTATTTTTTTTTTGAGGCAGGGTTTTGCTCTGTTGCCCGGGCTGGAGTGCAGTGGTGTGATCACAGCTTACTGCCACCTCAACATCACAGGCGCAAACAATCCTCCCACCTCAGCCTCCCTAGTAGCTGGGACACACCACTATGCTCACCTAATTTTTTTTTTTAATTTTTTTGTAGAGACAAGGTCTTGCTATGTTGCCCAGGCTGCTCTCAAACTCTTGAGCTCAACTGATCCTCCCACCTCAGCCTCCCAAAGTGCTGGAATTACAGGTGTGAGTCACGACACCTGGCCAAGTTTGACTATCTTTCTTTCTTTCTTTTTTTTTGACAGAGTTTCACTCTTGTTGCTTGGGCTGGAGTGCAGTGGTATGATCTCTGCTCACTGCAACCTCTGCCTCCCCAGGTCAGGCGATTCTCCAATCACAGCCTCCTGAGTAGCTGGGATTACAGATGCCCCCCTACCACACCCAGCTAATTTTTATATTTTTAGTAGAGACAGGGTTTCACAATGTTGCCCAGGCTGGTCTTGAACTCCTGACCTCAAGTGATCCCCCTCCTTGGCCTCCCAAAGTGCTGGGATTACAAGTATGAGCCACCATGCCCGGCCTCCATTCTCTTTTCTGAATGTTTTATGTTTTCAGTAATGATCAGGCATTGCTTTGATGATGAGGATTGGGGAAAGAAGGCCACAAACAAAATATCAGGAGGGATTGAAGTTAGACCCAGATAACATTCCCAGCCCGTTGCTCTGGCTGGGGGCTTTGGGGGTCTGTGTACTGATGCTGCCTGCCTTCCTCCCCATAGGCAGAGATGCAAGCTGTGAGGGCACCCTCCGGGCCGTGGACCCCCCCGTGAGGCACCACAGCTATGGGCGCCACGAGGGAGCCTGGATGAAGGACCCTGCAGCTCGAGACGACAGGATCTATGTCACCAACTACTACTATGGAAACAGCCTGGTGGAGTTCCGTAACCTAGAAAACTTTAAGCAAGGTCAGGGACCCCGGAGGTGGAGACCGGGCGGGCGTGGACAGCCTGGGGAGGGGTCCTCTTGGAGATTTGGCCTTCCTTGCCTTGTGGCTTTCTATCGTACAGCCTGGCTGAGCTCCAGATTATCGGCCCCCACCAAGGAGGGGGTCTGGGCTGAGGGTGCTGGGCTGGGGTCCCAGTCAGACCCCACGGCACCCCCGTGTGCTAGCACCGTGCCAGGAACCAGAATATAGAGGCAAACAGGATGGACGGGGTCCTGCCCTCACAAGAGTGACTTGCCTTCATCGGGCCAATACTGAGTTTCCATTTGCTGAGTGCTTACCCTGTGCTGATCGCTCCCTGTGTGTCAGCTCATGGCAGCTACATACCTCCAGAAGGTGGGGTTATCACCTATTTTATAGGTGAGCAGGGCCTCGGGCCTTAGAAGAGCTGCAGGTCTGGGCAGGGGCCAGGATGGAGCTGACAGCACAGGGAAGGGCAGAAATCTGGTTATCAGATCTGGGGCATGATGTGGGGAAGGGGTCATTTAGATCTAGCCTGCCCTCCGGAAATGCACAGTCTGGTGGGGGAGGCAAAGGCTTAAAGAGACAATTTCAGTACAGCATTAGAGGGAGCACTGAGGGGTCTATGGGAACCCAGCCTAGAGATCAGGTAAGACATCCCCAGGGAGGTGATGCTGAGCTGGGACCCGGAAGAAGAGTAGGATTAAGCCATGCAGAAAAGAGAGGTAAGGGTGTTCCAGGCAGAAGGCTCAGCACATGCAAAGGCCTGGCAATGAGAAGAAGCTTCATGGCCTGGGGTTGTGGGGTGGTGAATAAGAAAGCTAGGGCAGGCCTCATGAGCCATGTAAAGGAATTTGGCCTTAACCCTGAGAGCTGTGGAGTCAAAACTAAAGGCCTAGAACAGGCCAGGGGCCATGGCTCATACCTGTAATCCTGGCACTTTGGAAGGCCAAGATGGGCAGATCACTTGAGGTCAGGAGTTCAAAACCAGCCTGACCAACATGGTGAAACCCCATTTCTACTAAAAAATTAAAACAAAAATTAGCTGGGCATGGTGGTGAGCACCTGTAATCCCAGCTACTCGGGAGGCTGAGGCAGGAGAATCACTTGAACCCGGAAGGCAGAGGTTGCAGTGAGCTGAGATTGCACCACTATACTTTAGCCTGGGTAACAGAGTGAGACTCTGTCTCGAAAAAATAAAAAAAATAAAGGCCTGGAACAATGAAAATCCTTCCTCCACTAGCTCAGTATTGGCTCAAGCAGCTCACAGGCTGGTGGAGGAAGCCAGTGATAAGCATCAAGGTGAAAGCTTCTGTCTAGTGGCTACAGATGTGTCCTGGGGAGAAAAAAAGACAAAAGGCTATGGGAGGTTAGAGGAGGGGCCCCTCACTCAGGTTAGGGAGGTCAGTGAAGGTTTCCTAGAGGAGGTGACATTGGCCTGGGGCTCTGAAAGATGGGCAGGCATTTCTAAGCTGATGACCTGGAAAACAGCAGTCCTAACTGAGGAACAGCAGGGACAAAGGCCTGGAGACAAAGAACGGGGCTGATGTCACCCTGTGTCTAAATCCTAGCTGTGCCACTCCAGGGCTGGGTGACCTTGACTCCTCTGAGCCTGTTTCCTCTTAAGCAGGTGGGATGATGATAGTCCTCCTTCGGGAGACGCTTGTGCCATAATGTCAGCCCAGCTCCAGGCATACTGTACATGCTTGGTATCAGTTGCCTACTGGGCCACTGAGAGTCCTTGGTGGTTTCAGGGGATGTGAGTGGGCTGGGGTTGCTCGGGAGGTCTGGGGTGACCATCTCCCTCCGCCTGCAGGCCGCTGGAGTAACATGTACAAGCTGCCCTACAATTGGATCGGCACGGGCCACGTGGTTTACCAGGGCGCCTTCTACTACAACCGCGCCTTCACCAAGAACATCATCAAGTACGACCTGCGTCAGCGCTTTGTGGCCTCCTGGGCTCTGCTGCCCGATGTGGTATATGAGGACACCACACCCTGGAAGTGGCGTGGCCACTCGGACATCGACTTCGCCGTGGACGAGAGTGGCCTGTGGGTCATCTACCCCGCTGTGGATGACAGCGATGAGGCCCAGCCCGAGGTGATCGTGCTGAGCCGCTTGGACCCCAGCGACCTCTCGGTGCACCGGGAGACCACGTGGAAGACGCGGCTTCGGCGGAACTCCTACGGGAACTGCTTCCTGGTGTGCGGCATCCTGTACGCCGTGGACACCTACAACCAGCAGGAAGGCCAGGTCGCCTATGCCTTTGACACGCACACAGGCACCGATGCACGCCCCCAGTTGCCCTTCCTCAATGAGTATGCCTACACCACCCAGATCGACTACAACCCCAAGGAGCGTGTGCTGTATGCCTGGGACAATGGCCATCAGCTCACCTACACCCTCCACTTCGTGGTCTGAGTGGAGACCGGTGCCCCAGGGAGAGGGGCAGCAGTGCGGGAGGGGTTCCCCACACCAGCTCCTGCAACTGACCCAATCCACAAATATTTATTGGAGGCTAGCCCAGGGCTGGGACTGGGCATGAGGTGGTCACCAGGTTGAGCTTCCTCAGCACCCAGTGGGAAATACTTGCTTCCACTTGCAGAGCATTGTGCCAAGCACTTTCCGCTCACTTACCCATTGATTCTCCCAGCACCTCCTTGGAGGCAGAGATCATGAACCCATTTAACAGATGAGGAGACAGAGGCTCAGAGAGGCACCGTCCCTTGCCTAACACCTCAGTTGTGAACAGGCAGGCTGTGCTGTCACGACAGCCCCATTTTAGAGATGAGGAGACTTCACCATGCCCTCCCCTCCCTGCCCTCCCCCATCTCCCCTGGTCTCCCTTGTTCTCTAAACTCTGTCTCCCTTCCCAGGGCCACTCAGAACCAGAGGCCTTTGGGGCCAGTATGCTGGTGTGGGGTGGGTGGAGGCCCCAGCTCTGCCTGCCATCCCAGGGCCCTGTCCTGGCTGAGCTGTTGGTGGCCCTGGGCTTTGGGCCCCTTGGCCAATGTCCTTGCCTCTTGCCTTTGGCAAGCCCCCCCAGCCCAGCCCACCCCACCCGCTGTCCGGCCACATTCCAAACCTCTACCGTCACCTAGCTGCTGAGCAGAAACCGCACCCCTAGAGAAAATCCCAGCCTCGTTCCAAGGCCCCTCTCTGCTCCATGCTCATTTTTATTTTTTCTTATTCTTCATCAGTGCTGTCATTTGTTTCTGCAGCAGCAGCTGAGAAGGCAGCAGGCAGCTCTGCTGGGGTGGGGAGCTGTGCTGAGGCTCTGTCTCCACCCAGAAGCACTGGTGCTGGTCACTTAGTCAGGCCTTGAGTCCCCTTCCTGGTTCATCCCAGAGCCTTTGTGCCTGGAGTCCACCTTGTCCTTTTTCTCTGGGCTTTCAAACCCACAACCTTTACACACTCAGGGATACCTCCAGGTCTGCCATGAATAAGACCCTAGGCCCAAGGCTGGTGTGGTGCCAGGATGGCACAGGTTCCCTCTTCCTTGCCAGCCCTGACCTGGTCACTGGGCGGGCTGGCCCAGCAGCCTGGGAGCTATGGAAGACACGGTGTGAGTAGTTGGGTCCAAGGGAGGCATCAGGCCTTCTTCTGGTTGCAGGAGAGAGCCAGAGGGCGGAAGTGGAGAGGGAAGAACTGGAGGTCTGCAGCCTGGACTTATCCTGGTTTCAGAGACGTTGTTGCCAGGGCTGCCCCAAGCCCAGGACTTCGGTTGAGGATGCACAGCTGGGCCACCTCACCCGGGGCCACTGATGGCTCCCTGGAGCCTCAGACCCACACAGCCTAGAGGACAAGGCCTTCAAGCCTCTCCCTCTTCTGCTTTTTCAGGCAATATTTTTAGTGCTGGAAAGAAATTCTCTAGCCCAACTCCCTGTTTCATGAAAGAGAAAATAGGCTCAGAAACATTTAGAGAGCAGCTCAGAATCACAATGGGAGCTGGGCACAGCCGACCTCCTTCCGCAAGGGCTCTGTCTGTCTCCTCTATTCTCCCCCGCATGGAGGCTGCCATACCTGGGAAGGCACCCCAACCACCCCAGCACCTGTGAAGGGTGTTTACTGCTCATCCCCACCCACCCCCTGGCCCTTGCTGCCTTCCTTTTGTCCCAGTGCCAGCTCCAGCAATGTCTGTATGTTTGAATACCAGTTGTCACGTTAGGAAAGTCAGCTGCACAGCTAAGAGTGTAAGAAAATGCTTTTTTTTTTTTTTTTTTTTTTTTTTTTTTTTTTTGAGATGGAGTTTTGCTCTTGTCCAGGCTGGAGTACAGTGGCATGATCTTGGCTCACTACAATCTCCACCTCCTGGGTTCAAGCGATTCTCCTGCCTTAGCCTCCCTAGTAACTGGGATTACAGGCGCTTGCCACCACACCAAGCTAATTTTTATATTTTTAGTAGAGACAGGAGTTTCACCATGTTGGCCAGGCTGGTCTCGAACAGACACCTTAGGTGATCTGCCCACCTCGGCCTCCCAAAGTGCTGCGATTACAGGCATGAGCCACCACGTCCAGCCAGGAAATGCTTTTTATGCAGAATACACTTTTTTCGGGCATTGTCAGGTGATGTTTTGTTTAAGGTCTAACTCACCCCTGGAATACAGGGGAATGATGAAACCCAGCCCAGCCAGGCCTGACTCATCACGGTCACATCCAGCCCCCACCCCTGGCAAACCAACCGCTGCAGGCTCCTCTTACAGACACATCAGGGGGCTCCAAGGCCCGGCATCTCCCTTGGCCCTGGGTGTGGGTTTTACGAGACTGTGTCTTTTGTGACATCATAGCCCAACCATGTGAGAAGAAAGAGAAGGCCTCCCCTTTCTTCATTAATCTAAAAAAAGGAAAATGAGAATAGGCTGATTTCTAAAAGTTAAAAGACAAGCAGCACTGCATTCTGGGGGAACAATTCTGGCCACAGCCCCCAAACATTCACTATGCCTCTTCTATTTTCAGACCCTTATAAGTGGGTTATGTGGTGGGTATTGTCAGTTTTTTGTTTTTGTTTTTTTTTCTTCTTGAGGCAGAGTTTCACTCTTGTTGCCCAGGCTGGAGTGCAGTGGCGTGATCTTGGCTCACTGCACCTCTGCCTTCCAGGCTCAAGAGATTCTCCTGCCTCAGCCTCCTGAGTAGCTGGGATTACAGATGCCCACCACTGTGCCTGGCTAATTTTTTGTATTTTTAGTAGAGAGAGGGTTTCACCATGTTGGCCAGGCTGAGGCTGGTCTCAAACTCCTGACCTCAGGTGATCCACCCATCTTGGCCTCCCAAAGTGTTAGGATTACACTTGGCCTCCCAAAATGTTAGGCTCTCTAGGCGTGAGCCACTGCACTCGGCCAGTTTCTTCATTTTACACATGGTCACACTGGAGCCTAGAACAGTGAAGTCACTTGTCACATAGGCAGTTAAGTGGAGAACCAGGTTTTAAAATCAGGTGTGAAAACCATCATTGTTAACTGAGCACCACCTGTGCTAAGCCTGCCACGGGCACGTCCTTGCAGCCTCATAACAGTGGAAGGTCTATATCCTGAATGTGCCCATTTTATAGATAAGGACACTGAGGAGAACAAACTTAGCAGGCTAACACAACAGCTCAGCCCGTTTCAGGTGCTTGTCAGTGCATGTTGCTTGCCAGCAGCCTGTCACTCCAGTAGCTGCTCCAGAAATGGTGGCTGTGGCTTTTATCCACAAACTGGCATCCACAGAGAAGCCCCAAGGAGGAGGTTGGGGCCAGCTCATAAAAAGCCTCAATGCCAAGCCAAGGAGTGAATGCCTCCAGCCATTTTTAGAACAAAGTCAAGTATAAATTTATAGAGAAAAAATTCGAAGACAGTTGGATGTTGTCCTGTTGGTAAGGAGAGGAAGGGAAAGGTTTTTTGTTTCGGGGAAAAGGAACCAGCCCACAACTGCACGCGTGAGCTCTCATGGAAACCTGACCCCCAACAGCTTTTAAGGGTTCTTGATTTTTTTTTAATCTGTTTTGGGCTTTATTATTTTTGGCAAAAGTTTCAAACAAGGGAGGGCCTGGACGGAGGAGGGCCAGGTCTTCTTACTGACCTAGTCCACAAAGGCAAAGGAGGCTGTCTCTGGTGTGACACATGAAGGGGCTTTGGCTACCCCTTGGGTTCCTCCCTAGAGACACAGCTCTTAAATTTAATCTGCTCTCTCCAGGGCAGGGCAGGGGTAGAGAATGGAGCTCCTGCCTTGGGGTCAGTGCTAAAGGTGGAGCTGGGGGATTTTCCTGGGAATGATTTGAGGGCTCCTGAAAGGCCATGTGTTCCAAAGTGCCTTTTCCTCTGGGACAGCATGGGAAGCTGCTGTCGGGGCAGGACACAGCACCGGATGGCTGGCAGGGAGCCCTGGGTTGGAATCCAGCCCCACCTTTCATGCTACAGGTTCGCTCAAGTTCTCTCCCCTTCAGGGTAGGGCTGTGAAGTCCCTCTTACATCTAAGAACATGCAGCTTAGTGAGGACGAGACCCGCCTAGAGCTTTACCACTAATCCCCTCTTCCCCCGGAGCCCCAAGACTGGCATTATTCCTCCCCACTACAGGTGATGAGCCTCAAGTTCAGAGCGCTTCAGCAACCTGCTCAGGGTCTCTAACAGGCAGTAGAGTCAAGGTATAAACCAGATCTGCTTCTGTACCAAAGTCCCAAACTAACTGTTGGTAGGAATCTTGTAACCAGTCATGTTTTCTTCCTTGTTTTGGCCGCTGGGAAGCTCAAAGTCAAATTTGAGACCCTTTTTTAACAATTATGCTGAGTCTACTACTAGACTCACTTCGTTCTAGCTTTCTGCTTTTACCTTTACCCTAATCTTTTTATTTTTCTTCTGTTGTACTTTATCTATTATCCATTTTTGTAAGTTTCCAAGATACCTGTTTTGCAACAAGATGGGATATGTCTAAATAAAGACATGTTCAAAGGTTTGATTTAAAAGGCTGGACTAAATGCTGTGGTCCATATCCTTATCACAACACATACATTTAATAACTTTTAAAATAAATAGTTTGTCATACCTGTAATCCCAGCACTTTGGGAGGCCGAGGCAGGCAGATCACCTGAGGTCAGGAGTTTGAGACCAGCCTGGCCAACATGGGGAAACTTTGTCTCTACTAAAAAATAGAAAAATCAGCTGGGCATGGTGGTGCACACCTGTAGTTCCAGCTACTTGGGAGGCTGAGGCAGGAGAATTGCTTGAACCCGGGAGGCAGAGGTTTCAGTGAGCTGAGATCGCGCCATTGCACTCCAGCCTGGCACCTGGTGACAGAGTAAGACTCTGTCTCAAAAAACAAACAAAAAAAAAATTAGAGGACACTTTATAAGTTGGTAGCAAAAACAACAACAAAACCCGCGCTTTTTTGTTTGTTTGTTTGTTTTGAGACAGTCTCACTGTGTCGCCTGGGTTGGAGTGCAGTGGTGTGATCTCGGCTCACTGCAACCTGCACCTCACAGATCCAAGGGAGTCTTCTGCCTCAGCCATCTGAGCAGCTGGGATTACAGATGCGCACACCACACCCAGCTAGTTTTTGCATTGTTAGTAGAGACAGGGTTTCACCATGTTGCTCAGGCTGGTCTCAAACGCCTGACCTCATGATCCTCCTGCCTCAGCCTCCCAAAGTACTGGAATTACAGGAGTGAGCCACCACACCAAGCCAAAAAAACACTTTTAAACAAATGTTTAAGGAGGAACCTGTATATTACAACAGTAAAAATGAAGCCATTGGCAATGACCACAAACTGGGATACTACATTGATAATAAGCACCACTGGTGCCTTCTGATGGAGACTTTATCTGCTAGACCTCAGGCCCCGTAGCCCTTTGTTAAAAAACAAAATTAGAGGCTGGGGATGGTGGCTCACACCTGTAATTCCAGCACTTTAGTAGGCTGAGATGGATGGATCGCCTGAGGTCAGGAGTTTGAGACCAGCCTGGTCAACACAGGGAAACCGCCCCCATCTCTACTAAAAATACAAAAATTAGCCGGGTATGGTGGTACGTGCCTGTGATCCCAGGTACTTGGGAGGCTGAGGCAGGAAAATCGCTTGAACCCGGGAGGCAGAGGTTATAGTGAGCCAAGATCCCGCCACTGCACAGCCTGGGTAACAGACCAAGACTCCATATCAAAAAAAAAAAAAAAAAAGGAAGACCAGCAAGTGTTTAGGGGACATCAAGGGTACAGTGGACAGCAAGGGGCAGCACATGCACATTGTCCTTGATATACTCAAAGAGATAGACTAGAAAGGGAACAGCTTTCTCCCGTATGATTCAGGCCATCACATGGCAGCGTAGGTACCACGGAGGAGCTGTCTCAACTACCCATGGGTAGACTTGGATTAGGGCCAACTCCACCTCCACATGCACAGATGCACAGATGCCCACAGACACACTAACTCAGCCAGGCCTCCCTCCCCAGCCTCCCTGAGCGGGAGACCAGATTTGGCAAACCTGGGCATTGTCCCTGTAGCCCCTGGCAATGAAGAGGTCCTGCTCGCCACAGACCAACCAGAAGCACAACAGCAACACCACTCCACCACAGCCGTGCCCATTGGAACCACACCCTTCTCACCCTGCACACTGCTGGGGCCGACTCTAGTCCCATGCAAGCCAAATGACTGGGCTTTGGGTGACCTGGATCATGGCAACTCTCCCTGGGGCCTTCACCAGCCTGTCCCATCTGCTCCCCACTACTCCATCTTTCCTGGCTTAAGACCCCAGCCAGAGACCCAGCGTGGTAACTCACACTGGTAATCCCAGCATTTGGGGGGCCAAAGCTGGAGGATCACCTGAGCCCAGGAATTTTAGATCAGTCTGGACATCAGAGTGAGACACTGTTTCTGCAAAATATTAAAAAGTTAGCCAGGCATGGTGGCATGTACCTATAGTCCCAGCTACTCAGGAGGCTAAGGTGGGAAGATCACTTGAGCCTGGGAAGTCAAGGCTGCAGTGAGCCCAGACTATGCCACTGCACTCCAGCCTGGAAAACAGAGCAAGACTCTGCCTTTTTTTTTTTTTTTTTTTTTTTTTTGAGATGAAGTCTTGCTCTGTTGCCAGGATGGAGTGCAATGGCACGATCTCAGCTCACTGCAACCTCCACCACCCAGGTTGAAGTGATTCCCCTGCCTCAGTCTCCCAAGTAGCTGGGACTACAGGTGCGCACCACCACACCTGGCTAATTTTTTGCAAGACCCCATCTTAAAACAACAACAACACAAAACTCCAGCCAGCAGGGTCCCTCTCCCTGGTACATGAGTACCTGCACCTACACATGGCTATCTCCGTACCAGCACTCAGGTCCCTGCTAAAATGTCCCTGCCCATGCTAAAGTTGGTCCCAGTCCCATGCTCTCACGTCTCCTTTCACTAATTACTATTAACTTTTTTTTTTTTTGAGATGGAGTGTTGCTCTTGTCATCCAGGCCAGAGTGCAGTGGTGTGATCTCAGCTCACTGCAACCTCCGCCTCCTGAGTTCGAGAGATTCTCCTGCCTCAGCCTTCCAAGTAGCTGGGATTACAGGCATCTGTGACTACGCCTAATTTTTTTATTTTTATTTTTATTTTTATTTATTTATTTTTTTTTGAGACGGAGTTTCGCTCTTGTTACCCAGGCTGGAGTGCAATGGCGCGATCTCGGCTCACCGCAACCTCCGCCTCCTGGGTTCAGGCAATTCTCCTGCCTCAGCCTCCTGAGTAGCTAAGATTACAGGCAAGCGCCACCGTGCCCAGCCAATTTTTTTTGTATTTTTAGTAGAGACGGGGTTTCACCATGTTGACCAGGGTGGTCGTGATCTCTTGACCTCGTGATCCACCCACTTCGGCCTCCCAGAGTGCTGGGATTACAGGTATGAGCCACCGCGCCCGGCCCAATTTTTTTATTTTTAATAGAGACAGGTTTTCACCATATTGGCCAGGCTGGTCTTGATCTCCTGACCTCAGAGGGTCCACCTGCCTCAGCCCAAAGTGCTAGGATACAGGCATGAACCACCGTGCTGGGTCACTAATTACTATTAATTTATGAGTTTACCTGTGTCACACCCATCTCCCCTTACTGGAATCTGAGTGCTCTGTGACAACAGACCTTGTTCCCTACTGCGTCAGCACCCAGGAGACTCTCAACAAATGTCCTCAAATAACCACCTGATGTGTGTTCAGACCTTGGGCAAGCTCATACATGACCTCCTGAGCCAGCCACGCTTGGCTCTGAAGCCATGGCCACTGCCCAAGCTACACTTCTTTCATTTATTGGTGCAGCAATATTTATTAAGTCAGTTTCCACACAGAAATATCTAGAATGCCATCTCAGATCATGGAGGCTGGAGAGCAGGCAGGATATTACCAGTGACTCTCTTCATCTTGCAGTTCTAGGAAAATGAGAAAACCTGTCGTCAGAGAAAAACACCTGCCTAAAACCCCCACCCTGGTCTGTAACCAGGGGCTTGAATGGCAAAAAAAAAAAAGAAAAAGAAAAAGAAAGTTGTGGCCTTTCTCTTGTCTGTGGCAATAACACAGCACTGGGTACAGCAGGCACATGGCTGTGTCCTGGCAAGTCTGTGGCCCACAGAAGCTGAGGCCATAGAGCTCTGTGGGCTTGGGGGCTGGGTGGGCTTATCTCTGACCCTTATCAGCTTGGTGGGCAACATCACATGCCAGAAAGAGCAGTCACCAAGCGATTGTGTGTAAGCTCTTAGCCTGAGGTCCAGTGCGTGGTGGGCATTCAGGAAGCGGTGGCTACTCTCAGGGTTGTGACCAAGTAGTTCCCTGCTCAGAGAATCTGCTGGCTGTCCTGGCAGGTCTGCATGTCACGCACTGTGGGCTGTGCGCCATGACCCATACCTTCCATGTGCCAGGCTCAGAGGCACCAAATTCAGTAAGACCTGTCCCTGCCCTTGAGAGCCTGCTGGGAATAGGGAAGCCACACTCGACAACACCCTCTTGGTGAGTTTACTACTGGAAGAGTGGAGAGCTCAGGGGCTCCACGTGCCTTGCTAAGGAGTGTGGGCTGCTCCTGGAGCCACAGGAGCCATGGGAATCCCCACAGGAGCCATTGAGCCGCCCACACCTCCCAACCAGCTCCCAGATCTGGGCAAGGGAGTCTCCCCTGGTCACCTCAAGTGGTACAGTCCTCGAGTGGTTCAGTCCTCTAGAGGGACCTCTTTAGACATTTTTCCTGGGACTTCAAGGCCCTAAATCTCCCTGTGGCCAGGGTGGGAAGGGAATGAATAGGAACCATCCGCAGGAGCTACATGGACCGAGCCTTTGCTCTGAGCCAGGTGTGGTGGGGTCTTTATGGCACTACTTCATAAAATCCACCCAGTCACCCTATGAAATAGGTACTGTTACTGCCCACGTTTCACAAGTGCGGAAACTGAGGCACAGGCTGCTACAGTGTTCAAAGCCACACAGCTGGAAGTGGCTGAGATGCAGTGCCACCCTCTTAAAACACTGTGCCAATGGTCCCCAACCTCAGCTCACATAGGCTCATGTCAGAATCACTGGAGAATGTCAAAAGGTGCTGGTGCTCAGATGCCACCCTGGACTATATACCAGTCTGTGGGAGCAAGGACCGAAATTTGGAGGGTTTTATTTTATTTATTTTTATTTATGTGTGTATTTATTTTGAGACTGAGTCTCACTCTGTTGCCCAGGCTGGAGTGCAGTGGTATAGTCATGGCTCACTGTAGCCTTGACCTCCCAGGCTCAGGCTATCCTCCAGCCTCAGCCTCCCACGTAGTTGGGACAACAGGCGCACACCGCCATTCCCAGCTGTTTTTTTATAATTCTTTTTATAGAGATGAGGTCTCACTATGTTGCCCAGGCTGGTCAAAAACTCCTGACTTCAAGTTATCCTCCTGCTCAGCCTCCCAACATGCTGGAATTACAGGCGTGAGCCACCATGCCCAGCCATTTTGGATGGGGTTGATTGATTGATTGATTGATTTTGAGATGGAGTCTCACTCTGTTGCTAGGCTGAAGTGCAGTGTGGCACAATCTTGGCTCACTGCAACCTCTGCCTGCTGGGTTCAAGCAATTCTCCTGCCTCAGCCTCCCAAGTAGTGGGAAGTACAGGTGCCTGCCACCAAATGGCAAATTTTTGTATTTTTTGGTGGAGATGGGGTTTCACTATGTTGGCCACACTGGTCTTGAACTCCTGACCTCAGGTGATTTGCCCACCTTGGCCTCCCAAAGTGCTGGTATTACAGGTGTGAGCCACCATGCCCGGCCTGTTTTGGGTGGGTTTTAAAAGCTCCCCAGGAGATTGTGCCATGCATTCTGGGTAGAGGCTGCCTGCCCTTCACCCTTCTGCAACTCAGAAGGAGCACCCCGTAGCTCGTATGGACCTGGCATGGCAGGGCGGTTCTGGAGGCTATTGCAAGCACCACAGAAGGTCAGAGAAAGAAGAGGCCTGTCAGACACCAGGCACACCCAATAAAGCATCCTCTGGCTTGGCTGCCGCAGGAGAAGGAACCGAGAGCAGGCCCTAGCCGGGTGTGATAGTCCTTCCCACCATGGGGTGTCTGTATGAACACAGAGCACAAAGGCTCCCTCTGGCCTCAGGCGGTGCCCAGACACTGCCCTGCCCACCCAGCCAGCCTGAAGTCAGCCTACATCCGGGACCAGACCCTTAACCCCCCACATTCCTGCAGGGACCCTGTGAGGAAGGAACAGACAGGGCTTTCAGAATGTGCGCCGCTGGTGGGATGAATTATCACCGAGAATTATCTGCCATGAGAACCGGCTGGCATTTCACGTGCCAAAGGTTGGCTGGCCCCTCCCTGGCCCTGGCTGCTTGGCTCCAGGGCCCTCATTCCAATTTTGCAAGGACAGAAACTTTATTCTCTTCCACGAGAGGCCTCTGCCCCTCACCATCTGTGCAAATCTTCCTTCTCCCAGCTGCCCCGACCCCCATCCAGGGCCAGAGCCTTCCCTCCTCATGGCTCAGCACCAGCGCAGATTAGAAAAGAGTGATTCAAAAGTCAAGTTTCCCAGGTCTGTTTCAGCCACAGACTTTATAGACGGGGAAAGTCACTGCTACTAACATGTCCACCCCTAATGTGTTGTAGCTGTTCTGCAAGAGTCCCTACAAACTGCTGTTGCAGCCTGGGCAAGCTCGTTTTGGAAGGAACTTATCTGAGCTTCTTGGAGCCCAACAGCCTTCAGTCTGAATGCTGGTCCTGTCACCTACCACCTGTGGAACTCGTCCTTGCTCTGCTTGGTGTCTGTAATCTCAGTTTCCTTTTTTATTTTTATTTTTTTATTTTTTAGACAGCATCTTGCTCTGTCTTCCAGGTGGGAATGCAGTGGTGTGATCTAGGCTCACTGCGGCCTCCGCTTCCCTGGCTCAAGTGATTCTCCTGCCTCAGCCTCCCGAGTAGCTGCGATGACAGATGCCTGCCACCACACTTGGCTAATTTTTGTAATTTTAGTCGAGACAGGGTTTTGCCTTGTTTGCCAGGCTGGTCTTGAACTCCTGACCTCAAGTGATCCATCCACCTAGACCTCCCAAAGTGCTGGGATTACAGGCATGAGCCACTGCGAAAAGCCAGATTCTTCATTTGTCAAATGGGCATGACAAGCTTGATCTCCCAGGAATATTGTAAGGTCAAAATGACGTCATGGACATGAAAAAAGTCCATAAATGGGAACATGGAGGGCACTTAGAAACTGAGGCCGGGTGCAACATACATGATGTCAAAAACTGACTTAGGGTATCACCCTCAGTCTGACCTACAGGATCTCAGGTTGGGGCAGACCCAGAGTGAATTGTTGGCAAGCACAGGCATATCCTCACAAGTGATGCCTCTCCTTGCCTTATCTAACAGAAAACAGAAGGGCAAATTTCATTCATCAACATGTCTACTCAGGTTGATTAGTAGTGACTGTCTATGTGAGCTGCCCAGTGCAAGGAAGGACTCAGCGATTAACAATGTCTGCTGAGAAGAAGTTAGGTGGTGGAACGTATGCTACGTTTTGCCATTTCTATTCTAGGACAAGATCTAAATGATACGTTCACTCTAGCGCTTACCTGGATTTGGGTGACAGCCTCCAAACTGATCTCTCTATTCCTTATATCTTCCCATCCTTTGATCCTCAACTTCTGCTGCTAGAGTGAATTTTCTGAAATAAAAATCTGACCAAGCCTGATGCAGTGACTCATGTCTAAAAGCCCAGCACTTTAGGAGGCTGAGGTGGGAGGATTGCTTGAGGCCAGAAGTTCAAAACCAGCCCAGACAACAGAGCAAGACTTCAAAAAAAAAAAAGATTGGGCGTGGTGGGTCACGCCTGCAATCCCAGCACTTTGGGAGGCCAAGGCGGATGGATCATGAGGTCAGGAGATTGAGACATTCTAGCCAACATGGTGAAACCCATCTCTACTAAAATACAAAAAATTAGCTGGGCATGGTGGCAGGTGCCTGTAGTCCCAGTTGTTTGGAAGGCTAAGGTGGGAGGATTGCTTGAGCCCAGAAAGTTGAGATTGCAGTGAGTTGTGACTCCACCATTGCACTTCAGCCTGGATGACAGAGTGAGACCCTGTCTCCTAGAAAAAGAAAAAAAAAAGATCTGGGCTGGACACAGTGGCTCAGGCCTGTAATCCTAGCACTTTGGGAGGCTGAGGTGGGTGGATCACTTGAGATCAGGAGTTTGAGATCAGCCTGGCCAATGTGGTGAAACCCTATCTCTACTAAAAATACAAAATTACCTGGGGGTGGTGGCACATGCCTGTAGTCCCAGCTTCTCAGGAGGTTGAGGCAGGAGAATTGCTTGAACCTGGCAGACAGAGGTTGCAGTGAACCGAGATCACACCACTGTACTCCAGCCTGGGTGACAGAGAGAGACTCCATCTCAAAAAGAAAAAAATTCTGATCCTTTGTATTCGTCTCTTCTCAGGTTGCTATAAACAAATACCCGGCCAGGCACAGTGTCTCACACCTGTAACCCCAGCACTTTGGGAGGCCAAGGAGGGTGAATCCCTTGAGATCAAGAAGTTCAAGACCAGCCTGGGAAACACGGTGAAATCCTGTTTCTACTAAAAATACAAAAATTAGCCAGGCATCATGGTGCACACCTGTAAGCCCAGCTGCTTGGGAGGCTGAGGCAGGAGAATCGCTCGAACCTGGGAAGCAGAGGTTGCAGTGAGATCGTGCCCCTGCACTCCAGCCTAGACAACAGAGCAAGACTCCACTTTGGGGGGAAAAAAGGACGGGTGCAGTGGCTCATGCCTGTAATCCTAGCACTTTTCGAGGCCTAGGCAGGCGGATCACCAGCCGAGGTCAGCAGTTTGAGACCAGCCTGGCCAGCATGGCAAAACCCCCAGTCTCTACTAAAAACACAAAAATTAACCAGGTGTAGTGGTGCACACCTGTAATCCCAGCTACTGGGGAGGCTGAAGCAGGAGAATCACTTGAACCTGGGAGGTTGCAGTGAGCTGAGATTGCAACACTGAACTCCAGCCTGGGCAACAGAGTGAGTGAGACTCTGTCTCAAAAAACAAACAAACAAACAAAAAAAAACAACTCATTCACCATCATGAGGACAGTACCCAGGGAATGGTACTGAACCACTCATGAGAAATCTACCCCCATAATCCAATCGACTCCCACCAGGCCCCACCTCCAGTATTGAGGATTACAACTCAATGTGAGATTTGGGCAGGGATGTGGATCCAAACCATGTCACCTTTTACTCCATGACCCGTCACCACCCGAGGGCTCCCCCCATTGCTCTGAGGATCAAATCCATGCTCTCGTGGGCGAAACGCAAGGCCTCCGTTCACCTTCTCAGTCTCATTTGTGTCTACTCACTTCCAAACATCTGAACCTCGAACCCCATTAATCTGAGGATCTTCAAGAACCAAGATGTAAGGATTGGAAGCAGCTGGGAAAGTCAAACTGCAAACGCTGTTCCTGATAACACAAGATCAGGTCAGGATCAGAGGAGCAGCAAAGAAGAGGCCTCGCTTCGTTTGCTACCAGTGAGTTTCACAAACCAGAAGGGAGACTTTTTTTTAAAGACAGTCTTGCTCTGTCACCTATGCTGAAGTCCACTGGTGCTGTACTCGGCTCGCTGTAACCTCCACCTCCCGGGTTCAAGCAATTCTCCTGTCTCAGCCTCCCAAATAGCTGTGATTACAGACACCTGCCACCACGCCTGGCTAATTTTTGTATTTTTAGTCGAGATGGGGTTTCACCATGTTGGCCAGGCTGGTCTCAAACTCCTGAACTCAAGTGATCCACCCGCCTTGGCCTTTCAAAGCATTGGGCTTACAGGTGTGAGCCACCATGTCCGACTTCAATAATGCCTTTAGAGCAACTTTTTTCTTCGTTCAGAATCCAGTCCAGAACAGCACATTGCATATGACTGTCATGTCTCTTTACTCTCCCTTAACTCTGAAACAGTTCCTCAGCCTTTATCATTCATGACATTGTCATTTTTGAAGACTACAAGCCATGTATTTTTAAAAAATAGTCCTTGATTTTCATTTGTCAGATATTTCCTCGAGATTAGATTCAGGTTATGTATTTTTCATAGGGAAACCGCAGACATGACATTAGGTCCTTCTCAGTGCATGATATGAAGGAGCACATAATCTCAGTGTATCCTATCCTTGGCAATGGCTTACCTTGATTACTTGGTTGCAGTGGTGTCTGCCAGTCTTTATTTTTTTGAGACACAGTCTTATGTTGTCACCCAGGCTGGAGTGCAGTGGTGCGATCTTGGCTCCCTGCAACCTCCACCTCCCAAGTTCAAGCCATCTCCCAAGTAGCTGGGACTACGGGTGCACACTAACATGCCTGGATACTTTTAGCATTTTCTTGTAGAGATGGGGTTTTGCCATGTTGCCCAGGCTGGTCTTGAACTCTTGGGCTCAAGTGATACACTTGCCTCAGCCTCCAAAAGTGTTGAGATTACAGACATGAGCCACCACGCCTGACCTTACCAGTCTTATGTACTGTAAAATTACTTTTTTTTGGTTATAAATAGGAAGTCATTTGTTGGGGGGTACATTGAGACTATATCGATAGTCTATTTCTCATCTAACTTTCATCCTCTAATTTTAGCATCTATTGATGATTGCTGTCTATATTAATTATTACTCTGATGTAACAAAGTTGTGATTTTTGTCTGGGCATGATGGCTCAAGTCTGTAATCCCAGCACTTTGGGAGGCTGAGGCAGGAGGATCACTTGAGCCAGGAACTTTGAGACCAGCCTGGGCAACATGGTGAAACCTAGTCTCTACAAAAAAGATACTAAAACTAGCCATGTGTGTGGTGTCCACCTGTAGTCTCAGCTACTCGGGAGGCTCAGGTGGGAGGATTGCTTGAGCCTGGGAAGTAGAGGCTGCAAAAAGATATGTTATTTAAAATTTATAAATACGGAGATGCTTCATTTGAAATTTGAGCTTGTTTTAGTTCTATTGGAAATAACAGGTAAGTAAATTTTCTTTTCTCCGCTCTCAGTTGTCTTGTCATTTCCTTTGTTTCAATGAAGAAAATTACCCTATTTCTATATAGTAGGGCTAGTATGTTTGGTCATTTTCTAGGCATCTTGCTTATGTTTATTTGTTTGTCTCCTTAATAAGAATGGAGCAGAATTAGGAGCCCTTTTATCTGCCAATGCCTAACATCTGGCCTGGGGCATAGTAAATGCTCACCAAATGTTTGTAGAAAACTGACTGACAGCTCAACGAATGGCTTTACCTTGTCGCTGGATAGATAGACACAGGGTCTTGACTTCACTGTGATTATAATGATAACTATCACAGGAGTTACCATTGAGTTGAATAATTATGAATAGTCTTAGCAAAGGGTCTGGATATGGTAATCCCTGAATAAATTGTGCCTGTTATTTATCAAGCATTGACTAAGACCCAAGCATGCTGCTATACAATCTTATGTAATCCTCACAAGAACCCTATTGTACAAGGCTGGGTGTGGTGGCTCACACCTGTAATCCCAGCACTTTGGGAGGCTGAGGCAGGAGGATCATTTGAGGTCAGGAGTTTAAGACCAGCCTGGCCAACATGGTGAAACCCCATCCCTATTAAAAATACAAAAATTAGCTGGGTGTGGTGGCATGCACCTGTAGTTCCAGCTACTTGGGAGGCTGAGGCAGGAGAATTGCTTGAGCCCAGTAAGCAGAGGTTGCAGTGAGCCAAGACTGCGCCACTGCACTCCAGCCTGGGTGATGGAGTGAGACTTTGTTTCAAAAAAGAGAAAGAAAGAGAGAGAGAGAGAGAGAGAGAGAGAGAGAGAGAGAGAGAGAAGGGAGGGAGGGGGGAGGGAGGAAGGAAGGAAAGAGAGAGAGAGAGAGAAAGAAAGAAAGAAGAAAGAAAGAAAGAAAGAAAGAAAGAAAGAAAGAAAGAAAGAAAGAAAGAAAGAAAGAAAGAAAGAAGAAAGGCCGGGCGCAGTGGCTCAAGCCTGTAATCTCAGCACTTTGGGAGGCCGAGGCGGGTGGATCAAGAGGTCAAGAGATTGAGACCATCCTGGTCAACATGGTAAAACCCCATCTCTACTAAAAATACAAAAAAATTAGCTAGGCATGATGGCGCGTGCCTGTAATCCCAGCTACTTGGGAGGCTGAGGCAGGAGAATTGCCTGAACCCAGGAGGTGGAGGTTGCAGTGAGTCGAGATCACGCCATTGCACTCCAGCCTGGGTAACAAGAGCGAAACTCTGTCTCAAAAAAGGAAAGAAAGAAGAAGGAAAGAAAGAAAGAAAAAAGAAAGAAAAAGAGAAAGAAAGAAAGAAAGAAAGAAAGAAAGAAAGAAAGAAAGGAAGGAAGGAAGGAAGGAAGGAAGGAAGGAAGGAAAGGAAGGAAGGAAGGAAGGAAGGAAGGAAGGAAGGAAGGAAGGAAGGAAGGAAGGAAGGAGAGAGAGAGAGAGGGGAGGGGAGGGGAGGGGAGGGGAGAGGAGAGAGAATATTGTACAGATGGGGACTCCTGGAGCTATGAGAAGTTCTTACAAGGAGAAAGCAGTTGAGTTGGGATTTGAGTCTAGATCTGACTTCAAAATCCATCCTTATCTGATATATGTCTCCAGATACTGTCTTCATGAGCAGCAGGGGAGTTTTAGAACCTCTGAAGCACTTGCTCACAAGGTCAAGGTTGCAGGACCCAGCTGCCAGGTGGGTACCCGGAAATCCATGGCCAGAATGGAGGCTGATCCTGGGAGTCAGGTTCACTGCAGAGATAAGGAAGTCTCCTTTGATGGCCAAGAAGTCTACCACGATATTATGTCTCCCTCATCAAAAGTAGCTTGGGGCCAGGCACAGTGGCTCACACCTGTAATCCAGCACTTTGGGAAGCTGAGGAGGGTGGATCACCTGAGGTCAGGAGTTTGAGACCAGCCTTGGCAACATGGTGAAACCCAGTCTCTACTAAAACTACAAAAAATTAGCCAGGCATGGTGGTGGATGTCTGTAATCCCAGCTACTCGGGAGGCTGAGGCAGGAGAATCGCTTGAACCCAGGATGCGGACGTTGCAGTGAACTGAGATCGCGCCACTGCACTCTTGGGCAACAAGAGTGAAACTCAATCTCAAAAAAAGAAGTAATTTGGATTTTAAAAGTTTGACCAAAGTGTGGGGAAGTGAACATTCTTGTGCTGGTGGGATCACAAATAATGACAGGCAATGTTGATAAGAGCTTATTCTGGGCCAGGCCTATAACACCCAGGCGTCTCAACCTCAGCCCTATTGACCTTTGGTGCCAAATCATTTGCTGTGGGGGCTGTCCAGCTCACTGCAGGGTGTTTACCAGCACCCCTGGCTGCTATGCACTGGAGTAGTATCTCACTCCAGTTGTGAAAACCAAAAATGTCTTTAGGAACTGTCAAATGTCCCCTTAGGGGGCAAAATGGCACCCAGTTGAGAACCACTGCTTAAGTGTATCATGTTAATTTAATTCTCACAGCAGCTCTAGGAGATTGGTATTTTAATTATCCCCATTCTACAGATTAGGAAACTGAGGCAAAGAGGAGTTAAGATCCTGCTGTTAATAAGCAGTAGAGAAGGGGTTAAAACCTAAGTAGCTCGAGTCGGAGGTCACAATGCTTCATGGTCACAGACAGACTTTTTTTTTTTTTTTGAGATGGAGTCTCACTCTGTAGCCCAGGCTGGAGTGTAATGGTGAGATCTCAGCTCACTGCAACCTCCGCCTCCAGGGTCCCAATTCAAGCAATTCTCCTACCTCAGCCTCCCAAGTAGCTGGGATTACAGGTACGTGCTACCATACCCAGTTAATTTTTGTATTTTTTAGTAGAGACGGGGTTTCACCATGTTGGCCAGTCTGGCTTTGAACTCCTGACCTCATGATCTGCCTGCCTCGGCCTCCCAAAGTGCTGGGATTTGTAATCCCATGAGCCACCATGCCCGGCCGACAGACTTTTTTTAGATGTTTTATTTTTTATTTTAGTTTTATGTGGAGATGGGGGGGCTCACTCTGTAGCCCAGGCTGGTCTCGAACTCCTGGCCTCAAGTGATCTGCCCACCTTGCCCTCCCAAAGTGCTGGAGTTACAGGCATGAGCCACCATGCTTGGCCCAGACTTTCTGATTTGACTTTTCCACATTTGGTACAATTTGGCAGAATGTTAAATAAAAAAAAAGGGGGGGGGGGGACATGCTTACTATTTGGCCCACAATCCCATATCTAGAACCTTAAGAGAAGTGTATGTTAAAAGACGTTCATCTCATCATCATTTATACCCATGAAATACCAGAAATGGGCTGGCCATGGTGGCTCACTCCTGAAGTCAGGAGTTCAAGACCAGCCTGGCCAACATGGTGAAACCCCATCTCTGCTAAAATAACAAAAATAAGCTGGGCATAGTGGTGGGCCCCTGTAATCCCAGCTACTCAGGAGGCTGAGGCAGGAGAATTGCTTGAACGAAGGAGGTAGAAGTTGCATTGAACAGAGATCTCACCATTGCACTCCAACCTGGGCAATGGAGCGAGACTCCATCTAAAAAGGAAAGCAAGAAAGCAAGAAGACTTTTCCGCGCTATCTGCCGAGGGCTCCAAACGGCGTTGTTCTGGATTCCCGTCGTAACTTAAAGGGAAACTTTCACGATGTCCGGAGCCCTCGATGTCCTGCAAATGAAGGAAGAGGATGTCCTTAAGTTCCTGGCAGCAGGAACCCACTTAGGTGGCACCAACCTTGACTTCCAGATGGAGCAGTATATCTATAAAAGGAAAAGTGATGGCATCTACATCATAAATCTGAAGAGGACCTGGGAGAAGCTTCTCCTGGCAGCTCGTGCCATTGTTGCCATTGAAAACCCTGCTGATGTCAGTGTTATATCTTCCAGGAATACTGGCCAGAGGGCTGTGCTGAAGTTTGCTGCTGCCACTGGAGCCACTCCAATTGCTGGCCGCTTTACTCCTGGAACCTTCACTAACCAGATCCAGGCAGCCTTCCGGGAGCCACGGCTGCTTGTGGTCACTGACCCAAGGGCTGACCACCAGCCTCTCACGAAGGCGTCTTATGTCAACCTACCTACCATTGCTCTGTGTAACACAAATTCTCCTCTGCGCTATGTGGACATTGCCATCCCATACAACAACAAGGGAGCTCACTCAGTGGGTTTGATGTGGTGGATGCTGGCTCGGGAAGTTTTGCGCATGCGTGGCACCATTTCCCGTGAACACCCGTGGGAGGTCATGCCTGATCTCTACTTCTACAGAGATCCTGAAGAGATTGAAAAAGAAGAGCAGGCTGCTGCTGAGAAGGCTGTGACCAAGGAGGAATTTCAGGGCGAATGGACTGCTCCAGCTCCTGAGTTCACTGCTACTCAGCCTGAGGTTGCCGACTGGTCTGAAGGCGTGCAGGTGCCCTCTGTGCCCATCCAGCAGTTCCCTACTGAAGACTGGAGCGCCCAGCCTGCCACGGAAGACTGGTCTGCAGCTCCTACTGCTCAGGCCACTGAATGGGTAGCAACCACTGAATGGTCTTAAGCTGTTCTTGTGTGGCCTCTTAAACAACATGTAAGATTCATGGAAAATAAACATCGAGTTTCTAAAAAAAAAAAAAAAAAAAAAAAGAAAGCAAGAAGAAAGGAAGGAAGGAAGGAAGCAAGGATGGATGGATGGAAGGAGAAAAGAAAAATTTAAAAGCACATGTAGAATGTGTAGAGCGTAGTTTTATTTCTATGAAATTGTATGTATATGTAGTGAGGGAGGGAAGCGTTAAACAGAAGTGATTGCAGGAGCTCTTGCACCTGCTTAGAATATTGCTTGATAGGATGCATGGTGCAAGGGGGGCAGTCACAACAGGCCGCATATTGTATGATATCATATATACCAAATGTCAGAACTGGCAAATCCAGAGACAGAAAGATTCATGGTTTCCAAGGGCCGAGGGGATGAGAAGTAACTGCTCATGGATACAGAGGTTTTCTTTCTTTCCTTCCTTCCTTTCTTCCTTTTCCTTCCTTTCTTCCCTTTCTTTTATTTCTTTTATTTCTTTCTCTTTCTCCCCTTTTTCTCTCTTTCTCTTTCTGTCTTTCCTTCTTTCTCTCTTTCTTTTTCCTTCCTTCCTTCTTTTCCTTCTTTTTTCCTTTTTTCCTTCCTTCCTTCCCTGCCTCCCTCTCTCTTGCTCTCTTTCTCTCTTCCTCTCTCTCTTTCTCTCTTTCTTTCTTTCCTTTTCCTTTCCTTTCTTTTCTCTTTTCTTTTCTTTCTCCTAGGCTGGGAGCATGATCAGGGCTTTGATTCATGTCTGTCCCTTGAAGACAGCTCCACCCTTTCTCCCCAGGATCCAGGCAGAGCCCAGCACAGAGCAGGACCTCAATAAATAGTTATTGATGAGACAGAAGAACTAATTCCTTGAAAGAGGCAGTGAGAGCTCTGGAAGACGATACCAAGAGCTTTCTCTGGGTGGTGGTGTGACTTTTTTTTTTTTTCCCCCTTGAACCATAAAATTTTATTGGCAGGTCAAGGGACGTGCCGGGAATAAGGGTCCCTTCCTTCCCATCTCCTCACCCAGGAGACCCCCTCCAAAGGACAACAGAAGCCCCGGGCCTGCTGCCTTCTCAGAGGACCTTGGAGGCAGACAGGTTGTTGTAGCGATCTTCCTGGCCCTCCAGCAGGCTGCGGTAGGTGGCGATCTCCTGCTCCAGCCGCGACTTGACCTCCAAGAGCCGATGGTACTCCTGATTCTGCTGCTCACTATCAGCCCGCACATCGCCCAGCTGGGCTTCAATACCACTGATCCGCGCCTGGATCTCCGCCAGCTGGGCTCCAAAGCGCGCCTCCGTTTCTGCCAGTGTGCCTTCCCAGCTGGCTTTCATGCTCAGCTGTGACTGCAGCTCAATCTCAAGACCCTGGAGGGTGCGCCGCAGGTCACTGACCTCGGTGTTGCTCATCTGGAGCTGCTCTCTGTGGACAGCGACCTCCTGGTTCAGTTCTTCAGTCTGGCTGGTGAACCAGGCTTCAGCGTCCTTCCGGTTCTGCTCGGCCATGACCTCATATTGGCTTCGCATGTCACTCAGGATCTTGACGAGATCGGTGCCTGGAGCTGAATCCACCTCCACACTGACCTGGCCTCCCACTTGGCCCCTCAGCACACTGAGTTCCTCCTCATGGTTCTTCTTCAGGTAGGCCAGCTCTTCCTTCAGCCCTTCAATCTGCATTTCCAGGTCAGTCCTGGCCAGGGTCAGCTCATCCAGCACTCTGCGCAGGCCGTTGATGTCGGCCTCCACGCTCATGCGCAAAGCCTGTTCCGTCTCAAACTTGGTTCGGAAGTCATCGGCAGCCAGACGGGCATTGTCAATCTGCAGGACAATCCTGGAGTTCTCAATGGTGGCACCAAGAATCTGGTCCCGCAGGTCCTGGATGGTCTTGTCGTAGTGGCTGTAGTCGCGGGAGGGCCCGGGCCCCTGCTTCTGGTACCAGTCACGGATCTTCACCTCCAGCTCGCCGTTGGCCGCCTCCAGGGCGCGCACCTTGTCCAGGTAGGAGGCCAGGCGGTCGCTGAGGTTCTGCATGGTGAGCTTCTAGTTGCCCGCCAGCAGCCCGTCGGAAGTGGCCAGGATGCCGCCATAGCCACCGCCGTAGCCCCCCGAGGAGGATGAGGACACGAAGCGAGTGGAGGACACGGACACGCCGTGGCCGCCGGAGCCCCCGTGTATGCTAGGTACGCGAAAGGCGACACCCGGCCCAAAACGCACGGAGCCGCCGCCCAGGCCCCCGAAGGACGACGTGGACGACCACAGGCGATAGCTGTAGGAAGTCATGGCGAGGCGGAGCACGGACCAAGCGACCCTGGTCCCAGAGGCTGTGATCACCGGAGGCCGTGACTTTTTATTAAAGTATAGCATGACAGCAGAGTGCTCACATCTTAGGCGTAGCTCAGTGACCACACAAACGCACTTGCGTAAGCAGCGGGGAGGTGTGACATGGAGTAATTTTATTTTCCTTTTGGTCCCTTCTGGCTGGTTGAAATCTTTTTCAATGATGTAATGAGCATCACTTATAAGGGTCTGTGACATTTTTACAAAAAGATGTTTTCAAATGAAGAAAAAACATCCATGTTCAATTATTTGGAATGTGGAAGGAACCCGTGGGGTGATAAGAATTTCTTCCTTCCCTTGTTTTCTTTCCCCTGGCTTCCTCTCCTGACCCCAGCAGGAGCAGGCTTCTGGTGTTTTAGATACCCACTTTCTCCCTCCAGGGGCGGTTTGGAGTTTGTTACAAAGAACCTAAAATGTATGCTGAGTTCAGAATTAAAATGGGGTAAACAAAGTAAATCTCTATGAGAAAATCACACAGATGTTTGTGTTTGACTTTTCCTTTTACCCAAAGGCAGGAATCTGGGGCATTTGGAATATCTGGTTTTTTAAACAGAGTCCTGAAATCTATTCTCAAAGATATGCCCAAATTAATAATTTGTATGTGAAGAAGTGACTCATTCATTCATTCATGGCTGTCTGCCGCTGTGCCAGGCCCTTTCTGAGTGTAGGGAATAAAGACACGGATCACATCTAGTCCCGGTCCCCAAAGAGACAGACATGGTCACAACAGTCCCTTCAAACCACGATTGGTGATTTAATGAGAGCTGGGTGGGTAAAATATAGAGCAGAGGCCGACTGTCATCTAAGAGAAGGAACGTTTGTGGTGGGTTTTGAGAAATATATAGAAGTTTTCCATGCAGATAGAGGTGGAAAGGCATTCCAGGCAGAAGGAACAGCTATGCTAAGACACAAAGACTGAGATAGCATAGAGCATTGAGTGCAGTGGTCATGAGCATCCATGCCTAGCCAGGCTGCCTGGGTCTGAGTCCTGCCTTACACATCTCTTAGCTGTATGATGCAGAGCAAGTTTTCATTCTGTGCCTCAGTTTCTTTACCTATGAAGTAGAGGTAGTGACAGCATCTATGTCATAGAGTTGCTAAGGGTTAATTCAGAGAAACCGGATAAAGCACTCAGGCCAGGCCCTGCACGGGACAGGCATTTGGTAAATTGACAGCTCCTAGTTTGGGTGAGGTTAAGTTCTAGGAAACAGGTTCATTGACATGGAGCAGGCGTGAGGGCAGAAAAGGGTGGATTGTTTCATGCTCTTGGGAGACATCCTGATACGAAATCTGTGGGGGGAGGTGCCCAGCAGGCAGGTTCCTGTGAGCCTGGAGGTCAAGGCTGGGCACGAGGTCCAGCCCCTATCTGCTTCTGTCTCCTGCTTCAGGGACTTTGAGGACTGACCCCCAGGAGCTGTGGGCCTGCCAGCTCCAGGCACCGGTGACAGATACTGTCACGCCCAGACCCCAGAGCAGCCTGCGTGGGGCACAGCCAGCTGGGCATTGCCTCAGCATGAGAAAATGGAAGGAAGGAAGGCCTAGTCAAGGGCAGTACCCAGAGAGAGGGCCAAGGGCACTGGCCATCCAGAAAAACAGTCTGGTTACCAGGATTCAGCTCATCACCTTGCAGCTGGCTGGCCTGAAGTCACAGTTTGCTTGAGCACACTGGGGTCATTCGGCTCTTTTTTCACTGCCAATGCCACCCATTACCCCAGGGATTTCATGTCTCCTCAGGGCACCCTGCCAAAGACTTCACATTTGGGCTTACAAAAGCGAAAATGATTAGCTCCACTTTACAGATAAGGTGAAGGTGAGGTTCAGAGAGGTAAAGTGACCTCTCTGGGGACACACAGCTTGCCAGACAAGCCTGCCTGCCCCTAGGCCTGAGCTCCTACCCACTCTGATAGCAGTCTTCATTCCAAGTATCCTTTCAAAGCGGACCTGGGTGACCCACATTTAAGTTTAACAGTAACGTTTGGAAACAGAGAGATTACATGAAGAGTGGTAATCTCTGAACACGAGGTTCTCAGTTTTATGGTAGAGACTTTTTTTAAGGAGGTTGTAGACTTTGTCTGCCAAAAATATTTATGTAAAAACTTGGAAGCTTGTGGAGGCAGGAAATGGTAATTACCACAAAGCACTTGGTCGTACAAACGCCTGCCCATCCCCAAGCTATGTGGCGAGCCCAGGCCCTGCCCCAGGGTGGCCCTTGGGGAGCCCCCACCTCCTCAGGGGTCCTGGCCAAAGCCACTTCCTTGGACTCAGCCCGAGCTCTGAGCCGGCCTGGAAGCTGGCTGGCTTCCCAGCTGTGGTTTTTGCCCTGATGTGCTGGGAGCCATCCCACGGTCTGAGTTCTGGCCTTGGCTGGCTCCTTGCCTCCTGGAGGAAGGCTGGGGAAGAAACTGGGGGCTGGATACATCAGGTTTCAGGTTTGAATCCCATCTGTATCGCCTAGAGATCCACCAGACTTGAGTGGAGGCTGTGGAGCCAGGCCCTGGGTTAGAACCTGGACTCAACCACTTTTCAGCTCTGTGGCCTTGGGCAAAGCTGCCCTGTGAGCTTTAGTTTCCTCACCTCTCAGGTAGGGATTAGAATGGTCTTGCACTCGCAGGCACACAGGGACATTCAATGACCCACTTTGTTAACGTGCTTACAGGCCAAGTGTGGTGGCTCATGTCTGTAATCCCAGCATCTTGGGAGGCTGAGATGAGCAGACCACTTGAGGTCAAGAGTCTGAGACCAGCCTGGCCAACATGGTGAAACCCGGTCATTACTAAAATATAAAAATTAGCCAGGCGTGGTGGTGGGCGCCTGTAACCCCAGCTACTCGGAAGGCTGAGGCAGGAGAACTGCTTGAACCGGGGAGGCAGAGGTTGCAGTGAGCTGAGATATCACCACTGCACTCCAGCCTGGATGACAGAGCAAGACTCCGTCTCAAAACAAAACAAAACAAAAACAAAAAAATAGGCCGGGCGCGGTGGCTCACACATGTAATCCCAGCACTTTGGGAGGCTGAGGTGGGCAGATCATTTGAGATCAGGAGTTCGTAACTAGCGTGACCAACATGGTGAAACCCCGTCTCTACTAAAATACAAAAATTAGCCGGCGTGATGGCAGGTGACTGTAACCCCAGTTACTCAGGAGGCTGAGGCAGGAGAATTGCTTGAACCCAGGAAGTGGAGGTTGCAGTGAGGCGAGATCATGCCACTGCATTCTAGCCTGGGCGACAGAGCAAGACTCCCTCTTAAAAAAAAAAAAAACAATATAAAGAAAAGTGCTTACAGCAGTCTGACGTAGACTAAGTGCCCCGTAAGTGTGGGCTGTTACTGCTACAGGTCTTTGAGCAAGGCCTCATCCCTCCTTGAGCCTCAGTTTCTCCATCTGTAGAATGGGAATGACATAGGACCCTACCTCCGAGAGCTGAGGATGTGAGATGGTGCACGGAAGGTACTTTGCACAGCGCCTGGCAGTTAGTGGATCGTTCACAAGTTACTAACAATTATTTTTACATCCTAAAGCCCTTCTGAGAGGCTCACTTGGGGGGTGGGGCACGGGAAGTGGCCTGAGAAGGTTAAAATATTAAATCAGCTGGGCACAGTGGCTCATGCCTGTAATCCCAGCACTTTTGGAGGCCAAGGTGGAAGCCTGGCTTGAGCTCAGAAGTTCAAGACCAGCCTGGGCAATGTGGTGAGACCCCATCTCTACAAAATATTTTTAAAATTAGCCAGGCATGGTGATGTGCATCTGTGGTCCCAGTTACCTGGGAGGCTGAGGCGAGAGAATCGCTTGAGTACAAGAGGTTGAGGCTGCAGTGAGCCATGATTGTGCCATGGACTCCAGCCTAGGCAACAGAGTGAGATGGTCTCAAAAACAAACAAAAGCCAATTTCTAGATGGAGGGGGACCAGTAGCTTTGAGGTGCTTCGAGAGCCTTTGTAAGTGGCATTCGATGGGCACAGAGACAGGGAACCAGGGAAGGGCTAGAAAGCAGCTTGTTCTGCTGCAGAGGCTGGAATCCAGCAGCAGGGAGTCATAGGAGAGGACACGGCTAGGAGTGTGTTACTTTCGGGGCTGGGGCGCTGGGTTGGGACGGGGCAGACTGCTGAGGCTGCGGGTGGGGCAGGGTGTGACAGCCTGGAATCTGAGCTGGGTGGGACAGGGGTAGGGTTGCAATTCAGCCATAAGCTTAGGCCAGTTCCTGCCCCTCTGGGCCACACTCTCATCTGTCAAATGGGGCCAATGACACATCCGATGACTCAAAGAACACTTGCACTAATGAGGCTGTCAAGAGCCTCCTGAGGTCCAGCCAGGTGTAGGGGAGAAGCTGCTTCCGGATCCACCTGACTGCATCTGAGACGGAACCCCAGGTAGTGCCAGAGGGTCGGGGACAACCTGAGCCTGGCATTTATGGGAACTTGGTTCCCTCTGACGCAGAGCAGACCCGAGCTGGTTCCCCAGGGTCCTAAGCATGTTTTCCAGCCTAGGGATGGGCATGGCCCTGGTGCCACTGGCAGTGCAGAGGGGACACCTGTAAGTGAGGCTGCCCCCCCAGGCCGCTTGTATATGCCACCCCAGTGTCCTGCCAACCACTCGCTGAGACACATTATAGACCCTTCCTCCTGTGTCAGAATCATCCCACGTTCCTCAGCAAGCCCTATCCAGACTCCAGATCTGGCAGTACAGGGAGTCTTCCCAGTAGCCTGGCTCCCCTCCAGCTACAGGAGCCTGTTGGGGGCTGACACACAGCCTGACATTGACCTCTGGGGAATTAGTTCTAGACTTTTATTAATAGCAACAATATTTTTCATATACTGTGTGCCAGGCACTGAACTACACTCTACTTGCACGGAAAATGCACCAGGACCCTGTGAGCTGAGGTCTATGATCCCACTCCTAGGAGAGGAGATGCCCAGTTCCCCACCCAGTCTCACACAATGGGGATCCAGCTTGGGCAACCCAGCACCAAATGCCCCTTTCTCAGGGACTACACTGCCTTTGATTTTGTGGGAAGAGCACTGGTTTGAGAGACTGTAGCCTTGGGCTCTGCCTCCTTGGGGTGGCCTTGGACTGCCTTCTGACAGTGGAGAGGAACCCTGCTCTGCCTCCCCTGGGTCCTAGATAGGGAATACAACACAGCCTGGCATTTATGGGCACCTCGGCTCCATATATATATATGTTTGGAGAGAGAGAGAGAGAGAGAGAGAGAGAGAGAGAGAGAGAGAGAGAGAGAGAGAGAGAGAGAGAGACATATATTCTAAGGACATGGCTCAATGGCTCATGTGATTATGGGTGCTGACAAGTCTGGAATGTATAGGGTGGGCCAGCAGTTTGGAAACTCAGGCAGGATTTGACGTTGCAGTTTTGAGGCAGAATGTGTCCTGGAAAACATGGTTTTGCTCTTAAAGCTTTCGAATTATTGGATGAGGTCTGCCCACCCACACATCAAGGATAACCTTTGTTTTTGTTTTTGTTTTGAGACAGAGTCTCACTCTGTCACCCAGGCCAGAGTGAAGTGGAGTGATCTCGGCTCACTACAACCTCCACCTCCTGGGTTCAAGTGATTCTTGTGCCTCAGCCTCCCAAGTAGCTGGGATTACAGGCATGCATTCTGATGCCCTGCTTATTTTTTATATATTTTGTTTTGTTTTGTTTTTTGTTTTTTTGAGACAGAGTTTTACTCTTGTTACCCAGACTGGAGTGCAATGGCACGATCTTGGCTCACTGCAACCTCCGCCTCCTGGATTCAAGTGATTCTCCTGCCTCAGCTTCCCAAGTAGCTGGGACTACAGGCACGTGCCATTATGCCCAGTTAATTTGTTTGTATTTTTAGTAGAGATGGGGTTTCACCATGTTGACCAGGATGGTCTTGATCTCTTGACCTTGTGATCCACCCACCTTGGCCTCCCAAAGTGCCGGGATTATAGGCATGAGCCACCGTGCCCGGCAATTTTTTGTATTTTTAATAAAGACTGGTTCTCACCATGTTTCCCAGACTGGTCTCAAACTCCTGAGCTCAGATGATCCTCCTGTCTCAGCCTCCCAAAATGCTAGAATTACAGGTGTGAGCCACTAGGCCTGGTCCTCTTTTTTTTTTTTCTTTGATCTATCACATAGGCTGGAGTGAAGTGGTGTGATCTCAGCTCATTGCAACCTCTGCCTGCTGGGTTCAAGTGGCTCTCGTGCCTCAGCCTCCTAAGTAGCTGGGATTACAGGCACGTACCACCACACCTGGCTAATCGTTTTGTATTTTTAGCAGAGACAGGGGTTTCACCATGTTGGCCAGTCTTGAACTCCTGACTTCAAATGATCCACCCGCCTCGGCCTCCCAAAGTATTGGAATTACAGATATGAGCTGCCACACCCAGCCAAGGGTAATCTTTACTTAAAGTCAGCTATAGATGTTGACTCAACCCATGTACAAAATGTCTTCTGGTAACACCTAGATTACTGTTTGACCAAGTAGCTGGGTACTATAACCTACCCACATTGATTACACCCCTGCTTCAGAGCAAGGGAAACTGAGTTTTGGAGAGGTAGACTGCCCAGGTCCCACAAATAGAACTAAGACAGTTTTATCCTTGTCTGTAGATATGTCTACATGTATATTACAGAATGCTAGCATCTTTAGAAAGTAGGATTTGAGGTAACTTTTACTTTTTTTATATACCTTTCTTGCTGTATAGTATTTAAAAAATTTCACATGTGTAACTTAAAATCACAAGAAACCTTAAATGATTTTTACTTTGAAAAAAAGGAGGACTTCTAGCTGGGTGCAGTGGCTCACGTCTGTAATCCCAGCACCTTGGGAGGCTGAGGTGGGTGGATCACTTGAGGTTAGGAGTTCGAGACCAGCCTGGCCAACATGGTAAAACCCGGTCTCTACTAAAAATACAAAAATCAGCCAGGTGTGGTAACGGGCGCCTGTAATCCCAGCTACTCGAAAGCCTGAGGCAGGAGAATCACTTGAATCCAGGGACAGAGGTTGCAGTGAGATTGTGCCACTGCACTCCAGCCTGGGTGACAGAACAAGACTCCATATCAAATTAATTAAATTAAAGAAAGGAGCGATGAGAAACTATATACAAGCAAGAAAAAGGAAGGCACAACAGGAGAAGGTCGATTTTAACCACCAACTAAATCGGTAATTAAGTGTGAACCGACTAGATAATTCAGTTAAGAAAGACACATTGAAACAAAATGATACAGAAAGGTCAACATCAAAGGGTATATGTTATTAGAAGTGTCCAAGATAAGGATGGGAAAAGATACAGCATGAAAATAACAACCAAAAGAAAGCTAGGAAGAAACATTTTATAGCAAGAAGTTTAATTTGTCAGGAAAACTAACAGTTTTTAAATTATATGCATCTGATAAAGTAAGTTTAAAATATATTCATACTGGAATAAATACAGGGAGAAACAAACCAACCTCACAATCATGAGAGACTGAAACATGTTTTCCTCAGTAATTGATAGAAAAGGCAGGGGAAAAAAATCAGTGAGAATCTAGAAGATTAGACAAAATTTAAAAACTGGGCCAGGGACAGTGGCTCATGCCTGTAATCCCAGCACTTTGGAAGGCCAAGGCAAGAGGATCACCTGAGGTCGGGAGTTCAAGACCAGCCTCATCAACATGGAGAAACCCTGTCTCTACTAAAAATGCTGGGCGTGATGGCACATGCCTATAATCCCAGCTACTTGGAGGCTGAGACAGGGGAATTGCTTGAACCTGGGAGGCAGAGGTTGCAGTGAGCCAAGACCTCACCATTGTACTCCAGCCTGGGTAACGAGCAAAACTTCCTCTCAAAAAAAAAAAAAAAAAAAAGCAGATTTGGGTCAGGCAAGGTGGCTCACACCTGTGAGAGGCTGAGGCGAGTGGATCACTTGAGGTCAGGAGTTTGAGACCAGCCTGGCTAACATGGTGAAACCCCGTCTTTAACAAAAATACAAAAAAATTAGCCAGGTGTGGTGGTTTGCACCTGTAATCTCAGCTACTTGGGAGACTGAGGCAGGAGATTCACTTGAACCTGGGAGGTGGAGGTGGTAGTAAGTCAAGATCATGCCACTGCACTCCATCTTGGGCATCAGAGCGAGGCTCTGTCTCAAAAAAATCAAAAACAAAAAAAGAAACAGATCTGGCCAGGCACAGTGGCTTACACTTGTAATCCCAGCACTACTCAGGGAGACCAAGGCAGGTGGATTACTTGAGCCCAGGATCCTGTTCAAGACCAGCCTGGGCAACACGGCAAAACCCCATCCCTACAAAAAAAGAAAAAAACTCCAAAAATTAACCAGGCCCGGTAATGTGTGCCTGTGGTCCCAGCTACTCGGGAGGCTGAGGTGGGAGGATAAGTAGAACTCAGGAGGTGAAGGCTGCAGTGAGCTTTGATCGTGCCACCATGCTCCAGCCTGGGAGACAGAGCAAGACCCTGCATCCCACACCCGCAGAAGACACAAGGACAATGCAATGTTTATGAAGAGTGACCACATCCTGAGTTATAAAGCAATAGACTGAAATCACTCTTTCTTTTTTTTTTTTTTTGTAGACACAGCCTCGATCTTTCCCAGGCTAGAGTGTAGTGACTTAATAATTATCGTTCACTATAACCTCAAACTCCTGGGTTCAAGCAATCCTCCCACCTCAGCCTGCCAAGTATCTGGGACTTTAGGCACGTACCAGCACGCCCTGCTAAATATATGTATATTCAATCTCTGCCTCCTGGCTTCAAGCAATTCTCCTGCCTCAGCCTCCCCAGAACTGGGATTACAGGTACCTGCCACCATGCCTGGCTAGTTTTTGTATATTTAGTAGAGACGGGGTTTCACCATGTTGGCCAGGCTGGTCTCAAACTTCTGACCTCAAGTGATCGACCCACCTCAGCCTCCCAAAGTGCTGGGATTACAGGCTTTATGCCTGGCCTCCGCTAAATATTTATCTTTTATTTTTTGTAGAGATTTGTGCTTGCTATGTTGCCCAGGCTGGTCTTGAACTCCCAGTTTCTAAGCGATCCTCCCACCTTGGCCTCCTAGAGTGCTGGGATTCCCAGCATGAGCCACTGTGCCCGCCTGAAGTGAGGATTTGAACCCAGGATGGGTGTTAAGCCTTGCAGAGTGGGCAATGGAGATTTGCATGGAAAGGCATGGCTGCAGGCGGTGGAAGGCTGAGATTTAGGCCTGAACTTTGGGGAAGAAGTGTGAGAGGACGTGACCCGATGTGCCTCCTACCTCTACTGGTCAGGAAGTGGGGGACAATGCCCCAGACAGGATGAGGAGGGCATCCTACACACCCCTATCCCCAGACACAGGGGCCCCAGGCTGGCAGGAGTCCATTATCATGAAGTCTCAGGGGTGGGGGCAGCTGGGCAAACATCAGTCCCCTGGCCTGACACAAAATGGCCATTGAAACATTTCAGGGCCTGCGGGAGGGGTGGGGCCGCTGAGACAAGCCTCTGAGTGGAGGCGGCAGGCTGCTGCAAGGCACGCCAGCTGCCAACCCTTTCAGCTTTATGATAAGGAAGCTGAGGTGCAGACAAGCTGATATATATCTGGGCTTACACAGCCAGTCAGATCCCATCGTTCTGGCCCACAGGGTGGGGGTCTGGGGGTGCCCAGTGGAGGCTGGTGCCAAGTTCCAGGTGTGAGCCCAGGAACCCACAAGTTGCCTGTACTTAGCCCCAGCTCCAAGTGGCTCAGAGCAGCCCTAGCCAGCCCAGAGAGGGCCAGCAAGAAGCTCAAGGTCACACAGCAAGCAGAAGCTGCTGGTATCTCCCTGCCCAGCTTTCTGGCCTGAGCTCTGTTTCCCACGCTACCCCCACTCTCCCAAGCCCCATCCGCCAGCTGTCTCCTTGAAGGGCGATGGGAAGCCGGTCAGATTTCCACAGGGCACATGGGTGCCAGGTGTGACCGGGACAGCTGGGAGGACAGGTGGGCAGAGGGGGCTGCTGGAGGCATGAGGCCCCAGCCAGGGATCGGACCCCGGAGCAGCTGCTCCACACCTGCTCCGGGCTGCCTGAGGGGGGTCAGGCCCCCATGGGGGAGCAGACTCTGGGTCCATATCCTGGTTGTGCCACTCAACTGACTGGTGACCCTTGTTTTGAGTCTCTTCCTCTCCCGGGCGCTCGAGTTCCCCAGCTGGTGGCGCTGTGATAGTCCGGTTATTATTATGATTATCATTTTTGAGACAGAGTTTCGCTTGTCACCCAGGCGGGAGTGCAGTGGCACAATCTCGGCTCACCGAAACCTCCACCTCCCAGGTTCAAGCGATTCTCCTTCCTCAGTCTCCCGAGAAGCTGGGATTACAGGCATGTGTCACTGGCTAATTTTTTGTATTTTTAGTAGAGACAGGGTTTCTGCATGTTGGTCAGGCTGGTCTCAAATTTCTGACCTCACGTGATCCACCCGCCTCAGCCTCCCAAAGTGCTGGGATTACAGGGGTGAGGCACCGTGCCAGCCTATTATTATTACCTTCTGGTGGGCTGGGAAGAAACAGACCAGAGAACCTGAGCAGAGGTGGCTGGGGGGCCACTTGACCCCTGAAGTTCCACTGGCTTCCTAAAGCTCCACTGGGCCGTCCCTGCTGCTGAAGGCCCCTGTGGTTCCCCACAGCTCCCCCAGTGCTTGTGACAGCACAGTCCGGAACTCTTGTGAGATTGGAGTTGTTCTGGCTGGAGCAGTGTCTGAGGCCCAGAATTCCGGCCCTGTCTCCTCTTTCCCTACATTTCACACCCCCTCCCCCTACACCAGGTAGCTCTGAGGCTCCTCTTGGCACCCTCAGGGTTCCATAACACCTAATTTGAAAACCATGGCCTGGAATGGCGTCTAACCCCTTAGCCAGGCATTCCAGGCCTCCGTTTCTACACCTCCGCACAGCCTCTAATTCTTGTTTTCCACAGGTGTCCCCCTGGCAAGCCAGTGCCCACCACACCTGATTCCTGGCTGCTTCAGAAACAGGCTCTTCAGCTTTACCCTTGGGCCTTTATGGATGCCGTTTCTGCCTCAGAATCCTCTTTTCTACTTTGCACCTGGCAAGTATTTCCTTAACTCCAGAGGCCTGGAAGCCCATTGCCTCCTCCCAGAAGACTTCCTTGATTGCTGGAAGAGGGCTCATTCCTCCTCCCTGAGTGCTCAGACCCTGCAGAGGTCATGATCCGGTAAGGACGGGAGGCAGGGAAGGGGGAGGGATGTAGATGGAAGGCAATGGGTGGCGGACAGAAGCCAGAGGAGGATGTGGATGGGGGAAGGGGGGCTTGGGGTCTGGCAGGACCCCGTCTGCCCCTCCCTCACCCCTCGCACCTATACTTGAGTCTCTCTCCTCTCCTCTCTTCTAGGGCTACGCCCATCTTCTCCAGGTGTCCGGGGGCAGAGGAATTCTAGGAGCTCCATTTCAGGGCTCCAGGTGAGCCACCAGCCCAGAAGAGCAGGGGATGAGGGAGAACAGTCATGAGCCACCACCCACCCCAGGTTCCACATCTTAAGGCTCAGCTCCCACCCCTCAGGATGGGGTCGGGTCCCCCTAGAGCCACCAGGATGCAGGCCTTCTGCTACCATCGCAGACACCACAAGCCTGGCAACCACCCAGGACAGGTAGCCACTTTCTGAGCACCAGCTATGTTCAAGGCTCCAGGCCAAGCACTCAATATTTTGGCCTCATCTAATTGGGCAACGCCTTCCTTCTCAGGGACCAAGCACCACCATTTCCACTTCACAGAGGAAAAAATGGGGTTCAGTGGAGAAGCTACCCCCCAAACTCTGCACAGTCTCCTTTAAAGGAGCAAATTGGAGGAAGAAGATGGGGGCAGACACATGTGCCCTTTGTGTTTTATTCTTTGTGCTGAGTATCCTTTGTTATTTATTTTTATTTTTTACTTTTTTTTTTGAGACGGAGTCTCACTCTGTCACCCAGGCTGGAGAGCAATGGTGCAAGCTCCACCTCCCAGGTTCAAGCGATTCTCCTGCCTCAGCCTCCCGAGTAGCTGGGACTACAGGTGTGCGCCACCACATCCAGCTAATTTTTGTATTTTTAGTAGAGATGGGGTTTCATCATGTTGGCCAGGCTGACCTCAGGTGATCCGACTGCCTCGGCCTCCCAAAGCGCTGGGATTGCAGGTGCGAGTCACCGCACGCAGTCGAGAACCCCAGGGTGAGTTTTCTGTTTGTTTTGTTGATCGTTTCCTGTTTGGCAGCCACCTGACTTGTCTCCCTACACCTGCGTGGATCAGTTATTGAATTAAACTGCCCCCGGGAAGAGGTAAATTGGAGTGCAGCAGTTCCTGTTAGTTTAGGGCAATAGCTGAGAAAGGCCTCGGCTGTGAACCATCTACAGAAACACTTCTGGTTGCTAGAGAATGAAGGTCTTAATCCTTAAAGGGGCCATGTAGCCCCACAGCAGTCACTGCACTCCCACTCCTGTATCACTTCAGTCCTTCATCTCACATCATCGATATGCTCCATTTGGAATTAGCTCTTCCAGGATTGTGGTTAGTCATTTTTTTTTTTTTTTTGAGATGGAGTCTCACTCTGTCGCTCAGGCTGGAGTGCAGTGGTGTGATCTTGGCTCACTGCAACCCACCTCCTGGGTTCAAGTGATTCCCCTGCCTCAGCCTCCCGAGTAGCTGGGACACCACCACGCCCTGGCTAATTTTTGCATTTTTAGTAGAGACGGGGTTTCAGCGTGTTGGCCAGGATGGTCTCAATCTCTTGATCTCATGATCCACTCACCTCGGCCTCCCAAAGTGCTGGGATTACAGGTGTGAGCCACCACGCCTGGCTGGTTGGTCGTTTTTCATGCATCTTAGCGGCATGCTGTATTTTGTGTCAGGTTCATTGTCCACATCCTCTGGTTGCTCTTTGGATTACAGTGTACACATCAGTTGAATCAGGATCTAGAAGTTCTGCATTTCAGATGCAGCTTTCACACTGATCAGCTGGCTTCGTGATCCTCATTTAGTCACTGTCTCCTGTTTAGAGCTCCACGTGTCTGGAGAGGCCTCAATCATGGCGGAGAGTGAAAGACATGGTTCATATGGTGGCAGACTAGAGAAGAGAAAGCAATAGACTGAAATCACTCTTTTTTTTGTAGACACAGCCTCGATCTTTCCCAGGCTAGAGTGTAGTGATGTAATAATTATCATTCACTATAACCTCAAACTCCTGGGTTCAAGCAATGAAGTATATGTGATATTTTGAGACATATATAGTGAGTAATGATCAGATCAGGGTAATTAGGAAATCCATCACCTGAAACACTGATCAGTTGTTTGTGCTGGGAACGTGCCAAATCTTCTCTTCTAGTTATTGTGTAATATACAATAACTTGTTAACTAGAGTTGCCTTTGGCCAGGTGTGGTGGCTCATGCCTGTAATCTCAGCAATTTGGGAGGCTGAGATGGGAGGATTGCTTGAGCCAAAGAGTTTGAGGCCAGCCTCGGCAACACCGTGAGACACCTGCTCCGCAACTTTAAGTTCTACAGCTCTACCGCTTTTTTTTTTTTTTTTTTTTTTTTTTTTTTTTTTGTGATGGAGTCTCAAAGTCACTCAAGCTGGAGAGCAGTGGCACAATCTCGGCTCACTGCAACCTCCACCTCCTAGGTTCAAGTGATTCTCCTGCCTCAGCCTCTTGAGTAGCTGGGACTACAGGTGGGTGTCACTTCACCCGGCTATTTTTTTTTTTTTTTTTGCATTTTTTAGTAGAAACGTTTGCATTTTTAATAGAAATGGAGTTTCGTCATGTTGGCAAGGCTAGTCTTGAACTCCTGACCTCAACTGATCTGCCCACCTCAGCCTCCCAAAGTGCTGGGATTACAGGTGTGAGCCACTGACTCTGGCCAGGGAGTCTTTCTTGATACCTTTGGGGCTACAGCAAAAAATGGTAGACTCATGAGACGATAATGCTTTCGTGACAACCCAGCTAACCATGCACCAGGTGCCGTTCCAAGCACTTCACATTTATTAATCCTCAAAGCCAAACTCATGCGGCAGGTACTAATTACCATCTCATTTTAGAGATGAGGAAGGGAGGCGTGGAAGCATTAGGTAACCGGCCCGAGATCACAGGTGGTAGGTGCTGGAGCTAATCAGGGCGCAGCTGCCTGGCTCCCGAGCCCACACAGGTGACAGCTGGTTTTCAACTGACCCAGCGCTCTCAATTGATTCACAGACTAGGGTGGAGGTGGGGGAAGAATCCCAGATCTTACTTGGACAGCCCGCCCCTCCCCAAGGAGTAGGTACCTGACCCCAGCCGGGTCAGTCACAAGCTCTCTGAGGGTCCTGGCGTGCTGGGCTTCTCCCAGGATGGGTGAGTAAGTCGGCTTCCTGTCCTTCCCTGGCTTCACAGTGTTGCTGTCCTTCCCATCTGCAATCCCCCAGCCTCTTAGTTGCTTTTGGCCATCCATGGTTTCTGTTGCTTGCAACCAGAGAGTTCTGCTTGAGGCAGAATGTATATTACCTTTCACTCCACCCAGATCCCTCCTAAGGGACTGTGCCCTCCCCCACCTCCTGACTCTGATGGATGGAGGCAAAAAAGAGAATCACAGAGGTCTCTAGTGAGAGACCACAGGGCTCTGTTTGTTTGTTTTCAAGAGTGAATTTCACTCTCGTCCAGGCTGGAGTGCAATGGTGCCATTTCAGCTC
Source organism: Callithrix jacchus (assembly GCF_049354715.1). NCBI lineage: Eukaryota > Metazoa > Chordata > Mammalia > Primates > Cebidae > Callithrix > Callithrix jacchus. The sequence goes on from NC_133502.1 coordinate 173,446,795, forward strand.
ACTGCAACCTCTGCCTCCCGGGTTCAAGCAATTCTCCTGCCTCAGCCTCCCAAGTAGCTGGGACTACAGGCGCTTTCCACCACGCCTGGCTAATTTTTGTATTTTTAGTAGAGACAGGATTTCATCATGTTGGCAAAGCTGGTCTCGAACTCCTAACCTCAGATGATCCACCTGCCTTGGCTTCTTCCCAAAGTGCTGGGATTACAGGTGTGAGCTACTGCGCTGGGCCATAGCTCCATTCTTACCCCTGTCATGTTGATCATCATTTCCCCAATTTGGACTAGAACACAGACCTGCTTATATGATTCGCAGCTGCCACAGTGGCAGAATTAATGCTTTGTGCAAGAGAAGTGGGACTTTTAAAATGCTTTCAAGACTAGACGGCTGGATGGGAGCCAAGAAGATGACCTTTAACCAGCATAATGTAAGGTCTTGCATGTGTTTCCGAAGAACCCATTGTGTGAGTACCAGACAGGGGAGGGAGAGTTGGCCCGATGGCAGTTCGTGAGAAAAGGCTTTCATGCATTGGCAGTGAGTAACACAGCTCTTGGAAACACAAGTGCCTCTAGTAATGCAGACTGCATTACTAGAGATGGAGTGTCTGGAAAACTGGAGCAGTTAGTGCCTTTCAGCTTGGTGGTTGTCAGTCCAAATGGCGAGCAGCTTCTAGTTCTGGTCCCCATACTTTCTTTTTTTTAGATGGAGTCTGGCTCTGTCACCCAGGCTGGAGTGCAGTGGCGTGATCTCAGCTGACTGCAGCCTCCGCCTCTCAGGTTCATGCAATTCTCCTGTCTCAGCCTCCTGAGTAGCTGGGACTATAGGCGCGCACCACCATGCCCGGATAATTTTTTGTATTTTTAGTAGAAATGGGGTTTCACCATGTTGACCAGGCTGCTCTCAAACTCTCGACTTCAGGTGATCCACTTGCCTCCCAAAGTGCTGGGATTATAGGTGTGAGCCATTGTGACCAGCTGGTCCCCACACTTTAAGAGGGACAAGGACAAATTACAGTGTATTCCAATAAGGGTGGCCTGGGGTTCTGGGGAAGCCACAGCAACATGATGGCATTGACTACAGCTCAGGGAACCAGCTTGGAGAGCCAGGAACCCTGTGTGCAAATTGCTGCAGGAGAGACCCAGGGAAGAGGCCCCAGAGACACAGCAGTAGGGAGGGGCTTTTCAAAGCTCATAATGGGGCTTCCAAAACCTATTGGAGCTCACTTGGCAAAAAGAAGAATTTAAGGGAACAGAAAGATATTAAAATCTGGAGGGCAGTCCGGGTGCAGTGGCTCATGCCTGTAATCCCAGCACTTTGGGAGGCCAAGGCAGGTGGATCACCTGAAGTCAAGAGTTTGAGACCAGCCTGGTCAACATGGTGAAACCCCCGTCTCTACTCAAAATACAAAAATTAGCTGGGAATGGTGGCAGGTGTCTCTAATACCAGCTACTTGGGAGATTGAGGCAGGAGAATTGCTTGCACCTGGGAGGTGGAGGCTGCAGTGGGCTGAGATCACGCCACTGCACTCCAGCCCAGGCGTCAGAGCGAGACATCATCTCAAAAACAAATAAATAAAAATAAACCTAGAGGGCAGGAGGGGCAGCTCAGGTGCTGGAACTGGGAGCTGGAAGCTTGAAGAAAGCAGGTAAATTAGACTCTCCAGCTCTTTCTCCTCTCTACTTTCTCTCTTGCCACAAAACAACATTCTCTGCTTCTTGGGGCAGTGGTCAGTAAATGCAGGCCAGCCCTGGCATTACAGAAACCCCTGTTTGCACCCGCAGTGGCTCCCCACTAAACTGTTCAGGACTGGGGGTAGGGGATAAGAAATGGGGCAGGGCAAAGAAGCCAGGAAGAGTGAGAGGCAGACAGGGGCCAGATAGGTGTGGCCAATTCTTCAAGAACAATCCAGCAGACACCTGCGACCCCAGCTGAGAGCTGGAATATCACTCCTCAAGGGCCCAAGGGTCCTGCCTTTTCTAGTCCCTCCCTTCCTCACCCGAGAGATGACCACTCTGGAGATTTGGGAGTTTTGCTTGGTTTTCTTATCCAAAGAAATAGAAGGTTCTTTTTTGCCTGCCTTGATTGTTGTTGATTTTTTTTTTTTTTTTCTGAATAGATGTCTGTGAGGTTTTTTTTTGTTTTGCTTTTAGTAGAGATGGGGTTTCGCCACGTTGCCCAGGCTGAGGCTGGTCTTGAACTCCTCGCCTCAAATGATCTGCCTGCCCCGGTCTCCCAAAGTGCTGGGATTACTGGCATGAAGCACCATGCCTGGCTCTGTGAGGTGTTTTTTGTTTTTGTTTTTTAGAAAAAGTCTTGCTCTGTGGCCCAGGCTGGAGTGCAAAGGTGTCTTGGCTCACTGCAACCTGTCTCCCAGGTTCAAGCAATTCTCCTGCCTCAGCCTCCCAAGTGGCTGGGATTACAGGCACCTGACACCACACCTGGATAATTTTTAGTATTTTTAGTAGAGACAGTGTTTCACTATGTTGAACAGGCTGGTCTCAAACTCCTGACCTTGTGATCCACCTGCCTTGGCCTCCCAAAGTGTTGGGATTACAGGCATGAGCCACAGCATCTGGCCCTGTAAGGTGTTTTCATGTTTAGGCGCAGAGCTGAGAGGCCAGGCTGGTCCAGGACCTCCAGTCCCCTTCAGGGAATGGAGGGACCGTGAGAAAAGCCAGCGAGGCATCCATCCTGGACATCTTGGTAGAGCCCACTCCCTGGACAGCCTGGGCAGAAGGCGGCAGGCTCCCCGAGGAGCAGGAAGAGACGGGCAGTGGTGGAAAACTGGCAGAAACTTCTCTACCACTTCATCCACAGGGATGAGGTTGAGCACCCTGGGATTCACATCAGGTGGTTCCACCTACAAACGCCAGAGCCACGCCCACGGGTTTCAATCCCGGCTCCGCCCCTCCCCTCCGGCCAAGCAGTCGCCTGGCCTGGTGGACAAGGTCTACCCTGAGGTTTCTGGGAGTGAAGGGCTGGGCTGGGCTGGGGAAGGTGGTTCTGGGCCCTCTGGATAGAGCAGGAGCAACCAGGTGGCTGGACAATATGCCCAGGGCCGGGGCATGTGTTGGGGGTGCCTGAGCGGGAAAGCTAGAGGGCCAGGGGACAGCAGCTCTGGGAGCCGTGTCTGGAGCCATGTCTGGGTGTGGGCAGGCAGGCTTGTAGGCCCGTCTCAGAAGAGTTCCACAGTGACCTGGGCCCTCTGGGATCTGGGATGGAGTGGGACTGCCTCAAAGCTGTCATTGTCACCCCCTTGCCCGCCTGACTATCTGGGGCTTAAAATAGTGCAGGGGCACAGCGGATCTCCTGAGAAATTTCTGGCAAAGAGGATTGGGGGGAGGGGTGTGAGTCACAGCTGGGAACCCTTGAGTTTGAAGCTCCCAAAGCCCAGCTGTTCCACCCCTGCCCCCAGGGAGCCTGGAATCCATGGACAGGGCAGGTGGGGGGGTCCTCTTTCCCTCCCTGTCCTGCTGTGGGATCGCGGAGACTGCCCTAGCTCTCCCACAGAGGCACTAGCTAGGTGGCTGGGCCAAGTCCTGTCCTTTTGGGACATCAGTTTCCCAGAGGTACCAGGAGTTGTGGACCTCGACATCTGCTGAGTGGCCCCTGGAGTTCATGGCAGGTGGTCCCACTACAGATCCCCAGAGTCAGCCGTGGGCTGAAATCCCAGTTCCTCTCCTACTGGGTGTCTCTGAGCGAGTCCTCCCAGCTCTCCCGGTGAGTTTCCTCACCTGTAAAATTCACAATGAGACCAAGTCCTGCTCGTTCCAAGCTTCAGATTGAGCTGTCCGGTAAAGATCCTGGCAGCTCCTGGGCACCCCCCATGGCCTCTACCCCATCCTCAGATGGCACATTTTGTGCTGCTGGGAATGTTAACAGTGATGTGACCCCACATTTAATGCTATGTACTTCACACACACTACCTCTGGCTCCCACGCTCCGGAGGACAGAGTTGGCTACTGTCCCCAGCGCTCTCCTGGGACAAATTACAGTGTATTTAGCCTCAGTACTGGCCACTCCCGGACGGGAAGGGGTCTTGGCTCCGGAGCGGACCCTCTTGGGCATCTACCACATGCCGGGCTCTGTGCTTGGCTCGCCCCTGGAGTCCTGTGGGGCAGGGCTGATGACCCTGGGTGTGCAGATGGGGAGACAGGCTCGTCGCTCCCCTGTCTCAAAGGGGTGCAGAGACGCTTGGCAGTCGGCAGGCGCGGGGCCAGGCTCTGGGCCGCGCGGTTCGTGTGGCTGGCGCGCCCTCTAGCGGCAGCCCTGCGCGCTGCGTGGGGACTGGTGCGGGAAGTCCCTTCTCCCAACCGGCCGCGGTCCCGCCTGCTGCGGCTCCACCTCCGCCAAGCTGCGAGCGGTCTGGCCCTGCCAGTCCGTCCTCATGGCTTCGCAGGGACGCGGCTGCACGCCCCGCCCCGATTACCTTGGAGACCGCTTGTACAGTTTCCCCTTTCTTCCGCCTGGCTCTGGGGTCCTGCGGCCGCCTAGGCGGGAGCCCGCCGGGTTGCGGCGGGGCCACAGCGGGGTCCCGGCCATGCTGGCCGTGCGGAGAGTGAAATTCTTTGGCCGGCACAGCGGGGAGGTGAGACCCAGCGGGCGCTGCCCAGGCTCCTGGCTTTGGGTGCAGAGTGGTTCCTGGTTCTGTGTCGTGGGGGTTCCAGAATATTCCCTGGGCACTAGCTCAGGACATTGAGTCTAGAGTGGACTTGGCTAACCAAAGAAGGCTCAAAGTAGGCCCTCGGCTCCAGTGCTGGGCCCCAACTCCAAAGCAGCTCTAGGTTCTAAGCTCTGCCGCTGGAAAGGCTCTGGGCTCTGCCTGGAGACGGGCTCAAGGCTCCCTGTTGACTCCGGTGTTTTTTGTGGCTCTGGTTCTAAAGTGACTCAGGGCTTAGAGTACATTCTGGACTCTCCCTTGTCAGCTGCAGCTCTGGAATTGGCTGTTGGCTCTGAGGTTCCAGGCTCTGGTTCCAAAGAAGGCTCCTGCCTCCAACTGCAGCTCGGGTTTTACGGCTCCAGAGAGGACCCAGTGGGGGCTGGGTTCTGGGCTCTGGTTGTGGAGTGAGGCTTGAAGTCAAGCTCCAACCCCAGGCTCTTGGGGGCAGTGTTTATGGGTCTGGGATGAGCCGACAGCGGTTCCTTCCTCAGAATGGAGCCGCTTTTGTGCTGTTTCCAGGTCAGCTCCTCTGCCTTCTCCCCCGATGGCCAGATGCTGCTCACAGCCTCAGAGGATGGCTGCGTGTATGGCTGGGAGACCCGGAGTGGGCAGCTGCTGTGGAGACTGAGTGGCCACACAGGTGGGGCTCCCAAGCCTGGCTGGGAAGACCAAGGCACAAGGGTCTGGCATTCTGCAGAGATGACCGCAGTGACCACCAATGAGCTGGGCACGGGTGCAAGGCAGAGCTGGGCAGGATAGGACACGGGACGTGATACCTGGGCTCTGGGACTCAAACTCTAACAGGCCTTGACTCAGATCCTTCTTTAAAAAAACAAAACAAACAAAACCGGGATGTAACATACTGTGGTATCCTTTTGTGTGTGTGTGTAACAGAGTCTCGCTATGTTGCCCAGGCTGGAGTGTAGTGGCGCAATCTCTGCTCACTGTAACCTACACTTCCTGGGTTCCAGTTATTCTCCTGTCTCTCAGCCTCCCAAGTAGCTGGGACTGGAGGTGCACACCACCACATCCAGCATTTTTTTTTTTTTTTTTTGAGATGGAGTCTGGCTCTTGTTGCCCAGGCTGGAGTGCAATGGTGTGATCTCAGCTGCAACCTCTGCCTCCTGGCTTCAAGCAATTCTCCTGCCTCAGCCTCCAGAGCAGCTGGGATTACAGGCATGAGCCATTATGCCCAGCTAATTTTGTATTTTTAGTAGAGACAGGTTTTCTCCATGTTGGTCAGGCTGGATCTGCCTGCCTTAGCTTCCCAAAGTACCGGGATCCCAGGCACGAGCACCGTACCTGGCTTGTATCCATTTTTACCTGTACAGTTCAGTGTTCAGTACCTTGGCCTCCCGAAGTGCTGGGATCCCAGGCATGAGCCACCGTACCTGGCTGTATCCATTTTTACATGTACGATTCAGTGTTCAGGACCTTCACATTGTCATGACACCTATCTCCAGAATGCTTTTTCTCTTGCAAAACTGAACCTCTGACCCCACTAAACAAATCCCCAATCCCCCACCTCCCAGCCCCTGACAACCGCTGTTTTTCTGTCTCGATGAATCTCACATAATCTGAGTGCCTCACATAAGTGGAGTCACAGTACTCATCCTTTTGTGACTGGCTTATTTCACTTAGCATGATGTCCTTAAGTTTAAGCCATGTCGCGCCTACCACTGTTTTGCTTTTTTTGAGGCAGAGTTTTGCTCTGCTGCCAGGCTGGAGTGCAGTGGTGCAAACTTGGCTCACTGCAACCTCCGCCTCCCAGGTTCAAGTGATTCTCCTGCCTCAGCCTCCTGAGTAGCTGAGACTATAGGCATGCGCCACCATGCCTGGATAATTTTTGTATTTTTAGTAGAGATGGAGGTCTCAATCTCTTGACCTCGTGATCTGCCCGCCTTGGCCTCCCAAAGTGCTGGGATTACATGCATGAGCCACCATGCCCTGTCCTTACTGCTGTTTTGACTGTGATCTTGATCAAGTCCTGTAACCTCCCTGAGCCATTTCCACTGACACGATGCAAGCAAAGTCCCTAGAACCCAGTGAGGACTCAATAGACGTAACTATTGTAATTATTATTAAGGAGACAGAGAAAAAAAATCAGGCAATTACAGGCAGTCTGGTGAATGCTGCAGAGAGGGCAAATTGGGCTGGGAGGTCAGACGAGGCAATGAACCTAGGCAGGGGTTGTTAGGGCAAGTTTCTGGGAGGTACCTACATTTGACTTGGGTACTGCTTTTTCAGATGAGTACGTTGAGGTTGGGTGTTCCTAGGTTGACAGCTCAGCTAAGGCATGGAAATCCAGGCATTTCTGGGAGGCTGGAGTTTGGGTGAAGGGAGGCTAGTGACGAGGCTGGAGAAATTAGCAAGGATTGGACTGAGTGGGCAGGAGTGGCAGGCAATGCCCTGTTCCCTGACTGTGTTCACCCACCCAGGCCCTGTGAAGTTCTGCCGCTTCTCCCCCGATGGCCACCTCTTTGCCAGCACCTCCTGTGATCATACTGTCCGCCTGTGGGATATGGCAAGAGCCAAGTGTCTGCGAGTCCTGAAGGGTGAGTGGGCTGGGAGCCAAGCAGCCAGGCCCGCATTCCCTTTCAGACGGGTGCTGTGTCTGTCCTGTGTCATATCACCCCTCCTCCTTCCCTGACCCCGGGCTGGTGCCTGCAGGTCACCAACTGAGTGTGGAGATGGTCAGCTTCAGCCCTGACTCGAAGCAGCTGGCATCGGGTGGCTGGGACAAGCGGGTGATGATCTGGGAAGTGCAGGCAGGTGGAGGGCTGGGGCCCCACCAGCCTGGGATCCCAGGACCAGTTCCAGAGAGGACGTCACCAGTCTTACCCTCCCGGCTCAAACCCTCCACTGGTTCCCCATGCCACAGCAGCCAGGCGCCTCTCCAGGCCTCCCTGCACACAGCAGCCCTCGCACCTCAGGCTTTTTGCACAAGGTCCCTGTTGCCTGAACTGTCAAGGCCCAGGTAGCCACTGCCTCCTGAAGCTCAGGGCTGTCTCTAGTCTGGCCAGGTGCTGCGCCTCTTAGTTGGGCACCGCGATTCCGTGCAGAGCAGTGACTTCTCACCCACGGTGAACTGCCTGGTGAGCCTCCCCTCTACTCTGGACCCCACCTCAGTAGCTCCATACCCACTTGGAGCTGAGCAGTGGGGAGGGGATGGACTCCAGGTCCCACCTAGATGCAGAGTGGGTTGGGGGTGCTGGCTGGGCCAGACTCACAGGAGCTGCCTGCAGGCCACTGGGTCCTGGGACTCCACCATACGCATCTGGGACCTGCGGGCAGGGACCCCAGCAGTCTCCCACCAGGCGCTAGAGGGACACAGTGGCAACATCAGCTGCCTGTGCTACTCAGCATCTGGCCTCTTGGTAAGTGGGGTGTCCTGGGTTCCAGGCTGGTCCCTTGCTGGCAGCCAGGCCCTTAAGAAGGGCCCCAGTGAGCTCACAGGCCCCCATCCCTGGGGATCAGAGCTATCTGCTATCCAGGCCTCTGGCTCCTGGGACAAGACCATCCACATCTGGAAGCCCATGACCAGCAGCCTGCTTGTCCAACTGAGGGGCCACATCACCTGGGTGAAGAGCATCGCCTTCTCTCCTGACGAGCTGAGGCTGGTCAGCGCCGCATACTCCCGCATGGTAACTACTCCTGCCCCGTCCGGATCCTACCCCCTCATCCTACCCCCCAGGAGCCCTCAGCACTCACTCCAGAAATGTCCACATCCCCACTTGCCCTAGCTAGCCCCGAGGGGGCAAACGCAGGACCCAGGTGCCAGCCTCTCCACCTAATAGCACCAAGGTCGGGCTGGGCCATTGGTAGCTGCATCGACATTTCTATGACCCAAATGGCATCAGGCAAAAGGGAACCCCTGCACTGAAATGTCAAAAGCAGGCCACAAACAAAACCTACACCAAGAGGTGCAGATGTTGTCTGGGCTGGGCGCTGTGGCTCACACCTGTAATCCCAGCACTTTGGGAGGTGGTGGTGGGTGGATCAACCAAAGCCCCCATCTCAAAAAAATTTTGTCTGGGACTTTCCCAGAGATGGTTTCAGATGCCACACTGGCCTGGTGAGGCTTCCTCCCCCCTCCCTCCCTCCTTTAACAGGTCAAAATCTGGGACTGCAACACAGGGAAGTGCCTTGAGACCCTGAAGGTAAGGTGTGGGACTGTGAACTGAGGGAGCAGGGAGGCAGGACGCCCTGAGCCCCACCCTCTACTCTTGGCAGGGAGTCCTGGATTTGGCCCACACCTGTGCCTTTACCCCAGATGGGAAAATCTTAAGTGTCTGGAGCTGCCGATCAGACTAGACGTCAAGCATCCCACACGACCACATCACCTAGGGCCCCTCAAACCTACCACCACCTCAGACAGCGCTGACCACTTCCTGCAGCAGCACACAGGCATGCCACTTCTCACCACAGGGCCACAGTGACTGTGCCGCCATCCCAACAGATCCCCATGGCCAGGGGTCTCCTGCTCCCGCCCCAACCACCAAGAGCAAGAAACAGCTGCAGGATGCTGGCTGGAACCCATCAGACACCTGGTACCCAGAACCAGACCTGCCCGCCTCTGCCCCCAACCCCATCAGTGGAAGTGCCAGGAAACAAAGCAGTCTTAAGCCAGCTGTGTTTTATTGACGGTGCGCCACTCAGGCCTTGACTGCGTACTTCCGCAGCGGGTACAGCCGCTCCTTCCGCTGCTGCTTCTTGGTCTTCAGGTTCTCTTCGTGCTTGTTGAGCCGGCGGCGCATGGCACGCGTCTTCTTCGGCCGCAGGTCCAGGGGCTTGTACTTCTTGCCCTGGAGACAGACAGCAGGGTGAATCTGAGGACCCAGGGCGAGGAGCTACTGTGGCAGCTAAGGAGGCTTGGGAGGGCAGAACCAGGGTTCTGGCGCTGGGGAGATGCCAAGGGAGACAGGAGGGCCATCCAGAGCCACTCGGGAGGAGGCTGCCTGCCCCGATGGGACTACCAGCAGGACACACGTCACTAGCTCAGTACCCCAAATCCAAGGCTGGTGGGAACATCCTCATTTCATGAAAGTCTCCTGACCTACTGGGCTGTGTGCCCAAGTCTTGGCAAAGCTGTGGAAGAGCAGGGACTTGCACCTTAGTCAGATGACTCCCAACTCAGTGCTCCCACTGCCCGATTCCCAGTCATGAGGACAAAGTCACATGACAACCCAGTAACGGACACGCAGCACCCACCAAGCCCCACGGGTGGTCACTGCTACCTCGGCTCTGGTTAGCAAGAGTGTGCCGGGAGCTGAAGCTGTGCTCCATTTGTCTGCAGGGCCTGCCAGGTGCTGCCTGTGAAGGCCCAGCCTCAGCGGCCTGGCTGTCCAAGGCCAAAGTCCTGCCCCCTTCATGCTTTGGGGCCACTGCCCACAGCTGTCACAGTACCATCATCTGTCTTTCCATCCCTGGCTCCCACTCCCGCCCCACTTGCTCTCCACTGGGGGGTTCTAGACCACAGTGGTTCCTGCTGGCCTCTCCTGTGAGTTCTGCAAAGGTCCCCTGGGCCCCCTTTAGGACTGGGCCCTGTGCTGAGAGCTGACTTAGAAAAGAATCTGACCCAGTCCCTGCTCAGGGGTCCTAGCCCAGTGGGCTAACAAATGGCCCATGGTGCAGATGAGGAGAGATGAAGGCAGGAGGCTCTTAAATATGGGCAATACCCTCAAAGGCAAGCACCGTGGGTGCCAGGGGAAAGGGCAGGTGGGGCATCCCTGCCCTAAGCTGGGATTCTGAGGTCAGAGGGCCCAGGCCCCTGCAGGTGGGCAGAGAACTGCAAAAAGATCCTTGGATGATGAGGGCCAGCCGTGGAGGGTACTTGGAGGCAGAAAGGTCCTTTTTTTAAAAAAAAAAATTTATTAATTTATTTTTTGAGATGAAGTTTCGCTCATTACCCAGGCTGGAGTGCAATGGCGCAATCTCGGCTCACCACAACCTCTGCCTCCTGGGTTCAAGCAATTCTCCTGCCTCAGCCTCTGGAGTAGCTGGGATTACAGGCACGCGCACCACCATGCCCAGCTAACTTTTGTATTTTTAGTAGAGACAGGGTTTCACCATGTTGACCATGATGGTCTCAATTCTTGACCTCGTGATCCACCCACCTCGGACCCAAATAGGCGTGAGCCATCGCACCCGGCTGCAGGAAGGTCTTTGTCCCTCCACATCCCTCATTCCTGCTGGCACTGGCTGGGGACTCATCCTTTTCACATTTGCTAAGCCCCTAGAGCTCTGCTGTCCAACCAAGCAGCCACTAGCCACATGTAGCTGTCACATTAAAGATTTACTTTCGCCACACACATGCTCATGTCTCCTGAACAGCAAACACAGCCACACTATGGCCCTTTTTATTTTTTTTTGAGATGAGGCCTCACTATGTTGCCCAGGCTGCACTTTAACTCCTGGGCTCAAAACATCCTCCTGCCTCGGCCTCCCAGTGCCAGGGTTACAGGCCTGTGGCACTGCATCAGCTATGGCTGCTTTTCCATGTGTCAAACTGTCAAGTTATTTAAACACTAATTTGGGTAGTGATGTGAAACCATTTTGCAGATGAAATTAAAGCCCCTAATCAGCTAACTTTAAGGGAGATTATCCTGGGCAATCTGAGAGGCCTGATCCAATCAGCCAAAAGCCTTAAAAGCAGGACTGAGGCTCCCTCCAAGAAGTCCCCCCTAGGAAGCGCAGCTTCAACCTGGGCCCTGAGTTCAGCCAGCCCCCACAATCACCTAAGCCAGTTCTTCAGAATACACTGGATATGTGTGTACACACTGTCTCCCACTAGTTTAATTTCACTGCTTGAACCCTAATAAGACAAACGTTAAGGACAAGACCAAACAAAGCTTATCAAAATTTGAGATTAAGGGGGCAGAGGGCAAAGGCCAGACACCTGTGCACACCTCCCAGAAACACTCAAGCCAGCCCTCTCAAAGGCAGTTTGGAACCGGGGCCTACCATGCCACTGACTGTGGGTGTCTAAGCCTGGCAGGGACTGACACCCAGTGCTAGTAAGAGGCAGTGAAAACCTTCAACAGCCAGTCCCATCACTGCCCAAGTCACCCAAATGGGAAAGCTGGATTCAAAACCCCAGTCTCCAGCCAAGAGACCCTAAGCCCCAATGAATTCTTGACATCTGCAGCCTGAGGAAGCTCAGTCTGCAGAGCCACGTGCCAGTGCAAGACAGTGGTCAAAGGGTGAAGCCAGGGGGGTAGGGGAGGGACAGTGAGGGGTGCGAAGGTTGGGGAGACACTGGAAGAAATGCCTAATGTAGGTGACGGGGGATGGAGGCAATAGACCACCATGGCATGTGTGCACCTATACAACAGTCCTGCAAGATCTGCACATGTACCCCAGAACTTAAAGTGCAATTTGGAAAAAAAAAAAAAAAAAAAAAAAAGGATGAACCCAGCAACATACTGGGAAGGCCAACCACCCTCCGCCCCAGGCACCAAGGAAAACCTCTTTACCATGCCCCCTGGCCAGGGACAGCTAACACTTGGCTTCCTGCAGCCAACCCTCCCTATGCCCCGGCAGACTCACCTTGTAGAATTTCCTGAGGTTTTCTTTCTGAGTCTGGTTAATGACTGTGAGAACACGGGCAATAGATTTGCGCACGACTCGGCTACAAAACAGAGATGTCAGTGAAAATGGGGAAGATGAACAGCACTTTCCAAGGCTCAGGACCCACACACACAGGGCAGTGACAGCCCATCCATATTCACTCAGGAAGAAGGTATTCTGGGAGTGAGGTCTGAGGAGGGAAAGAGGGACATGGGATGGGCATTCCAGGAATGCAGATAGGGACTCCAGCGCTGTTGAGCTATGAAGTGTCAGTTGAGACAGCAGAGAAGGCTTTATGAGGAAGTACAGGCTGGAGAAATGGGGCAGAACAGGAAAAGACTTTCATTCCCAGAACACGGATTTATCCCGAGGGCTATGAAGCAACCAGCACCAATCTCAGTGAGCTGATGGGAGGGAATCATGCCACAAACCAGGCACTCAGGCCAGTTTAAGGAATCGCAGGAAAAATTAGACATTTGCAAAGTATAATCACTACAAGCTAGGAGACTGAACCAAGCAACAGGCTGGGGAGAATTTGTAGTAAGGTCGGGATGAGGGAATCACCTAGTGGATGGCTGGTCAACTTGGCTCCTGAGGATTCAGTGTGCAACTCTGCTCATTCAGTCCTCTCACCTTGCCCCACTAAGGCTGGGGGAAAGGAGGACAGCTGCCCTTTCTTTTGGAGACAGGGTCTTATCTTTATCAGCCAGGCTGAAGAGCAGTGGCCCCATCATAGCCTCAAACTCTGGGCTTAAGTAATCCTCCTGCCTCAGCCACCATAGTAGCTGGGACTACAGGCCTGCACCACCCCCAGCTAATTATTTTGGTGAAGTGGACTTTGGACTCGGGTTGATGAACTCCAAACCCATGATCCTTTCACAAGCCTCCTGGACTCAGTCATGTAAAACAACTGACATTGCCACTCACGGGTGCAAGCCACCCACCTACCAAGAGGGAAAAGGTGAATTACAAAGTGTAGTGGGAAGCGGAAGGAAAGGGTCCAGGTAGTTTTTGAAAGCAGCATTAAGATGGGTCTCCGAGAATGCACTCCAGGCACAAAGACCGTAAGGTCAAGGCAGGTAAGGGGCTAAGGTAAGCACACAACGGGTCTTCCACGCGCCCCGCGATTCGCTGAGTGGGCACCTAAGCGGCCACCTCCTTAAGCCAACTTTGAAATCCTCCGATGATCCCGATGCACACGTGCTCCCCCCGAGGGCTGTGATCGGCTCTCACTCACATCTTAGAGAGCTTGGAGGCCGCGCCGCCTGTCACTTTGGCGACTCGCAGCTGGGACAGCTCCACCTTCAGGTCGTCCAGCTGTTTCAGCAGCTCCTCCTTCTTTTTCCCGCGAAGGTCTCGAGCCTTTATCTTGGCCTGCGCGCAAGAGGGCGTGGGGTTCAGCCAGGCCGCGGGGCCATGTCCCCTCCACCTGCGCCGTGGCCAGCCCCAGAAGGCGTGCGACTCGCCCTCGACCACATGTGCGCTGGAGCCCCGGCCAGGGCTCAGGACCGTCTCCCCCACCGGCGGTGCCTCGGGCAGAGTAACCGAGGACCCGGCCGCGCGCCTCTCCCGACGCCCAGACTAGCATAGAAGGGAAGAGGCGAGCTTTGGCGGCGCGAGACCATTCAACAAGGCGCCCTACAGGCCCAGCTGGCAGACGGAAACCGGGGGCTCGGCCCGCACCGCCTACCCCAACCCCCACGCCTCCCAGCAGTCGGATGGTGCCCGATTCTGCCGCTCTCACCATCTCCGCACAGGCCTCCGCTGCCGCCGATGCCGCCGCCGCCCGCTCCAAGAGAAAGAGGAAGTGGGCGGGGCTGACTTCGGCAACTACTGCCGGGTGGCGACGGGCGCGACCAATAGCGCCGCAGCGGGGGAGCCCCCTCTCCGCCCCGTCTCCCCCGCCCCGGGGGAGCGCCGTGGTACCGCCCGCACGGCTCGGAGAAGCCGGTGTTCGCCCCTTGGTGCCTGCCTCTTTCAGTGCACCCCCGGTAGCGGGGTCGGCGTTAGCTCTAGGCGCGCAGTTGGGGAAACCGAGGCCCAACGTTGTCGGTAGCTTACCAGAGATGGCACACGGAGGACTCGAATTCGTCCATTCATTCATTCGTTCATTCACTGGGGAAAACTTGCAGATCTCCCAATCTGGGCAGCTCTGAGCTGGGCGCCGGTAATCTGGGGGTGCTGAGGGGAGGAGGGGGTCAGGGTTTTCAAAGATGATGAACCACAGCCCATGCCATGGAGGAATTTAAAGTGCGAGGTGGGCGGGAGGGGCGGGCTCAGGCAGTTATAATCCAACTCCATAAAGGTTCTGGGGAGACAGCAGGTGGCGGTGCAAAGAGCATTTACAGATTTACAGTCTTTTTTTTTTGAGAGAGTCTCGCTCTGTCGCCTAGGCTGCCAAGCTGGAGTCAGTGTCGCGATCTTGGCTCCCTGCAACCTCTGCCTTCCGGGTTCAAGCGATTCTCCTGCCACAGCCTCCCGAGTAGCTGGGATTACAGGCATGCACCACCACGCCTGGCTAATTTTTTGTATTTTTAGTAGAGACGGGGTTTTGCCATGTTGCCCAGGCTGATCTTGAACTCCTGAGCTCAGGCGATCCGCCCGCCTTGGCCTCCCAAAGTGCTGGGATTACAGGTGTGAGCCACCGCGCCCGGCCCCCAGCCTTTCTTTTGAAACAGGGTCTCGCTCTGTCACCCTGGCTGGAGGACGTGATCTCCACTCACCGAAACATCCACCTCCTGGGTTCAAGCAGTCCTCCCACCTCAGCCTCCTGAGTAGCTGAAACTACAGGCACATGCTACCAGGCCTGGCTAATTTGTGTTTTTTGTAGAGATGGTGCCCAGGCTGGTCCTCTGGGCTCAAGCGATCTGCCTGCCCTGCCTTGGCCTCCAAGAGTGCCTGGGATTATAAGCATGAGCCGCCTCACCTGGCATACGGCCTTTTTTATTTTTTGAGAGGGACTCTGGCTGTCACCCAGGTTGGAATGCAGTGGTGCGATCTGGGCTAACTGCAACCTCCACCTCCCCAGTTCAAGAGATTCTCTCCTGCCTTGGCCTCCTGAGTAGCTGGGGCTACAGGTGTCTGCCACTACACCAACCTGAATTTTTGTATTTTTAGTAGAGATGAGGTTTCACCATGTTAGCCAGGCTGGTTTCGAACTCCTGACCTCAAGTGACCTGCCTGTCGCAGCCACCCAAAGTGCTGGGATTGCAGGCGTGAACTACCACACCTGGTCAGCATGGCTTAGTTTTAAATGAAAGTCTAATGGTGCAGGGTGGCTTTGCTCTTATATTTTCCAAATGCTTATAATCGTGTTAAGGGCTCTGCACATCTTTTTTGAACCTCAAGTCATTTGTGACTCTTTCTCTTACACACCACATATAGTCAACCAGCAAAGCCGGCGTACTCTAACTTCAAATTTTACCCAGCTGGAGGTCAGGTGCGGTGGTTCATGCCTATTATCCTATCACTTTGGGAGGCCAAGGTGGGTGGATCACCTGAGGTCAGGAGTTCGAGACCAGCCTGCCAACATGGCAAAACCTTGTCTCTACTAAAAATACAAAAAAAAAAAAAAAAAATAGCTGGGCATAGTGCCGTATGCCTATAATCACAGCTACTCAGATGGCTATGGCAGGAGAATCACTTGAATCCTTGGGGCAGAAGTTGCAGTGAGCCAAGACTGTGCCACTTCACTCCAGCCTGGGTGAAAGAGCAAAACTCTGTTTCAAACCAAAATTTACCCAACTTGTTCCCACCGTCCTCATTGGCCCCCCACCACCTGGCTTGGGCTACCACTGTCTATCCCCAGGACGGCTGGTGTCACCATTTAAATCACCTACGTTGGTTCTTGATCCTAGATGTGTTCTCAATACAGCTGCTTAGAAGGCCCTTTTCAAACAATTCAGATATCTGATTATTATATCACTGCTCTGCTCAGAATTTCCAGAGCTGTCCCATTTGAATTAATACTGAGTCCTTTCCTCAGCCTACAGAGCTCTACCCTCTTCCCAACCCCCATCTCATGTTTCTTCAGTTCCTGGCTGTTTCTGGAATATACTGAGCCCACCCCAATCTCTGAGCCTTCGCTTAGTTGCCTCCTTCATTTCCTTTCAGTCTCTCTTCAGCATCACCTCCTCAGGGACACCTCTTTTTTTTTTTCATTTTTAAGACAGAGTCTTGCTCTTGTCGCCCAGGCTGAAGTGCAGTGGCACAATTTTGGCTCGCTGCAACCTCTGCTTCCTGGGTTCAAGCGATTCTCCTGCCTCAGCCTCCTGAGTAGCTGGGACTACAGGTTAGCGCCATCTTGCCCAGCTAATTTTTGTATTTTTAGTAGAGAAGGTGTTTCACCATGTTGGTCAGGCTGGTCTCGAACTTCTGACCTCAGGTGATCTGCCCAATTTGGCCTCCCAAAGTGCTGGGATTACCAGAGGAGACTTCTTCAGCACTAGTTTCCCACTATCGGAGTCTGTATCCTTACCACCCAAGATTAGGTTGCATCATAGTCTGGCAATATTTTTTTGATCTATAGACACAGTTCAATGAGAATTATTCAAAGCAGTAAAAATGAATCGCATTCCAACTACTGACCTTTATTATAAAGAGTACTATTAGACAAAAATAGTTTTCATACTATTATATAAAAAGACCCATTTTACCCTAAGGCTAAGATCAATTAACAGAATCCCTGGGGTAACAGTCCAGGTACCAAATCTGGCACCTCAGTCATCGCTGACTTCCCTAACCCCCTTCCCCGAACTCAGATTCTGAGAATTTGGCGTATATCAAGGTATCTCTCTCCAGCCAGGCCTCTCCTGCCAGGACGGTGGCCACAGGGCCATCTCCCTCTCCTGGCCACCCCCAACTGCCTGGCCAAGGTGACTGCTACACACGTAGGGTGGCAAAAACGTCTTCAGCATCTTGTCAGTCCCCTGGACACACTAAATGTCTTTATTAGTTTATTTTTGAGACGGAGTTTTGCTCTTGTCGCCCAGGCTGGAGTGCAAAAGCGCGATCTCGGCTCAGTGCAACCTCCGCTTCCCGGGTTCAAGCGATTCTCCTGCCTCAGAATCCCAAGTAGCTGGGATTACAGGCATGTGCCACCACGCCCGACTAATTTTTTATTTTTAGTAGAGGTGGGGTTTCTCCATGTTAGGCTGATCTCGAACTCCCGACCTCATCCACCCGCCTCGGCCTCCCAAAGTGTTGGGATTACAGGCGTGAGCCACCGCGCCCGGCCCTAAACGTCTTTAAAGTCTCCCACTCCTTTAACAGAGTCACTTTTGTGTACAGGCGGCCTCCTCGGGCTAAGTGTGGTGGCGTTCAAGGCTCCGAGACACAGACCCCTCCCGGTCACTTCCCGGGCCCAGGAACTCCTACTCATCCCTCAGACATCAGCTCGAAGGTTTCTTCTCCAAGAAGCTTGTCCGGGACTCGAGAAGTAGAGCCGCGAGCCTTCTCCCAGGAGCTCAGTGTTCCCCAGTCGGGGCAGATCTCAGCCCGGCAGCCCGCGCCGGGCCTTGCTGAGGCAGGGGCTCCTCGGAGGCGCGGGAAACCCGGAGAACGAGCGCAGTTACGGCGCACACGATGCAGGGCCTGCATGGATACCGGACGCCTGCTCCCCAGCGGGAAAACTGAGGCAGGGCAGAAGGTACACTGCGGTTGGGAAGGTCGCGGAGACCCTCCAACACCCTTCAGGAGCCGAGCTCCGCCCCGCCCCTGACAGCGCTTCCGGATCCGGCGTGGGCCGGAAGTGGGCGGGCGGCGGCGGCTACGCGCGTAGGCGGTGGAGGAGGTGCTGGAGGAGCCGGGCGGCCGCTTCCCGCCCCCGAGCCTGAGCCGGCGCGAGCGGAGCGGAGGTCGGGCCGCGAGGGGAGCCGGCTGAGCGGGCGCCGAGCTCCCGCCATGGCCCGGAACACCCTGTCCTCGCGCTTCCGCCGGGTGGACATAGACGAATTTGACGAGAACAAATTTGTGGACGAGCAGGAGGAGGCGGCGGCGGCGGCAGCGGAGCCAGGCCCGGACCCGAGCGAGGTGGACGGGCTTCTGCGGCAATATCCTTCCCTGGCGCAGCGGCCGGGCCTGCGCGCAGCCTTTCTCCTTGCCCACCTTCCTGACCCCTTCCGGGCGGACCTCCTCTATCCCCTACCCCTGGCTCCCACGGGTCGGCCTCCTACTCCCTGCCAACCCGGCTCCCCTAGGCCATGCTTCCCTGAGTCCGGGTCTCCCTGGGTCCCTCATCCCCGGCCCTGGCGCCTTCCTCGGCAGCGCAGCCCCGCAGGTCCCTGGACCTGGTGGACCGCCTCCCTCGGCTGCCCTGCGCCCTCTTTCCCCGTTGCCTCCTCATCCCCTCCTGCTGTCCCTTCCTGGGAGCCCCAGCACCCCCGTCCCTCCCTTGCAGGAAATCGGGCTTGTGGCGGGGCTGGGTCGGCAGCAGGGCGGAGGTGAGCCGCATCTGAGTAACCGAGTGGTCAGGGAGGCTGGGGCGCGGTCCTCCGGGGCTTTCCGTGACTGGGCTGCCCCATGGCGTGAAGATAGGTGGGTGGACGGCGGTGGGGAAGACAGGACCCAGGAGAGAGTGGAGGCGGCCGCCGTAGCTCAGCCCTGGGGTCAGGTGCTCCTCCTCCCCCAGTCAGTCTGATCCTCCCTCTAATGCTGAGAAAGGGGGACCCTGTGGTTCCTCTGGACACCTTGGTGGTCTCAGCCACGCTCAACAAGGTAGTCTTGGCTCCCCTCGGTACCCTTCTGGTTCAGGAAGCAGCAGAAAAAACTAGAGTTCAGAGCTAAGAAAACCAGACACCTGAAAGTGAAGTGTGAAAGTGGAGCCCCACGCCTGGAAATGACTGTTACTGTGGCCACAGAAAACAGCATTTAGAAAAGATTAAAAATAGAGGTAATAGTCACAGCCTTGCTTGGTCCCTTAGCAGCATGAGCGCAGGAAACTGACTTATTCTCTCACCGGAAGGATTTGTCTTTATTCAAACGCTGTTCCAGGAAGCGTGTCCCCTCCCCCTGCACTGGCCGGGGCAGGGTTGGAGGCCCCTGCTGTACATAAGTCACGTTCTCGGTGTTGAGCCATTTGACTCAGCTTGGAAAGTGGGGCCTGCTGCTTGAGGGGAGCCCAGCAGTGCTCCTCAGTGTGCCTTTAAAACGAAAACCTTCAGACTTGGTTTGAACCGGACTGTGTTTTCATAAGTGGAGATTCCAGCTTGTAGTTCCTGCCCCATCAGGATCTTCCAGTCTACCCTACCTGTAAAATGGGGTCAAGGGAAGGGTCCCCAGAAGGGAAGGTTGGTTGTAGTCTGGTTCAGGTCCTGGTTCATGACAGTCAGTGCTGCAAGGGCTTCAAGGTCAGGCCTTTGGCCAAGGACCCTGACTGAACAGATGAGGAGACCACGCCTGTCAGCTGCTGCTTTGCTCTGGGTGCAGAGGCTTGTTGAAGGTCATGTCTTGGGACTCCCCTGCCTGGTGACAGGTTCCTTGAGGCTGCTTAGAGGCCTGGGCTCGGCACATCCCAGGATGGTCGTTTCTCCATTCATAGCAGCGTCAGAAACCTTGTTACCAAGGAGAGTGTTCCACTTGGGGCTGAGGAAAGGGAGGTTAGCAGATGAAGAGAACTGAAACCCTTTCAAATACAGGGCCAAGGTAGGGAGGAGAATGGAACTCATATTTGAGTCTCTATCATGTGCCAAGAATTGGGCTTACATTAGACCACTGAATTTAAAGTAGGAACTTCTGAATGTCTGAGGACGGGAGCAGAGAGACGGGTGGATGGATTGGGGTGGGGAAGGGCAGAGAGGGGCCCTGTCCTGGGGCTATAAAGGGAAGTGTGTGTGGCAGGAGATCACGAAGATGGAGTAGAAGGAACCCTGCTAGGCATGGGCACACACCCAGCACTATCATGCTCTGACTGTGTGACCTCGGATAGGTCACATGCCCTCTCACAACTCAGCATCCTCCTCTGTTATGTGGCAGACAGCCATGCTAGCTTCCTAGGTTCCGTGGGAGCCTCGTGGGCTAACAGCATCACTGGGCACACAGCAAGTGTCCCAGACATGCTCAGATCTGCAGATAGATTGGCGGCACGGGATTGCGGGAAGAGCTTGGGTGTGAGGGCCGTGTAAATAGCTTAGTTTTGTGACCTTGGGCAGGTAGTTTCCGTTTTCTGAGCCTCAGTTCCATTGCCTTTAAAATGAGGTAATGATTATTGTCACAGGGAGTTTGGAATGAGGTGGCGTGTGAAAGCACCTGGCACAGGATCCGAGACATTGTGGCGATTTAAAAGTATTAGTTCCTTTCCTTCTCAGTGAAGCCGCTTCTAGACCTCTGGATCAGCGATCTGTCTAGAGCAGTGGTTTTGAGCGATACATTTTGATGGTTTCAGCTTGGGTTTGCCACTGGAATCCAGTAGGCAGAGGCCTATGACACGCAGCAAAGATCCCGCATCAGAGAATCCTGGGTCCACAGTGTCAGTTGTGCTGTGATTGAGGAAGATCTAGAGGAGACCAAGGGCTGGGCAGGGTTCCGCCAGCACCACAGCTTGTTCTCTCAAAGGGCCTAAAGCCAGCCAAGTATGAGCACTGGCTTCAGGAATGATAGGTGATTTCAGGGAGGCCCTCCCTGCGCCCCAGATCTCCCAGCTGCTGAAGGCCCTCACCCATCAATGGGCCGAGTGATTGCTGGACACGCTGTGCTGAGCGTTAATTCCACAGCAGTGGCTTTCTGCCCCCGTGGACTAGTTTTATCCCTGCCCTTCCCCATCCATCATCAGAATGATTTTGTTTGTCCGTTGTGCCAGGTTTACATGAAGAGCAAGCAAGCCTATGTTTCCTGTTCGGCCTCTGGGATCCTGCTTCTTGCTTGGGGACACCACATTAGAAAAGAGTTGCAAGGTAGAGGTTGTCCGTGGCTGATATCAGGCTGGCCTTGTTTGGATGGGGAAAAGGAACTCCAGAGCTGAAAGACACTCCCAGCCGCCTCTCGAGTGTGGAAGGTGGATCAGAGCCAAGCAGGGAGCTGGGGAACCAGGGCTGGGAGTGGCTTGCCTGGTGGCTTGGACCCAGATCACACAAGATGGAGCTCACACTGGGGAAGCCAGGAGATTCAGCTCTGCTCCGAAGGCCCTTCCTGCCTGCACGTGGGTATCACTGCATGAAGAGGAGTAGAGACCCGATTGGGCAGAAGCCATTCCTTGTTCTATTTTTGAAGCTTTTTGGCTGAAGCCAGTGTTTCACATGAGGAAATGAAAGTTGGCTGATGTAATTTAGTTTAAAATAGGTGTCACCTTTGGGGACCTAACCCAGATTGTAATTTTCTTTTGCATGCTGGGTATTCAGAACTCAGCAAAGAATTTATTGTCAGGACTGCAGCTGAGGTTGTGGGGAGGGGTAGAGATTGGTTCATTGTTGGCAAAAGCTTCTTTTAGATGATAAACTCTTTCCTGGAAACAGTTGGGACCTCACTGATCTCGATGGCTGTTAGAAGTTTTAGAACAGTTTAATTTCCTTTATAGTTTAATTGATAAAGAGCATTGATGAAAAGTTAGGAGGTCTCCTTTTCCCTTTTTTAGAATGGGAACAATCCCCAGTTCACATGTACGGTTGCTGTGAGGATCCGGTAGGGGCGATACCGTGCCCAGCACCAGGCAGGTGCAAGTGAGCACACAATGGTTTTACAGCAAGCTCCCCCTCCAGGGCAGTTGCTTTGAGGGGGAAGGTGGAGAAGGAGGAAGAAGGAGGGTTTGCACGGTTGGCAGAGGTGCCCTGCACCCTCCGCGGGCTGTAAACACCTGCCCTCCTGGAAGCTGTGGAAAGTGGGTGGTATGGATGAGATCCTGTCTGACTCTGTTCCCTGAGCTGTTTCTGAAGTGAGCTTGTTAATGAGAGTGTGGACGTGCTTGAGCCTAGCCATCCTTAACTCATGGCCATCACAGGGGACATGCTTCGGGCATTCCACGCAGCCTTGAGGAACTCTCCCGTCAACACCAAGAATCAAGCCGTGAAGGTAAAGGGGTCACATGCGGTTCTGCTGGGTGCTGTTGGGACCAGGGCTGTGGGTGTCTGCCCGGTGTGAGCTCCTTGGGGCTCTGGCCTGCATCCGTTTCATTTGCACCAGGGGAGTGAGTTGGCACTGGGCAGTGCTTCCACAGAAGCCTCCTGGCACTCCCTAGATGGCGAGGCTCCTCCAACATCAAAGCTGTCAGTGTTTATAGGAGAAACTCCCCAGAGAAGCCTTCACTCCCGCTCAGGGCCTCGTAGGCTGAGAAGTCAGCCTGGCCCTGGCTGATGCGGAAAACTGATGACTTCTCCAGCCTGTGGTGCCTATGCTCTTACAGGCTGTTGGATGGGCTTCGTCTGCCTAAGGATTTTAAGTACCTGTATGATTTCCTACCTTCTAAATTGTGCTTCTGCATCACAAAGGCTAAAATTTGGTTCAGGGAAAGGGTCTCCCTGCACCTGGGATTCTGGCAGCTGTGACAGCATCTTGATTGCACCTGCAGAGTTCTGGGGACTGGCCCCACCCTTCCTGGGTGTGAACATGAGGGACGCTGCAGCCAAGTCAGCCTGGTTTTATTTTTATTTTTTAATAGAACTTCACCATTGTGGAGTATAATAAGGCCTTATTGGTGTCATCTAAAATAGTGATAGGCTGGGTGCCGTGGCTAATGCCTGTAATCCCAGCACTTTGGGAGGTGGGAGGATCGCCTGAGCTCAGGAGTTTAGCCTGGGCAACATAGTGAGACCTTGTCTGTACTAAAAATTAAAAAAAAAAAAAAAAAAAAAGGCATGGTGGCATGTGCCTGTAGCCCTAACTGAGGTGAGAAGATGGCTGGAACAGGCTGCAGTGAGCCAAGATTGCACCACTGCACTCCAGCCTAGACAGCAGAGTGAGACCCTGCCCTCCCTCCCTCCCTCCCTCCCTCCCTCTCACCCTCTCTCTCTCTCTCTCTCTTCCTCTCTCCCTCTTTCTCTTTTTTCTTCTCTCTCTCACACAGAGTTGATATTTGTCCTAGTAAACAACTTATTCCCCCCAAAATAAGTAGAATAACTTGTTGGCATAAACAAAGGATACTTTGAAATTTAAATCCTCAGAAGACCTTCTAGCCTGCTTATTTTAACCATCCTGGACTATTTTGAAACTGGGTGGTGTTTCTGGTGATCAGTGGTCCTTGCTTTGGTGTGGGGCACAGTGGTGCTAGTGCCACTCTGGGTCTCACTTGCTCTTTTTCGTCTGCAGGAAAGAGCCCAGGGTGTGGTGCTGAAAGTGCTCACAAACTTCAAGAGCAGTGAGATTGAGCAGGCTGTGCAGTCACTGGACAGAAACGGCGTTGACTTGTTAATGAAGTACATTTATAAAGGCTTTGAGAAGCCTACAGAAAATAGCAGCGCAGTGCTGCTCCAGTGGCATGAAAAGGTATGTGAGCACTGCCCCGCGCCAGGTGAGCCACTGGGCTTGCCCCAGGCTTCAATCAGCGGGCCAGATTTTCCAGAATAAACATCGGATGGTCTGATAGGTGTGTAGGGTCACAGGGTGAGCCCTAACCTGGGACATCTGGTCACTTCCCTCTCTCAAGGAAGCTCCTGGTAGGGATCTGCTGTCTCTGGTCATTGCAGTTACTTTTTTCCTTTTTCGCTGCTGATTTATGCCAGGCGGGACAGGGTGCTTTTGGTAGATAACATGGGGGCAGATAGCATGGCATGGTATGGTGACTGAGGAGTCTAGGTAGGAAGGGGGCTTGCTGGTTGGTTGGGGCTTCATGATATTTGCAGTGGTGGAGGCAGCCGTTGGGGGTTCTTAAGGGTCCTCTGGACAGCTCTAAGGTCTTCCTGCCCTGGCCTCAGCCTTACCAGGCCAGAGCACGCAGTGGGCAGAAACCTCAATCTCACTTAATATGGCCTTCGTCCAGGTGAAACAGAAAGAGCTGTCTGCCCTTCTCGTGGGTCAGTGTGAGAGCAAGTCCTTTGGCAAACCTATGTCCTGCCTGTACCATTGGGGCTGCCTCCCACACCCTCCCCCGCACACCCCTAGTGCCACAATAAGCACGCCCACCATTAAAGCAGACCAGGCAGTTACTAACTCACCAGCCGTCCTGAGAGGCTCAGTGCTGAGTGGGAAGAGAGGGGTTTTACAGTGGGCCAGTCCTTAAGGCGGTGTGGGTGCTGGGCTGTGGCTATGGCCTTAGGTCTGCCAGTGGGTGTGCTATGCCTTCTTGGCCTCCCCTCTCCTGGGCGAGAAGGAAGTGAACAAGTCCTCTGTATGATGGGGAGGCCAGGCCCTTTAAGGCACTTGGTGTCTGCCAGCCACCTTAACAGGTGGCACTCAGTGAGCTTGTGTGCATCTGGAATCTCAGCTCTTGGTGAGGCTGACACAGGAGGATCGCTGGAGCCCAGGAGTTGGAGACCAGCCCAGGCAATGTAGTGAGACTCCATCTCTATAAAAAATATTAAATTAGGCCAGGCACAGTGGCTTATGCCTGTAATCCCAGCACTTTGGGAGGCAGAGGTGGGTGGATGACCTGAGGTCAGGAGTTCAAGACCAGCCTGGCCAATAATGGTGAAACACTGTCTTAACTAAAAATACGAAAATTAGTTGGGCATGGTGTGGGCTCCTGTAATCCCAGCTACTTGGGAGGCTGAGGCAGGATAATTACTTGAACTGGAGAGATGGAGGTTGCAGTGAGCCGAGATGGTGCCGTTGCACTCCAGCCTGGGTGACAAGTGAAACTGTCTCAAAAATAATAATAAATTAGCAGGGCATAGTGGTGCACAGCTGTGGTCCCAGCTACTCAGGAGGATCGCTTGAACTCAGGAGGTCAAAGCTGTGCAGTGAGCTGTGATCTAGGCAACAGAGTGAGACCCTGCCTCAAAAGGGAAACTCAAGGGACTCTGCATTGTGTGCTTGGTGACGGTGTTCTCAAGCCAGTTCTCCCTGAGAGCTGGCAGGTCTCAGGAGCTGTGGCTCCAGCACAGGGAAGATTCCCTAGAATGTGCTGTGTCTCAGGAATCCTCTTTCGTGGGTCTGTCAGGATTTAGGTCAGGGGATGTCCCCCCTCCCCAGCAAGACAGGCTCCCCTTTGGCCAACCAGGTCTCATCTGACACATTTTCTTTTCCTGCCCCCACAGGCCTTAGCAGTAGGAGGACTAGGCTCCATTATAAGAGTTCTTACAGCAAGAAAGACTGTTTAAAAAAATTAAAAGACTCATGTTACCTTGAGAAGAATTCTGGATGCCCAGGCTGGTGAAGAAGGGATTGACAATGGACCATCTTCCTAGGAACTCCCAACTAAACTATTTCAGGACATGTATCTGCTGAAATGTATTTTATTTTCAAGGTGGAGGGGAAAATCGTCTGTTTCCTAAATCCTGTGCAGGATCTGATAGTCTATGCCTTTGTCTCCGAGTACTGCAGAACTTTTTGTCTACGAGTGGTGGCTGGTATTGGTCAGGCGCACCTGTGTGCACTGGGGGAGGGATGGTTTGGGCAGGTGCAGATCCAAGGGCTGTGGTAAATGGGAGAGCTTGTGTTTTTGAAGTGGGAAAAACCAAGAGTTTGTACAGACATCCTGTCTTCCAGAGAAGGAGGACGCTCTTGGGCTCATTGTAAAGTGCCTGCTGCATCAATAAAGCTCTTGGCTTATTAGTATATACATTGCGGTGTGTTTCATGTATGCAAACAAATGGTAATGAATGGAATGGTAATGAATGAGAGTTCAGTTGTTCCAGAAACCTGATGTGGGAGGAGTAGACCTGTGTCCCTGTTGAGCCACATGCCCCTGAGAGCGAGCATGGCAATCCACAGGCCCTTTGCCACAGCAGGATGCCAGCCCTGGCCTCAGAGCTGCCGGCTGCTGCGGAGATGTGTTTGCCTAGTAACTTTATTGTTTCTTACTCCTTTGATTTGTATGTAATTTTGGAGCTTATTTAATTTAATAAAAAGTGCCAAACATTTAATAATTGACCTAGGCTTTAAAAGTCTTCAGTTTGTGGGATTGCACTTGGAATCGTTTGAGGGTGGGCCTCAGATGTGCCTGGTCACGTCTCCTGATGCTGGGTGGGCTGTGCTGCAGAACTCTTACTGCCGCATGGACAAGTTTTCTTTAAACAAATGTCAGAAATGGGGAGCAATCAGCCAGTAGGTAGATAGAAAGCATACTTTTGGTCGCCATCACCACTAACAGAGCCTCTCTGAAGGGCAAAAATGCTTTTCTTTCCTTTTTAGCACATGCAACTGCAGCTTGCATTCTGTTAAAGGTCAGGGCCCCATTCACACTCCTGAAACTCCTCTGGGTCATACAGCCTTTGGGTATAGACTTTGACCAAAGTGGCACAGTCCTGCCCTCAGCCCCTCTGCAGAACCACTGCAATTCGTAGGGGGTAGGACGAGGCTGTTAGCTTCATTAAATCACCTATATGTATTCACCCCAATCCAGTTTGGGGAGGTTCTTTCTGAAAGGCAAACATTCTCTAGCCCTTGAAGTTGGCCTTGGAGTGTTAAATATGAGACACAAAATACCAGATTTAATGAGTCAAAGAAATAACAAATTATAGCAAGTAAAATCCATTGTAGTTGCATCTGGATTGAAGAGCTTTAATCAAAAAGTATATTGCACCACAGATGAATTTTCTACAGCAGTTTTCAAGAATACAATTCCTATTTACAACATTGAAGGAGAGCTCAAGATCCGACGCTCATATAAAGGGCTATAGATCCCATCTATCCCAGAAAGTTTTGTACAAGTCAAAGTGCATTAGATCACTTAGCATATTTACTCCACTCTTCCTCTTAAAGCTGAAGGAAATTCAACATGCAGGAGGAAAGCCTACTCAGTGAATCCTCCCTAAACTGAGTACAGACAGGAACAGGCCCCACAGCTATATCTAAAACTGCCAAGGAGTGGGGCCTGGGATGTGTGGGGGACCAGTTCAAGGGCCAGAGAAGCCACGGAGGCAGCGGACAGCTTCCGTGGAAGTGTAGCTGCCTTTGGCAGGCTGTGAGCTACCCAGTCTTGGAGATTATTTCCTGGAATGGTTGAAAAAGGAAATCCTACTCTGAACAAAAGTTACCTCTTACCCATCAAAACTGCAGAACAGAAGAGACTCCTGTTTTGTGTTCCCACCAGGTAAATGGAAATTTGCATTCTAAACAAGGGACAAACTGTATGCAAGGAGAAGCCAGATGAGGCAGTCAGTCACTGGAGAAGGGGGCCTTTGGAGGGCAGAGAGCCTGAGCTGGGACTAAGGAGATGCTGCCCTGGCTTGGTTCTCCATGGAAATTTCATTAGGTTAACGTTGCAGATTTGTGTTTTTCTGTAATATACATTTTATATACCTATTTTGGCCCTAAGAATGATTGAGAAATACAACTTTCCGTCACTGGATCATGGATAATAAATGTAGGAGCTCCAGTTATTACTTCAGTTTATTTAGCAAGTGTAACTTTCATCAAACAATAAATGGTTTCCTTTTAGAGTCAATATCGTGGCTTTTCCAGAACCAGCATGTTCCCTTTCCTCAGTAAGGAGGAATCCATAAAACAAGTTTTTCTTGGTTACTACCAGAGTCATGTGCATGCTACAAGTGCTGCAGCCAGCTGGGGGCCGTCTGGGTGCCAGACATGGGTGTAGTGCCATTTTAAATATTTCGGGTGGGATGAGGGAGAAGGAGTGGCTCCACACGCAAGGCAGACCGCCCCAGTGTCTCAACCAAGGCTAGGGCACAGCTGCTGCTTCACTGGATACAGCAGAGCACACTGAAGACGGTGATCTGCATTGCCCAGCGGCAGCACAGCACAGAATCAAGACAAAGCACATGAGATCCCATGGCACTTCAGAGGGAGCGGCGCCAGAGTGCAAGTGAGATGACAAGGAACAGGAATCCTAGTTTTAGGAAGAATTTCCTCTGGACGCTCTGATATTAAGAACATCAGTTAAATGGATTTTATAATACAGAAGACATGTTTATAATAGTGAAGAACTTTAGCTATAAAAAATAGTTTAAAATGGTTTACCAGCAACCTATCCAAAACAAGTACATTCATTAAAAAGGCAATTGAGTGTATTTGGTACTATACTTAGGGTCTTTTCATGTATTTGCTAGTTTTCTTAGTAAAGTGGAGATACCGTCAAAAAGGTGCATATTCCCCATTCATCCACACCAGCCCTTAAAGATGTATCCTCTAAAGTTATAGGTGGTTTGAGAGAGAAGGTGAAAGAATGTGTTCTTTGAGAGGAAGGGATAAAAAGCTTCTAACTCATCTGAATTTTTGGAAGCCACTTGCATGGAGTTGGCTGTTCCTGGAGAAGCAGGTGGGTCTGGCCTGCTGGGCAGCATCTCAAAGGGCCATCTCTACCTCCTGCATCGCTACATGACTCAGGTGTGCCTGTCAGATGCTGATGGCTTCAGCTGTAAGTGCTAACGTGAAGAGGATTCAGGTGCAGACGGGGTGCTGGCTGGAGCTGGGATATTAGCAGCACTGTGGAAATCTGGGTACTGCCAGAACCCTCCTGTTTGGTGACCAGAATGACAGGATCAGCTACCCCCTGAGGTTCATGTCAGCCTGCAGGGAAGTGGGCCTTAGTCTTGTAAACAATGTTTAGACACTTGTACAAAATACTGCAGTTACAGTGATTAAAAACCCACCCAGACTGGTGTGTCAGTGTTCTTTTCACAGAAAAAGTGTCAATCCCCGGAGCTCCATCCTTGGGTAGTCCCCCCTAGGACCAAGGTATCCGAGGATTTGAGATAGATGGCCGAATGCTGCCCTTGGGAGCTGGTTTGGACCCAAACCATGACATCTGCATTTGAACAGAAAAGGCTTCTGAGATGCAAATCAGGACTTGGTGCCAGGGAAACTGAAGAACCCCTCCCCTCCCCTGAGTCTGTTACTCCTGCCCCCCACGCATCCTGCCTCTGGCTTGGAGCAGAGCAAGAAGATGGTGCCAGTAACCAGCCTGCAGGCCCGTAAAGTAGTGGAATTGTAGGTAATTTTTCCTATTAGAGCATTTATGCAGACACTTTTGGAATTTTTTTGAGTGCTGAGCCAGACCTGGGGCTCTTGATAAAGTGCTATCAATGAAAATGCTTTGAAAAATATGTTGCCTGTTGGTCAAGTACGGCACAAACATTTGGGCACAAAGGATGTCATCACTAAAAAGTGCCTGGATCAAGTTCATCCAAAAGCAGCCAAGCTGACCATGCAGCTGTGCTGGTTAC
This sequence comes from Callithrix jacchus, assembly GCF_049354715.1. Lineage (NCBI taxonomy): Eukaryota > Metazoa > Chordata > Mammalia > Primates > Cebidae > Callithrix > Callithrix jacchus. The sequence goes on from NC_133502.1 coordinate 173,476,228, forward strand.
CTACATTTGGGGGTAGGGCTAAGGGGGTCAACTGTTACTGCTGGGATGACTGACAACATATTTTGGAAGCTGGAACAGTAGACCAGAGAATCCTACCTTATATTCCAGAGTTTCTTTGAGCATGTTCTCTTCCTCTTGGGAAAAGTTCAGCAACACTGACACAGCTTTTATGAGATGAAAAGCCTGAAACAGTAAGTTTTGCTGCCATAGGCCTTGCTGCAGGTGGGGGGTGGGTGCGGCTGGGGGGCTAAATGGCAGCACTTCCTGCTTTTCTTTGGTTAGCAGGACCAGGTGGTGGTAATGTTCTGGCACTCTGAGGTTTGGCAGCAATGATAGGTTCTTCCTCTCCCTGCATCCTCCGGGGCCTAGCAGGCTTAAGGGAACTTCCCCAGCAGCTACCCCCACTCTTTGGCAGAACTCAGGAGCAATGGATGGATTCCATTCTGGGCCTCTGACCTCAACACCCAGGCCAGGATTTAGAAGTGGAGCCTGCGTCTCCCACCAGGAGCTGATTCCTGCACGGCCTCTCCCACCCACCACTCCGCAGGCCAACGCCAATGGGAGAAATGACTGAGCGCCCACGTGGAGTTAAGTCAGGATGTATGAGGGAATGAGAGAAACGGGCTGGGCAGGGGTCCCTGCCAAACAGACTGTAGGGTGGGGCCTCAATACCCAAAAGACACCTGGAAAGCCCTTTACCTCGGATTCTCGACAGGACATGAATTTTAAAACCACATGTTTAAGGTACTCAAAGTTGATCTCACGGGCGTCCGTCAGGTCAGCGTTATTCGAGACAGAAGGCGCCATGTTTGTCATCTCAGGTCCAGGTTTCTCCCGGACTTCGAAGAGCTCATTATCGGGTCTGATTTTCTGAAAAACCAATGGGAAGATGCTAGACTGAACCCTCTGAGGCAGGTGGAAAAATCCCACGGGAGATTCACCTGGTCCGGGCTATAATCACCATCACAGGGCAAAAAGGGCCCCACCTGGGAAGGAAGCACCTCCAGGCGGGCTTGAGGAGGGAGTGACATCATTTGGGGAAATTCAGACATTCCCTTATCCATGGCAAGAACACATGTCCCTGGGACCTGGAGCTGCTTGAATCCCGCATGGAGCCACGCACTCTGACACACACACACACACAGACACACGCGTGCGCAGTTCGAGCATAGCCGCGCTGGTGTGGCAGGCAACCCCACTGCCAGATAAGGATGCAGGCTCAGAGAAGGCAGGCACAGGGCCGCAGCCACGGAGCTGCTTCAGAAGTGCGAGGCTGGCAGGCTGTCCCACCAGCTAACATTAGATTGCCCAGCGATCCCTTGCAATCAATCAATTAGGGGGTGGAGGAAGCATCCTCAGGCAGCGAGGGACCTCAGAAGGACCAGAAAGCCCGGCGGGGCACAAGCAGCAGGGGGAGGAGGGCTGGGAATCGGGGCCAGCTCCCGTGCAGGCACTTACCAGCTCCTTCTGTAGAGTCTTCCGGAGCTCCAGCATCCGTTGCTGCATCTGCTTTATGGTCTGTGACAAACCCCACCCCAGAGAAAGCCAATCATTAGATGCATGTTTCACCAAAGGAAACAGACCCAAACAGCAGGATCCCCTGTACACCTGTGAGGAGCTTCTGCCCTAATAAGTCCTCCTGAGGATGCTCAGCTGTTGCACACAGGTGCGTACGACTGTGGGCTGTCATCCCTCCTGGGCCACTGCGTTCACACACTTGAGTCTCCAGGTCCCACAGGGGCCATCGAGTGACCACAGACCCTCTGTGCGGACATGAGTACCCCAGTGCTGGCCACCCCTTCCCAGGGGCTTGGTCCTCCACACATAGTCCCTGGGAAGGGGTGGCCAGCACTGGGGTACTCATGTCTGCAAAGAGGGACTGTGGCCAGAGCAGGAAATGGCTCTGACCATAGATTTTGCCCTCCGAATTCAATTTTTTTTTTTTTTGAGACAGAGTCTCACTCTGTCGCCCAGGCTGGAGTGCCACAATCTTGGCTCACTACAACCTCCGCCTCCCTGGTTCAAGCAATTCTCCTGCCTCAGCCTCCTATGTAGCTGGGATTACAGGTATGTACCACCAAGCCTGGCTAATTTTTGTGTTTTTAGTAGAGACAGGGATTCACTATGTTGGCCAGGCTGGTCTCAAATTCCTGCCCTTGTGATCTACCCACCTCGGCCTCCCAAAGTGCTGGGATTACAGGTGTGAGCCACTAAGCCCAGCCCAGAATTCGATTTTTATGCTGTGAACCCCAAGTAGGATACTTAGGCGAGGACTTACAAGTCTCATCCCCACTGCTCTCCTGAAATACATTAATAATCTGCAATGCTTATTTTGAAGAGCCTAAACAGATCATAGTTTTTCTGTACAACTCACTGAGTTTTAGATAAATAATATAGAAAATAATTTATTTTCTTCTTTTTTTTTTTTTTTTTTTTTTAGACAGAGTCTTGCTCTATTGTCCAGGCTGGAGTGCAGTGATACAATCTCGGCGCACTGCAACCTCCACCTCCCAGGTTAAAGTGATTCTCCTGCCTCAGCCTCCTGAGTAGCTGAGATTACAGGCGCATACCACCATGCCTAATTTTTTGCATTTTTAGTAGAGACGGGGTTTCATCATGTTGGCAGCCTGGTCTCAAACTCCTGACCTCAGTGATCTACCTGCTTCGGCCTCCCACAGTGCTAGGATTACAGGTGTGAGCCACTTTTTTTTTTTCTTTTTTTTTGAGAGAGTCTCGCTCTGTAGAGATGGGGTTTCACCTTGTTGGTCAGGCTGGTCTTGAACTCTTGACCTCAGGTGATCCACCTGCCTCAGCCTACCAAATTGCTAAGATTATAGGTGTGAGCCACCATGCCTGGCCTTTCCCCCCCACCCCCCTTTAAGAGACAGCATCTCACTATGTTGCCCAGGCTGGATTCAATCTTTGAACTCCTGGGCTCAAGCAATTCTCCCACTTCAACCTCACGAGGAGCTTGGACTACAGCTGTGCACCACCACACCTGGCTAATTCTTTTATATTTAATTAGTATTATGAGCCTTACATTTAATTTATTACACATTCCATACATTCCATTATTCACTAGACATGCTGAATCCTATTTTCCCAACTAAAAACTTTATAGGAAAAATTTTTTTTTTGAGGTGGAGTCACTTCGTAGCCCAGGCTGGAGTGCAGTGGCATGATCTCGGCTCTCTGCAACCTCTGCCTCCCGGGTTCAAGTGATTCTCATTCCTCGGCCTCCTGAGTAGCTGGGATTACAGGCATGTGCCACCACACTCAGCTAATGTTTGCTATTTTTCAGTAGAGATGGGATTTCACCATGTTGGCCAGGTTGGTCTAGAACTCCTGTCCTTAGGTGATCCACCCGCCTTGGCCTCCCAAAGTGGTGAGATTATAGGCGTGAGCCACTGCGACTGGTTTTAAATAAAAATGTATTCAAAGTCTCACAATGGTAATATATCAAAATGCATTCTTCCATGTACCTCCAGTCCATATCCCCATTCTTGTGCTGCATGGTTGGAATTGTAAATACATTTTTCAAGTATCAGAGTCATCCCTGCCTCCTCCAGCTGTCCTAATTGTAACATCTAATGTGACAGGAACTCCCAGGGATGCCCCTGTCTAGAATAAGATTTGTTTCCCCAAGCAAGGAATCAAATGAAATGACTGACTCAGAGGACCACGAAAGTGCTCTAACTTCTCCTGAATTTTAAGTGACCTCCCACACACCCAATTTTGTGAAATGGCACCTTGTGGCTTCGATTTCTATTCTCTTGACTGACCATGAGGCTGGACACTGCCCCAAAAGTACATTTGCTACTTTATGTTATTGGCTTCCTGGGTTTTTCACTCAGTAATTCATCTAATAATTAGTGAGTCTCTACACTGTTCTAGGGGCTGGAAAACGGCAATAAAAAAGACAAAAGTTCACACTCAGGAGGGAAAAGATTAATAAACAGGCTGGGTGCAGTGGCTCATGCCTGTAATCCCAACACTTTGGGAGCCAAGGCGGGCAGATCACGAGGTCAGGAGTTCGAGATCAGCTTGGCCAACATGGCAAAACCCCGTCTTTACTACAAATACAAAAAAATTAGCCGGGCGTGGTGGCGGACACCTGTAATCCCAGCTACTAGGGATTGCACTCTTGTCTGGGCAACAGAGCAGGACTCCGTCTCAAAAAAAAAAGAATAAACAAATCAAATCTGCAGTGTATTAGAGGGTACTAAGAGGTACAGAGAAAAGGCAGCAGTGAGGGGTGGGGTGCTGGTGGTGAGGCTGGTCAGGGTGGCATAAAGGAAGTGAGGGGGACCAGGGGAAGGCACTTCCAGATGGAAAGCTCAGCAAGGGCCAAGGCCCTGAGCTGGAAGGGTGCTTGATGGGAGGTGAGGACCCTGGGGCTGAGGGGAGTGGTGAGGACAGGAGGGCTCAGTTGGCAGGGGTGATTAGGGCCACACCACACAGGGCTCGGTGGGCCTCTGCAAGGACTCTGGCTTTCATCAAGAGATACAGAAGTCATGAGAGGTCTAAGACAGGAGTGACAGGGAAACCAGCTGGAAATCTGACACATCTTCCAGAGAAGAGACAATGGTAACCTGAAGCAGGTGGCAGCAATCCCAAGTGGTAGATTCTGGGAAATGTGTGAAGGGGGTGCTGAAGGAATCTGCTAATGGCCTGGATACTGGCAGAGAAAGAACCAAGTCAGAGAGGACAATTCCAAGGCTTTTGCCACCTCCTGAGATGGGAAAGGTGGCCATGGCAGCCAGGGAGCGCAGTGAAGCTGAAGTGTGTTTTCAAGTGTTTTGAGTTGTAGACACCTTAGAGCTCACATGGAGACAGCTTCATGAGGCTAGCGTCCAGGGAGCCGTCCAGGCTGAAGGCAGGGATGGGGGAGCTAGCTGCACAGAGCATAGGTGAGATGGCACAGTAGGGCAAGCAATGCAGAGAAGAGGCACGAGGGCTGCCCTTGCACATGGTGGGTAGCAGTGGAAGGGAGACTGGCCCATCAGAAGAGGCGGAGAAGGAGGAGGCCATGGATGGGAGCTTCAGAAGGAGGAAGAGTCACCTGTCCAAAGCTGCAGACAGGCCAAGCAGAGGGAAAATTAGGAACTGCCTTCTGGATTTAGCAATGATGATGTCACTGATGAGCTTGACAAGAGCGTTTTTCTGTGCAGTGGTGGGGGAAAGGCTGAGCAAGATGAGGAGTCGGAATGGAGATGGCAGATGTAGAGAGTTTCAACAAGTCAGCTCGCGAGGAGAGCAGAGCCACAGCAGCAGGGCAAGGGGGTGTGAGCAGAGGGCTTTCATCAGGCACCTGTATAACAACACACTTCTCAGTGGATGGGACGACTCCAAGAAAAAATGATGACCTAGGCAAGAAGCAGGAAGTGGCTGGCATAGTACATGGGGAGGTGGGGGAACGGAATATGAGGAGAGGCTGTGGTGTGTCCCTTCTCAGAGAAGCAGGAGGTGGGAATGCCAGGGCAGGTGAGGCAGGGTTGAGGTGAAGAGAGGAGAGAAGGTAGACATGAAGCTGGGGTGAGGGGCAGAGGGGTGTGAAGGCCCCCAAGATGAGGTGGGGTGGTGGGGAACACTGGCCTGCCTGCAGGACCATGGTCCTGAGCTTCGAGGGGACCTGAGTGCCCAAGTGATGCCACTCTCCAGTCAGATCTGGCTCTGTGGCTGCAGGGAAGAGTTGGGTTTAGCTCGAGTTTAACCAGAGCTTGGCTAGGACAGTCTGAGGAATGGGAGAGAGGCCAGAGGACCGCAGGTGTTGGGAAGGCAGTGGTCCCATGACAGATAAGGTCTCAAAGCCGAGCAAGGAGGCAGGAAGGCAGCACGGCCGGTAAGGCCAGAGGCTCAAGGGAGGGAGGTCCTGGGGACACATGGGAAATGCACAAACAGGCAAAGTGAAACTGTGGGGTTGAGCACTATGAGCTAAGGTGGTGACACTAGGGAAAAAAGCAAGGCAGTCATTGCCAGAAGGGCTGGGATTGGAGTGACTGACAGGGTTGTGAGGGGCCCAGAGGGCTGGGTTTCTGGGATGCTGGCAATGTCCTGATACGCATAACCACATGGGGTTTGCTTTCTGTTAATTCATTTAGGCCCACATTTGTTTTATATACTTTTCTATGTATATTTTATATTTCACAGGAAAAGATTAAATGAAAAGAGAGAGAGGAAGGAGAGATAATGACCACTTTTCCCCTTTGTAAAAGGGGAAACACACACACACACACACACACAATTTAGGGGCAGAATTTAGGCCAGAGCAATAGCTGGCTGGCATATGAAGCTTCACAGGACACTTGAAGAACCAGGATTAAATGAGAGCCTGCATTTATAGGTGGAAAGGCTGGAGGGTGAGGGGTGGGGACCATGACGTTTATTGAGCCTTTAGCAAATACCAGAAAGTTTATACAGTTTACAGGACAGTTAGCAAATACCCTCATTTTACACCCCCCTCTTCCCACCCAAACCAACCCTTAAAGGCAAATATCAGTGCTGTCCTGCGACAGCTGTAGAAAGGAAGTACAGAGGAAAGGGGACTGTCACTATGGCCTGGCTGGGGACAGCAGAGCTGGCAGGGAACACACAGGCTTGCAGCTGCCCAAACCGGACACTCAGCCAGCTCTCCAGGAGGAGGGGAGAAGAGGACAGTACATGATGGATGGAAGAATAGGGGGTCATGGCTCCCAGGAGGTTCAGGGGGCACCACAAAACCCTCCAAGGACGGCCTGGGTCATTTTAGGCATGAGGGCAGGGACTGGGTGGAGACAGAAACAGACATGCAAAGGGCATCCTCACCTTATTCTTCTCCAGAAGTTGCTGCTCCAAGTCCTGTTTTTCCTTCTGTAGCTGCGCAAGATCCATGGCCCCAACCTCACCATTTGGTGTTCTTCCTGCAGCGGGAAGCTGGAACACAGGGTCCTGCATGGCCCTCGAGGTGACCTACAAGGTGGTGGCAGCCAGTTGAGAGCCAGGACAGGTAAGGTCAAGCTGAGCCACAGGTGTACAGGGAAGGGGAGCCAGATTCATCCCTCAGGTGTGGCCTGGTGTGCTCCAATAGGCAACTGGCCACAAAGCAAATTCCTGGAGAAGATCCAATGCCCAGTGCCCACAACTATCACACAACTAGTCTTTGCTGGGATGAAGGGGCTAGCCCTCCATCTGCCTACTGACAAGGGCGCCATCTGTGACGGCCTCTTCAGGCCTCACAGCCTCCTAGCCATATGAGTGCCTCCCTCAAAGAAAGGCCCCTACATGCAGGGCAGCATCCTGTTCACCGTGTCTCCCACTGCTGCCTCCTCAGGGGATGCTCTCGGCACCTGCCCTGCATCTTGCTGTAGCACCCATGCAGGTGCTGCTGGCACTTACCTGCGGCTCGCTGACTGAGAGCACTTCTTCCTGCAATGGGCCCCGCAGCCTCAGCAGGTCCTCCGGCTCCGTGGCGGCTGCAGCCTCCTCCACCCTCAGGGTCCTTAGGGCCTCCAGCTCGGCCTGCAGCTGATGCATCTGCAGCAGGGCAGAGTTGTGACCTAGGTCGGGGAGGAGGTGGGGGGTGCATGTGAGCGCAGTGACTCCATGCTGCTTGGTGGCAAGGTCCTCACAGGGCAGGATGCCCGGCCTGAAAAGAAGAATAGGCTTGGCCAGGGACAGACTCCTTACCTTGCTCCAGCTGCAGAATCTCCTGTTCTTTCTGGAGAAGCGCTTCCGTTTTTTCCTGCAGATTCTGTTCCTTCTCCTCTAGTATGGCTGTCAGGTTAGCTGCCTTGGAGACAAAAATCAACGAGAGAAGGTTGCCAGCAGTGACCTTATCTCCCCACAGAAATCTCCACTTTCCTGCTATTTGAGGTCCACACCACAAATCATTCCCTGAAGTCCACGACCCAAAGCAAACCCACAGCTAAGCTCTGTTCCTATGTACATGCACAAATCCATTCTCCCTGGCAGGGGCCCTGCACAGGGACAGTCACCTCCTACTGCCCCCCGGCCAACAGTGGGTCAACCAGAGACGTAGCCATTCTGCCCAGCCCAACAAACTGGCATAACTTCTGCAGTTTTCTGGCATAAAACTGCTCATAACTTGAGCACCTGCAGCATGCCCAGCACTAGGCCGCATCTGATGTATGTTACCTCATTATACAATAGTTTCCCAGAGGTATAAGCAGAAGGACTAGAGTCCTCATCAGAGGAGGCTCAGCTTTGTTAAGGATCTACCAAAGGCCTAGAGCCACTTAGCTAGAAGCTCTGGGGTCAGACTCGAAGTCTACCTTCAAGGGGGGGCTTTCCCATACTTCCTGCGAAAACTCAACCCAACCTTATGTAGCCTCTGGGGCAGGTGGGCAGTGATGGGTCACCTCACAGAATTAGAGCCCAGCCGGTCCCTGGGCATGGACCAATTTCCTGGTAACGTTTATAACTAAAAACTCACCATGGAACATCGAAAAGGGCATCCTACAGGGTGCGGGTTTGTTTATAACATTTGTCTTGCAGCTTCCAAGAGAGCACAGGGGCCCATGTGGCTGACTGCTTTCCCTGAGCCCTGTGTCTGCAACCCCTACCCTGGAGAGACAGGGCCTCTCCCACAGTCCCAGAGCAGGATGGGGCCTGCTGCTTATGAGATGGTAGGGGACATTTCTCAGCGTGAACAGGGCGCACCTGCTGCTGGAGCTCTTCCCTTTGCTTCCGCACCTCCTCCAGGGCTTGAGCCATCGCCACACTCACAATTTCTCTTTGGCTCCATTCTTCCTACAATGCAAAAAACCGCCAAGCCAAAACTTAGTTCACAGTTTCTTAGCTGTACACCATGCAAGAAGCCCAGCAGACAGGGCACGGCTTTACAGACCCAGACCAACATTCTTCCCACTTCCCCAGGCTCCCAGCTTGGCCCCTTCCTGCCATGCCTTCAGTGTCCCTTTCAGAGCTGTCCTGGCAGGCCACCCACTGACTTCTCTGGAAATGGAACACCACTGAGCATCAACTGTCCCACAAGCACCCCTGCCAGAACCCACACTGAGGCTAGGGTTGTGGTCTCAGTGTCCTTAGACCTTGAAGAGCTGGTCTAAGGACATTAGCCGAGAACAAGAAGTCAGACTCACAGGCCACATGAGTGGAGTAGGGGACTGGAACAATTGGTTATGGAAAGAATAAGAAGCAATGACTGGGCACAGTGGCTCCCATCAATAATCCCAGCACTTCGGGAGGCTGAGGTGGGAGGATCGCTTGAACCCAGGAGTTTGAGACCATCCTGGGCAACAAAGTGAGAACCTGTCTCTATAAATAATAAGAAAAATTGGCCGAGCCTGGTGGCACATGCCTGTAGTCCAGCTACTCAGGAGGCTGAGGTGAGAGGATTGCTTGATTCTGGGAAGTCAAGGCTGCAGGAAAATGGATTCCTTCAAATGTCAGCTAGTGAGGGGCTAGGCTGGCAGACAGAACTGAGTCTATGTGGCTCCAAAGCCTGTGCTAGTGCCTCAGAGCCATATAAGATCCAGCACTGTGGGAGGCAGGCTTGACAGTGCCTGCTCAGGTTCACTGTGGCACAAAGCAGGGCCTGCAGCTTGCAGGAACCACCAGGCCACCCACGCACGGCTGCCTCTGCCCCTGGGGATGCTCCTCCAGGACAGGCTTAGGGAATGGCTGCTGTGAAGAACATGGATAAAAACAATTCTAAATATATGTCTACCTAAAAGCAGCACATCAAAATACACGAAGCAAAGACAAATAGAACTAAAGGAAGAGAGACAAATCCACCATTCTAGTGCAAGACTGACCACACCCTTCTCAGTAACTGAAGGAACAGGTAGACTGTTAACTTAAATACGGCCTTGATCCATCTCACCTAGAGTTTAACAATTTTATTCATCTTCGAATTAACCACCTCAGGCATCAGCAGTCCTTGCTGTTATGAGAGGGTCCCATTCATTTTCTTTCTTTCTCTCTCTCTCTCTCCTTTTGAGACAGTTTCACTTTTGTTGCCCAGGCTGGAGTGCAATGGCTCGATCTCGGCTCAATGTAACCTCTGACTCCTGGTTTCAAGTGATTTGCCTGCTTCAGCCTCCCAACCAGCTGGGATTACAGGTATGTGCCATTATGCCTGGCTAATTTTTATGCTTTTAGTAGAGACAGGGTTTCACCATGTTGGTGAGGCAGGTCCTGAACTCCTGACCTCAAGTGGTTCACCTGCCTTGGCATCCCAAAGTGCTGGGATTACAGAGGTGAGTCACCATGCCCGGCCCATTTTCTTTTTTTTTCCCCCCAGACGGAGTCTCACTCTGTCACCCAGACTGGAGTGCAGTGGTGTGATCTTGGCTCACTGCAACCTCCACCTCCCGGGTTCAAGCAATTCTCCTCCCTCAGCCTCGCCAGTAGCTGGGATTACAGGCGTGTGCTACTACACCCAGCTAATTTTTTGTATTTTTAGTAGAGATTGGGCTTTACCATATTGGCCAGGTTGGTCTTGAACTCCTTGACCTTGTGATCCGCCCACTTTGGCCTCCCAAAGTGCTGGGACTACAGGTATGAGCCACTGCGTCTGGCTCCCATTTTATTTTCTATTTAATTAATTTGTATGCTTATATTTATAATTTCTTCCTTGAGTTTGATATGTGCTTTTTTTCTGACTTTTTGAGATGCATACATGGCTCAATTTTCAGGCTTTCTTCTTAAGAGATGCCATTGAGACTGAAATTTCCTTCTATGCACTGCTTTAGTTATACACAACCAATTTTGATCAATAGTATTTATGAAATCATTTATTTCAAAATACATATATATTTTTTGAGACAGAGTTTTGCTCGTTACCCAGGTTGAAGTGCAATGGCACAATCTTGGCTCACTGGCAACCTCTGGCTGTCGGATTCAAGCAATCCTCCTGCTGCAGCCTCCCAAATAGCTGGGATTACAGGTGCCTGCCACCACGCCTAGCTAATTTTATATTTTTGGTAGAGATGGGTTTCACCATGTTGGCCAGGCTGGTCTCGAACTCCTGACCGCAGGTGATCCACCTGCCTCAGCCTCCCAAAGTGCTGAGATTACAGGGGTGAGCCACCATGCCCAACATTATTTCAAAATATTTTATTTTTATTTATTTATTTATTTATTTTTGGAGACGGAGTCTCACTGTGACACTAGGCTGGAGTGCTGTGGCACAATCTCAGCTCACTGCAACCTCCACCTTCAGGTTCAAGTGATTCTTCTGCCTCAGCCTCCCAAGTAGCTGGGACTACAAGCACACACCACCACGCCCAGCTAATTTAAAAAATTTTTTTTAGTAGAGACGGGGTTTAACTATGTTGCTCAGGACGGTCTTGATATCCTGACCTCATGATCTGCCTGCCTCAGCCTCCCAAAGTGCTGGGATTACAGGCATGAGCCACCACACCCGGCCTTATTTTATTTTTTGAGACAGAGTTTTGCTCTTGTTGCCCAGGCTGGAGTGCAGTGGCGTGATATCAGCTCACCCGGGTTCAAGAGACTCTCCTGCCTCAGCCTCCCGAGTAGCTGGGATTACAGGCATGCACCACCATGCCCAGCTAATTTTGTGTTTTTAGTAGACATGGGATTTCTCCATGTTGGTCAGGCTGGTTTCAAACTCCTGACCTCAAGTGATCCACCCACCTTGGCCTCCCAAAGCCTATTTAAAAATATTTTAAAATTTCCATTCTGATTTTAAAATTTGACCTATTGGTTATTTGAAAGTGTATTTCTTAATTGTAAACATATGAGTTTTCTGTTTTTACATAGAAATGTTTATGTTTTTCGAGATGGGTTCTTGCTCTATCACCCAGGATGGAGTCCAATGCTGTGATGACAGCTCACTGCAGCCTTGACCTCCTGGGCTCAAGAGATCCTCCTGCCTCAGTCTCCTGAGTAGCTGGGACTACAGGTTATGCCTTGATGAACTGTGATGAAACCATCACCGTAATAAAAATAGTAAAAATACCCATCCTCCAGAAAGCTTCCTCGTGCCCTTTTGTAATTTATTATACTAATTTCAGTTATTCTATTTTTCAGGTCTAAAATTCTATTTTATTCCTTTTTTAAAACTGCTGTCTTTTATTGTAACTATAATAAAATAAAACTATTCCACATCTTGCTGAAATTTAAAATTTTGTCTTTTATCTCCTTAAACATAGTAAGCATATGATACCTGAGCTCTTGGGTTTTTTTTTTGTTGTTGTTGTTGTTGTTCGCGTTGTTTTGTATTTTTGTTTATCTATCTTTGATTTTTTTATTTTTTTTGAGACGAAGTTTCGCTCTTGTTACCCAGGCTGGAGTGCAATGGCGCGATCTCGGCTCACCGCAACCTCCGCCTCCTGGGTTCAGGCAATTCTCCTGCCTCAGCCTCCTGAGTAGCTGGGATTACAGGCACACACCACCGTGCCCAGCTAATTTTTTGTATTTTTAGTAGAGATGGGGTTTCACCAGGTTGACCAGGTTGGTCTCGATCTCTTGACCTCGTGATCGACCCGTCTTGGCCTCCCAAAGTGCTGGGATTACAGGCTTGAGCCACCGTGTCCAGCCCTATCTTTGATTTTGTTTGCTTTTTCTAGTTACCCAGGAGCACTAATAACCTGGGATCACTTTAATCCAAAATTAGCTAATGGGCTTTTTCTGGGCCACCTCACCCTTCAGTTGGTGCAATCAAAGCTGGGGGCAGGGTGTAGACGGGATGCTGGTTACTCCTGGCCAAGCTTACTCTTTGCGTGCAGTCCTGTGGTGTGCCTAACCAAAGCTTTCAGGGTCTCCCAGGCTGGATCCAAGGTTTAATTAAAACTAAGTCAAATTTTTATTCCCCTAACTCTGAGAAACCATGAAAAATTTAGATAAACTTCCAGCCTCTTCAGCAGATATGACCAGGGCAAAAGCTGCTTTGCATGCTGAACTTCCATCCCTGGGCAGGGTAGGCCATTTACCTCACTGTCTCGTAGGCTCCTCTCGTAGGCTAGTTTTTCTGGCAGTCCTCAGCGGGTGAGCTGGTCTGAATTACCCAGTCTGCCTTTACTACAAGTGGAAACATCTCTCCAGTCTCATTTTAACCTGCCCTGGTCAACCATGTCCCCCACGACCTTACAGTGACTATTTTTCCCAGCGCTGCCGACAAACTCAGTCTTGCCAAACAGAACGGTCAGCTCTTTGTCTTCTTTCTTGACCAGCTGGCAGCAAATGACAGAGTTCACTACTCAGTCCTCCTTGTAACGCCTTCTGCCCTGAACTTCCAGAGCCCCCCATGCTCCTGCTTCTATCGCTCCTACCTGAGGCTCCTTTGGCGTCTTCTCTGTTGGCCTCTCCTTTTGTTCTGAGCCTCTGCCTGCTGGTGTGGCCCTTGCCTTCGCTTTTGACCCTCTTCTCTATCTGCACTCACTGATAGGCATTTGGCTTTAACTGTGCCTATGAGCTATGCTGATTGATAGTTTCCTAATTTAAACATTGTCTGTTGTTTGTTTCGTTTTGTTTGAGATAGGTTTTTACTCTGTCATCCAGGCTGGAGTGCAGTGGTGTGATCCTGGCTCACTGCAACCTCCACCTCCTGGGCTCCCAAGCAGCTAGGATATAGGCACACAAGTTTCCTAATTTATAGATCTACTCAGAATCTGCTTTGATTTCCAGACTTGTCAGCCTACAGACTACCAGATATGCCTATTGGGTGGGCCTCTGAAGCTCAACATGTCCAAAATGGAATCCACTCTTGACATACCTTCCTTGACCCCCATCTCAGTGAATGGTATATACCCTATTCATTCAGTTACCCCAGTGGTTCTCTGCCAGCAGTGCTTCTGCCCCCATGAGACATTTGGCAATGTCTGGAGACACTGTGGTTGTCCTAAGTGGGGCTGCTACTGACATCTAGTGGGTGGATGCTCCTAAGCAGCCTACCATGAACATCTGCAGCAAATACAACAGAGAACCTCCACAACAGAGGACCATCCACAACACAGAACCATCCACAACACAGAACCTCCACAACACTGAACGATCCACAACACAGAACCATCCACAACTGAGAACCTCCACAACACAGAACCTCCACAACACAGAACCTCCACAACACAGAACCATCCACAAGAGAGAACCATCCAAAACACAGAATCATGCACAACACAGAACCATCCACAAGAGAAAACCATCCACAACACGGAATCATCCACAACACAGAACCATCCACAACACAGAACCTCCACAACATGGAACCATCCACAACATGGAACCTTCACAACTGGGAACCATCCACAACAGGGAACCATCCACAACACGGAACCATCCACAACACGGAATCATCCACAACACAGAACCATCCACAACACAGAACCATCCACAACACAGAACCTCCACAACATGGAACCATCCACAACATGGAACCTTCACAACAGGGAACCATCCACAACATGGAATCATCCACAACACAGAACCTCCACAACACAGAAGCATCCACTAGAGAGAACCAACTGGCCTCAAATGTCAATAGCACTGATGTGGAGAAACTCTTGAGTTATACAAACCAAACCTAGATGTGATCTACAATTCCTTTTTTTCTCTCATTCCTAAGTTCTAAAAGGTCCATCTCAAGTAAGGCATGGTGGTTCACGCCTGTAATCCCAGCACTTTGGGAGGTTGAGGCAGATGGATCACTTGAGGTCAGGAGTTTGAGACCAGCCTGGCCAATATGGTAAAACCCTGTCTCTACCAAAAATACAAAAATTAGCCAGGCAAGGTGGCACATGCCTATAGTCCCAGCTACTCGGGAGGTGAGGCAGGAGAATTGCTTAAACCCAGGAGGTCGAGGTTACAGTGAGCCGAGATTGCTCCACTGTACTCCAGCTTGGGTGACAAAGCAAGACTCTGTCTCAAAAACAAAAAACAGACAAAAAAACTCCATCTCTAAAATAAATCCTGATCTAAATCCTTCTTCCCAAGTCCACCACTAATGTGCTAGTCACTCCTGTCCTAGATTCCTAAAAAGTCTCCTAAACAGTCTTCCTACTTCTGCTCATGCCTCCCTTACTAAACATTCTTCACAGGCAGCCAGAGAAATCCTTTCTTTTTATTTATTTATATTTTTCTTTTTTTAAAGATGGGGTTTCGCCATGTTGGTCAGGCTGGTCTTGAACTCCCGAACTCAGGTGATCCACCCGCCTTGGCCTCCAAAGTGCTTGGATTACAGTCATGAGCCACCACACCCAGCCAAGAAATCCTTTTAAAAGAAAACTTCTCATGTCACTTATCTGCTTAAGACCTGCCATGGCTGCCTAGGAGCGGTGTCTCACCCCTGTAATCCTAGCACTTTGGGAGGCCAAGGGAAGTGGAGCTCTTGAGCCCAGGAGTTCAAAACCAGCCTGATTAACTTGTCTCTACAAAAGGAGAATTAATAAATTAGTAGGGTGTGGTGGTACACATCTGTAGTCCCAGCTATTCAGGAGGCTGAGGTGGGAGGGATTGCTTAAGCCTGAGAGGTTGAGGCTGCATCGAGCTGTGATCACACCACTGCATTCCAGCCTGAGCAACAGAGCAAGACCTTGTCTCAAAACAAACAAACAAACAAAAAGACCTGCCAGGGCTGGCTTTCCATGATTCTTTCAAATGCCTATGTCCCTCCTCGCCACCAGCCATGCTCTCCTCCGGATACTAGCTGTAGCCACATTGGCCTCTGTGCTATTCTTTGAACAGACCAGACTTTTTCTTGCCTCAGAGCCTTTATATTTGCTATTTCTTCTGTCTGGAATATTCCTCCTCAAATATCCACATTGCAGGCCCTTCTGCCAGCATCAAAGCCTTCCCTAACTCCACATAGAAAAGAGCCCTCTCTTTGTTTCTGAGCCAATGTAGAAATAAAAAAATTTAAAAAAGAAAAGAGCCCTCTTCTCCCATACCTCCCCACAGGCTGTCCTTGTCCTGCTCTATTTTCTTTTCTTTCATTTTTTTCTTTTTCTGTTTTATTTTTTTGAGACAAAGTCTTGCTCTGTTACCAGGCTAGTACAGTGACACAATCTCAGCTCACTGCAGCCTCCGCCTCCTGCGTTCAAGCAATTCTCCTGCCTTAGCCTCCCAGGTAGCTGGGATTACAGGAATGCATCACCACACCCTGCTAACTGCTGTATTTTTAGTAGAGACCAGCTTTTACCATGTTGGCTAGGCTGGTCTCGAACTCCTGACCTCAGGTGATCCACCCACCTTGGCCTCTCAAAGTACTAGGATTACAGGTGTGGGCCACCACACCTGGCTCATTGCTATTTAATACATCCCAGTACCTACAATGATGCCTGGCACTTACAGA